>NC_138769.1:47771970-48284470 GCF_965119305.1 Pelophylax lessonae | reverse complement strand
TTGACCGTATGTGTATGTTCTCCTAATGGACAAACACCCTATGTGCAAAATGAAGAACCCCATAATGTTGAATAGGTCCATAAAAAATAGGGGTAATCATAAGCCCAATCGAAACTCCAACCAAAAACACCACAAACAGACCCTAAGAAAGGAAAAATTTTACAGATAAAACGGGGAGGGATTAATATGGAGACAGACTATATTTATAAGGGACAGACACTTCACTCAAAATAGTGGGATACATCCCATTCTAAGTTCATTCCCTTTGGAATGCGGGTGTCTAGATGGAATATCCAGTACACCTCTCTTTTACATAGGCTCTTGAACAAATCACCTCCTCTACATGGAAGTTTAACCTTCTCTATTACCTGAACCTGTAAAGAACTAAAATCCCCTTTATTTAAATTATTAATATGTCTCGCTAAATTTGTGGATCCGATCATCCAATCCACACAATTAGAGGCATACCAATCGGCCAATTTATCCGATTGTTCCGTATATGTAACGAGGACGCAGACTATGAACGTGAGTCCAATGATCTGTTCCTGCGTTTTAGACAGAGAGGATATCCTGTCTGGATGCTTAAAGAGGTTGTAAACTCAATTAATTTTTTTTTTTTTACAAGCTGAAAGAGAAACACATAATGAGCTAGTATGCATCGCATACTAGCTCATTATGAAATACTTACCTTAGAACGAGCCCCCGTCGTGCCGTCCGCTCACCTCTATGTCCAGTTGCCCGTCTTCCGGGATCGCGGCATCCGGCCATCTGATTGGCCGGAGCCGCGGTGACGTCACTCCCGCGCACGCGCGCAGGAGCTGACAGTCACAGCACGGGTCTCTGAAGAAACGGCACCAGCGGCCGTTCCTTCAGAGCGCATGCGCCAGTGACGTCACTGACTGCATGTAAGGTAAATATCTCCTAAACGGTACATGTTTAGGAGATATTTACAGTACCTATAGGTAAGCCTTATTATAGGCTTACCTATAGGTAAAAGTGTCAGAGGAGGAAAATTGCAGAAAGTAAGGACAGACAACAGCTTCTCTCTGAACATCAGAAACATAGAAATAAAAATAAAAACAAAAATGAACAGATGGATAAACCGGTACTTGTCACTACTTTCAGTAAAGATTTCAATCAAGTAAGGGATATAATAAATAAATATTTGCCAGTTCTATTTGAGGACGAAATACAAATGAAAATATTAGAAAATAGCATTAATGTCATCCCTAGACGTGCACGTTCTCTAGGTGCCTCCCTTTCCCCAGTCTTTTTTGTCCAGCTGCCAAACCCCAAACCACGTGGCTATACTGTAAGGGCAACCACAGATGTTATGGCAATGATTGCTCCAGTTGCCCCCACATTTTTGGAGGCCAACGGTCACTTCCACTTCCAATGGCAAATGTATTCAATTGAAACGCTTTTTCAATTGTAATACCAGCAATGTCATATATATCATCACTTGCGGGACGTGCGGCATGCAATTTATTGGACACACAACCCGCAAACTACGAGAAAGATTTCGGGAACACTTGAGCGCAATCAGGACGAGAAAATCCACAAATTTAGCGAGACATATTAATAATTTACATAATGGGGATTTTAGTGCTTTACAGGTTCAGGTAATAGAGAAGGTTAAACTTTCATGTAGAGGAGGTGATTTGTTCAAGAGCCTATGTAAAAGAGAGGTGTACTGGATATTCCATCTAGAAACCCGCATTCCGAAGGGAATGAACTTTGAATGGGATGTATCCCACTATTTTGAGTGAAGTGTCTGTCCCTTATAAATATAGTCTGTCTCCATATTAATCCCTCCCCGTTTTATCTGTAAAATTTTTCCTTTCTTAGGGTCTGTTTGTGGTGTTTTTGGTTGGAGTTTCAATTGGGCTTATGATTACCCCTATTTTTTTGTATAAATCTTTTTATTAAAGTTTCAGCACAAAAATACAGACAACAGGGGAATACAATTCCCAAAAGTGAACATCAATCGCAGTAAACAATTGTCCTTCAACAATAGTAACATAACAGTAGTCAAATGGATTACCCCTATTTTTATGGACCTATTCAACATTATGGGGTTCTTCATTTTGCACATAGGGTGTTTGGCCATTAGGAGAACATACACATACGGTCAATCTGCTTATTTTTCTTCGGACCATAGGGGGTTAATTTTTAAGATATGTATTACCATCTTCTTGATGGGTTCCATAATTATAGGCGGAACTGCATGGACTCCTTAGAGTTGGCTTACAACCACTCCTATTGGTAAAAATCCACCCAACCTATTAATTAGGTACCTTTATTACTATATAAATAACATGATTGCATATTAAAGAACATATGCACAGACAATCTGTTTATTTTGTACCAGACACCAAAGGGGTTAATTTTTACACATATATAAATAGTATGTCTGCATACCAACATAAAATATACGTACAGACTATCTGTTTATCCTATACCAGACACTAAGGGGTCTAAAAAAAATTTTTATACAAAAAATTTTTTTATACATATATTATGATCTTCTCGATAGGACTTATAATTATAGGTCAAGTATTGTGGATTAAATATTCATTGGAGCTGCGAAGATACACTTTTTAATTGTAACATTTTGTGAAGTTCCTTTCACTGTTTACAAATACTTTTTGATTGTATCTTTTCCAAAAATACTCACACGTCCGGGATGATGGTAAACTCTTACATGTGAATTTTTGAAGATTGTCTTTTTACTTATTATACACATACACATGAAGATCAACTTTTCTCGGATGCATGTCAGTTTTCAGTGGTGTGGGTGTCAAAAGAGGGGGGGGGGGGTGTGGGTGTCAAAAGAGGGGGGGGGAGAGTTTTTTCAGTGTTCAGCTAGTTTCTCAACACAAAGGATGCGCTCTATTGTGACATTCATGCTTTAGGGAGTGACTTTGTCATTTTCCTATTATTTTTACATTTTTTTATGTTTAGAGCGCTCCAGTATCTTTTTCAATTGTATCCACATATATGCATTCATTTGTCAATCATTTATTGTGTGATTTATCGAAGAATTTTTTCTTTCTTCTCTTTTCTATCAGTGATTTTATATACCATTTTTGTATGTTTGTCTATTCATATATTGAACGTTGTGGATTTGTACATACACATGCAATTTGCAGGAAGAATTTGTAATTGCATATATCGGAACAACGATTGAGAATATATATTGCATGTGTGTGGGTGTTGCTAGCACTCAGATGATCGAGTCTCCTTTTGTTAGAGCCAGGTGTTTGTATCCCGGCAATTACATTTTTGATTGGAGAAGGTGAGACTTCCTGGCTCATAAAGAGGAGGCACTTGTCTGTGTGCAATCAGCAATGAATAAGCACAAGGTGTGAAACGCGTCTGCTGTCCAGTTTGTCTTGTGTTCCTGTCTGATGTTGTACCTTTGATTTGAAGAATAAAACTCAAGTTTCCAAGTTCCTGGGTCTGGAAGTGCCACTTTCTTTTCTACTTACATTGCTTTATAACATTTAATGATCTTACTAAACATACAATGAAAAAGAAAGAAAGGCTAAATATGTGATAAATAAAACTATATAAGATTGCCTATATGTATGAAGGGATATCATATGCTGTGTGAAGTGAGTCACTTTGGGTGGAACCCAGATTACTTTCGAGAGGTCAGGAAACTCCTTGTCCAGCTTCCCTGGCCCCTCTTATGTGTAAGTCACCTTGTGTCTATTAGGGGCACAGGGTGACCAAGAACCCCAGTTGGGTCTGCACTAATCAGACTCGCTGTACAACTACACTGGACTCAGCCTTTCGTGTTACCCCGGTTATCCTGGGTTCTATATGTGTGGTTTGTGTTGAAAGAGTGAGGGGCTCTTTCACTTGGGACAATAATATTTCTGAACAGGTCCCTCAGGAAATATATGAAGATGAACGGTTTGACTGACACTGTGCTAGAATATTGCAGGAGTGTCTCATATAGTGATAGTGAGGTGGGGTGAGGTTTGTTATTGTTAAATACTACCTATATTCCATTGTTTCTGTCTGCCTGAAGATAAACCTATTATGGGATGTATATGTGTATGTGGATTGGCTGTTAAGGGGGAGGGGGGATTGTCCCACAGTGAATATCTCTTTGTGCCTGTGTTTCAATAAACAGTTTATTTTCTGGTTGACTCCAAATCTTGTACTGTCAAGTTCTTGGGGTACCTATAGCCAGATTCACAGGTCTCGTGTTCCAGAACTTAGGAAGCAGCTTCTTGGCAGAGTCCGGAGTCAGTTACATGCTGTAAGTACAAGTTATGCTGGAGATACCCTAATGTATAAATACTACAGTAATCATTGGTGACAAAGAAGGTTTGTGGAAATGGTTTGTTTTTCTATCTATAGATGATATAAATGTTATATACGCCTTTGGAAAGAGTAAAGATAAAATAATGTCATAAAATAATATAATAACACTATACAGTGACTGTAAAAAATAATGATGGACACTTATTATGTTATTTTAGATTCCCGTAGAGGGATTAAACCTATTATGTTGGTGGAACCATGTTATGTTTCCCTTCTCGTGATATATAGAAAATGATCAAAAGGTAATATTCTCTTGCACATTATATAGGGGAGATTACGTACTTGATGTAATAGTTAAGATCTTAAAGTAGAACTATAAGCAAAATTGTCTTTTTCATTTTGGATAGAGTGAGGGTTATAACCCCTATCAGTTGTTCTAATCTATCTCTACTCTATCATAAACTAAACAAAAAAGTTTTGCCTTTAGTTATACTTTAAGGGTCCAGATCGAGGAAAATTATATCCCTGTGTGAAAAATATAGGCTATGCATTAATACAAAGTATTTATCACCCAATCAAATAAAGCAATGGGGTGCTATACTGATGCAAGGATTCTCTCCATCCTCTAATATATTTAGACTGTAATTGGACTATGGTTCTAAATAATTAATAGCCAATCATGAATGAATTACAAATGTGGATATATACTTACAATAATGATTTGGGATGGGAAATTGTGTCTCTCAATGAGGTGGAAGATGAACGGTGCAAAGGAGTAGGGATTATATAAGGATTAATTAGACCAGAGTATTAGAGGGCCAGAGTAGGGTGCTGGTTTCAATACCCTCATCCAAACCTCTGGGCGTAAGAGTATCCAGGGTGTAAATCCAAATTATCCTCCGGCAAAGACATTTGAAATGCTCCGCCGGTGGGAGGGACCCCAGAATGGATTTGATAACCCACACTTTAAGTCCTGCAGAAGATTGCTTGTGATGCTGTAGGACGTGTTGGGGAACACTGTGCTTGTCATTACCCCTTCTACAAAGTGGCGGTGTTGCCTGAACCTCTTTGTCAGGGTTCTAATGGTCCTTCAAACTTACAATAGACCATAAGAACTAGGGATGATCAAACTTTTGAAAAGTTCGGTTCGATCAGAACACCCGAATTTCCTGAAGGTTCGGTTCGGATTCCAGAACCCCATTGAAATCAATGGGACCCGAACTTCTGGAATCAAAAAACACAATTTTGAAGCCCTAAAACCCAATAAATGCCCCTAAAAAGTGCCTAGGGTTCTGGGTCATGCCCCAGGGACTATTAATCACACACAAAAAAGTTCTTAAAAATTGTCATTTTTGATAGAGAGCCAATTATTGAAAAAATTATTGAAAAGAAAAACTTTGGATTTAGTGTCTGGGGGTCTAAAAAGTGTACCTGTGAAGTTTCAGCTCTGTAGCATGTCCAGAACCAGAAAAAAAAAAGTTTGTTTGTATTAGAATTAATATAGAACGGATATGGCTCTGCTATTTTCACACCTTGCCGGATTTGTAGCAAGCATTTTTTTGGGCATTTTTTGGGCGTCTTTGGAGGCAGGCATAACATCAGAACTTCTGTGTATGGGTATATATACACACACACACATGTATGTATATATACACATACACATATATAGGTGTGAAAGTAGCAGAACACTATGCTTGCGCTAATGAAATAATTAACACCCATATGGCTTCTCTGCTATCACACCTATATGTGTGTATGTGTATAAATACATATAAGTGTGTGTGTATATATACTCCTATACAGAAGTTCAAATGTTTTGCCTGCCTCCAAAGACCCCAAAAAAATGCCCCAAAAAAACGCCTGCTGCAAAAACACACCTGGGCGTTTTTGTAGCTGGCGTTTTTTTGGGCATTTTTTGGGCGTCTTTGGAGGCAGGCATAACATCAGAACTTCTGTGTATGGGTATATATACACACACACATGTATGTATAAATACACATACACATATATAGGTGTTAAAGTAGCAGAACACTATGCTTGCGCTAATGAAATAATTAACACCTATATGGCTTCTCTGCTATAACACCTATATGTGTATATGTGTATAAATACATATAAGTGTGTGTATATATACCCCTATACAGAAGTTCAGATGTTTTGCCTGCCTCCAAAGACCACAAAAAAATGCGCAAAAAAACGCCAGCTACAAAAACGCCCAGGTGTGTTTTTGCAGCAGGCGTTTTTTTGGGCATTTTTTTGTGGTCTTGAGATTGGAAAAGAGAGAGGATCTTAATGTTTGGATTATCTAGTGGGTTTGGCCAATGTTTAGCTAATATTTGTTCAATTTTCTTAAATTTGGCGTGAAATTAGGTGGTACAATGGATGGGTTGTGAATTGAACCTCTAATGATCATCAGGAATTGTGGGTTGATGTGATATGAGTTACAAATGAGCTTGCTCTATTAGAGATTGGGGGTACTTTCTGTATAAGTAATGTACTCACTTTGTTTTGTGCAGTTTGTCCGTGAATTGCAGAATTGCAGAATTGACTTTTGGGAATGATAGATACCCACCTGGAATGATGACAACTGTTACAGTGTAGGAATTATTTGCCAGCTGTGGGTTTGACATCGTTTTTTTCCAAGATTTGGCCTTCATGGTGGTAGAGCATGAGATCTAAAAATGCTAGCTGAGAAGGGTCACAAACTGAAGTGAATGTTATCATGAATGCTGCCGTCAGGCTCATCCACCTCACCAATCGCTCAGTGTCCGCTGCTCCTCTCTGTCAAGCCCTCCACTGGCTTCCACTCATTCAACGAATTAAATTCAAAATACTAACAACATCTTTCAAAGCCATCCACAACTTAGCCCCCAGCTACATCACTAGCCTAGTCTCAAAACACCAACCAAATCGCTCTCTTCGTTCCTCTCAAAACCTCCTGCTCTATAGCTCCCTAATCACCTCCTCCCATGCTCACCTCCAGGACTTTACCAGAGCCTCACCAATCCTATGGAACTCCTTACCCTTATATATCCGAATATCTCCTACTCTATTAGCTTTTAGACGATCTCTGAAAACCCTCCTCTTCAGAGAAGCCTATCCTACCCACACCTGACAACTGTACCTCCATTTTCTCCATCAGCTCATCCCCCACAGCTATTGCCTTTTGTTTCACTTGACCCCCCTTCTAGATTGTAAGCTCTAACGAGCAGGGCCCTCTAAATCCTCCTTTATTGAATTGTATTGTAACTGTATTGTCTTCCCTCATATTGTAAAGCGCTGCGCAAACTGTCGGTGCTATATAAATCCTGTATAATAATAATATGTATTGCTGTTGCAATGTGAGACTAACTCCTCAAATGTGGATTCTGGGCCATCCCAGATGATGATGATGTCATCTATATACCTCCCATAAAAAATTATATGGGAGGTATAGGGATTGTTATGCCCGATGGAGGTTTTCTCCCAGCGACACATGGTAAGTTTTGCATAGCTGGGGGTGAATTTAGCTCCCAAAGCCGCGCCTGTTACCTGGGGAAAGAAACCACCAATGAACTCAAAATAGTTTTTTGTTAAACAGAACTCTGTGGCATCTACTATGAATTGGGCCAGCTGAGGGTTGAGTAGGAGGTCTTCCATCAAAAAATATGTGACAGTTTGAAGGCCCACTTCATGGGTAATAGAAGTATAGAGAGAGTTTATGTCTAGGGACACCCACGTGTATGTGGGTTCCCAGGTGTAAATGGCCAACTGCTAAAGAAGATATACTCTATCTCTAATGTACGATGGAAGATTTTGTGCCAAAGGTTGAAGAAAAAGGTCCTATGTATTGCGAAAAAGTACTGGTGATGCTGTCCGTGGTGCTACAATAGGCCTACCAGGTGGGTTCTCAGAACTTTTGTGAAATTTAGGTATGTGATAAAAAATATGATGTGGAAAACAAATTTTCTGTTAAAAAGCCCATTTCCTGTTTAATAATAACCCCTGTTTCTTTGGTTTGTGTGGTAAGTGACTGAGCCTTTTTAGTGAATATGGAGAGGGGATCCCAATGTAATTTTATATAAGTAGTATAAAAATAAAAACCACAGAGGTGATCAAACCACTAAAAGAAAGCTCTATTTGTTGGGAAAAAAAGGACTACAGCGTTGCATGACCGCGCAACTGTCAGTTAAAATAACACAGTGCTGTATCGCAAAAAATGGCCTGGTCATTAGGGGGGTAAAACCTTCTGGTCCTTAAGTGGTTAAAGTTGCCCCCAAAGTCAGACTGCAATGCCCCTGTGAAATTGTGTGAGTTCAGATGAAGTCGCACAATATCAAAGCTGTGTTCAATGTGAACTAGGGCTTAATGTCAAACCAGAGGCATAACTAGAACCTTCAGGGCCCTGGTGCAAGCCATGTAGGGCCCCCCCAGACCCCTGGTCGGGGCCCTTCCCTTCAAGCCTGGGGCTCTTCCCACTGATCCTGGGGCCCTTTACTCTCGTTGTGGGGCCCGTTATTACGGTCCCACTGTGGGACCCTTCCACAAGGTCTGCAGTGAGCCCCCTTCCTGCCATCTTAAGGCTTCCCCATGGTGGTGGAATGCCAGGGCCAGGATGCAAGTGTGACCTTTGCGATCCTGGAAGTTCACCCACTGGTGTCTCCATTTTTTTTATTTTTTGATATTTTAATTGTTATATTTTTTATCATTTTATTTTATTTTTTTACAATGTCACAGACTATGACTCTGTCCATTCAGAAAAGGAAGGAGATGGTAAATTACATATCTACCGACCCCTTCCTGGTTTTCTATTGTGACACATCCCCTGCAGCAGCCTTCAGGAGAGGGAAGGGAGCACAGTGAGGGGGGGAGCACAGTGGGGGGGGGGGGACCAGGGGAGCACACAGGGGCCCAGAGACAGGAGAACACAAGTGAACTGTATAGGAGGAGTGTCGGGAGCAGCATACAGAGGAACCAATCTCCTCCATTTTCCTCCTGCAGCTACAGGAGGAAAAAGGAGGACAGTGATTTCTCTACATGCTGCCCCCTCCCTCCTATCCAGGTGTACAGGGGAGCCACACAGGCCCCCTGGAGCATGGGGCCCAGTTTCAATTGCAACTCCTGCAACCCCTGTAGTTACGCCCCTGTGTCAAACTAATGACGTACATTTCCAGTAAGGCGGTTGGCAAGTGCATGGACACATAGGCTAACATGCAGTAGAAAATAGAGGCAGGAAAAAATAATAACGCCCGATGCCTCTAGCAGCTGTAAAAACATCCAGTGTAAATGGGGTCTAAAGGATTATTTATATATATATATATATATATTTTTTTTTTTTTTTTTTTTTTTAGCAAAATATTCAGTACCAACAAATAAACATTCAAAACATATTTTATTATTTTGTCATGTAAATATGAATTCTTACAGATGATTTTTTCCCATTTACCACATAGAGTGAGAAATTGGTGCACTCCAAACAAGAGCGGCAATTCATTTTATAACCATGTTATAACAGACCTGAATATCAGGGAGATCAGATTAAACAGACGTCAAGGTGTGTCTCACAGGATGGTCACGCTCTCTTCCTTCCTCAGGGCAGAAAAAGGACAAGCTGGATTGGTTCGTTTTACAGAAAGTGCTTTAACACATGAAGGCAGTGCTGGTCTTGAGCCTGAGTATGCTTTGCAAAGTGAACGCTATGAACACAATCAGTACAAAAGTTTTTTTAAAAGTTTATAAACACATATAAAAGTGCACAAAAAACGTCAGTATTTAATCTGCTAAAGGAAGTAAATTCCAGGTAAACTTGCTGTTGATCTCTTCACTGCCATGTATCCACGATAGTTGATCCTTTGGACCTTTGACCAGGACCACATTTTTCTGAGTCTCCTAATAAGTTGCTTGTAGCTTTCAGTTACTATGTGTTTGCACATGTATTCATCTGAGATCTCTATTTTTATTTAAAGTGTTACTAAACCCACAACAGTAAAATCAGTCTGTATATGCAGTAACGCATGCTTGTTATACTCACTGTGGAACCTAAGGGGTTAATCCTCTGCATTATGTAAAAAGGCTGTTTGATCCTGTCTTCTCTAATCCTCTTATTCTTCCACTGTCCCCAATGCATCTTCTGATACGACAGAGCCTTTGGAGTCACTCTGCACATGCTCAGCTCGGTGTGTATTGCTAGAGAGTTTTTTTTTTTTCTTGGGAGGGTGCATGTGATCAGCACAGGGCCAATTAGCAACGTCCAGACAGAGGGTCAGGGGTCCTGCAGCCTCATAGGACAGTCAGAGCAGAATAAAATCTCCTCTTACAAGCTTTAACCAGAAACTGATAGAAGTCACAAGACTGATATATACTGCTGATGAGAAAAGGTATTTAGCATTATATATTTACTAAAATAATTGCATTTCCATGTTCTGTGTACTGTGGGGAACCAGATATAGTCAATGCAGGCTCCTGGGTTTAGTAACGCTTTAAATATTAGAGGTAGATTGTTGGCTACTCCGGGTCTGGCCCCTGCGGACTTGGTACTGGATAGATTGCTGTGCCAATAATGTCATTTATAATGTCACTTGGGCTTGGAAACTGCAGAGGCGATAGGAGCTATATGTTTGCAATTTTGTATAATGAATAGTATTTTTATGACATTAGGTATGTATGCACCTGTTATAAATGTATTGTTGTTGGCATCTCAATAAAATTGTTCTTGATTAAAAAAATAAAATAAAAATATTACAGGCAGGTTATAATAAACAGTGCTGCATAAATAAAATAAGATTAATTTGTTTGTAAGATGCATTTGCATGTGATTGTTTAACTGGAAGTAACATTAGCATGTTTGATGTGTTAATGTTAAATACAGTGCCTTTTGTGAAGAATCAACAACAAGTGGTACACAATCATGAGGTGGAACGAAATTTATTGGAGATTTCAAACTTTGTTAACAAATAAAAAACTGAAAAATTGGGCGTGCAAAATTATTCAGCCCCTTTACTTTCAGTACAGCAAACTCTCTCCAGAAGTTCAGTGAGGGTCTCTGAATGATCCAATGTTGACCTAAATGACTAATGATGATAAATAGAATCCACCTGTGTGTAATCAAGTCTCCGTATAAATGCACCTGCACTGTGATAGTCTCAGAGGTCCATTTAAAGAGCAGCAAGCATCATGAAGAACAAGGAACACACCAGGCAGGTCCGAGATACTGTTGTGGAGAAGTTTAAAGCCGGATTTGTATACAAAAAGATTTCCCAAGCTTTAAACATCCCAAGGAGCACTGTGCAAGCGATAATATTGAAATGGAAGGAGTATCAGACCACTGCAAATCTACGAAGACCTGGCCGTCCCTCTAAACTTTCAGCTCATACAAGGAGAAGACTGATCAGAAATGCAGCCAAGAGGCCCATGATCACTCTGGATGAACTGCAGAGATCTACAGCTGAGGTGGGAGACTCTGTCTATAGGACAGCAATCAGTCGTATACTGCACAAATCTGGCCTTTATGGAAGAGTGGCAAGAAAAGAAAGCCATTTCTTAAAGATATCCATAAAAAGTGTTGTTTAAAGTTTGCCACAAGCCACCTGGGAGACACCAAACATGTGGAAGAAGGTGCTCTGGTCAGATGAAACCAAAATCGAACTTTTTGGCAACAATGCAAAACGTTATGTTGGCGTAAAAGCAACACAGCTCATCACCCTGAACACACCATCCCCACTGTCAAACATGGTGGTGGCAGCATCATGGTTTGGGCCTGCTTTTCTTCAGCAGGGACAGGGAAGATGGTTAAAATTGATGGGAAGATGGATGGAGCCAAATACAGGACCATTCTGGAAGAAAACCTGATGGAGTCTGCAAAAGACCTGAGACTGGGACGGAGATTTGTCTTCCAACAAGACAATGATCCAAAACATAAAGCAAAATCTACAATGGAATGGTTCACAAATAAACATATCCAGGTGTTAGAATGGCCAAGTCAAAGTCCAGACATGAATCCAATCGAGAATCTGTGGAAAGAACTGAAAACTGCTGTTCACAAACGCTCTCCATCCAACCTCGCTGAGCTCGAGCTGTCAAGGAGGAATGGGCAAAAATTTCAGTCTCTCGATGTGCAAAACTGATAGAGACATACCCCAAGCGACTTACAGCTGTAATCGCAGCAAAAGGTGGCGCTACAAAGTATTAACTTAAGGGGGCTGAATAATTTTGCACGCCCAATTTTTCAGTTTTTTATTTGTTAAAAAAGTTTGAAATATCCAATAAATTTCGTTCCACTTCATGATTGTGTCCCACTTGTTGATTCTTCACAAAAAATTACAGTTTTATATATTTATGTTTGAAGCCTGAAATGTGGCAAAAGGTTGCAAAGTTCAAGGGGCCGAATACTTTCGCAAAGCACTGTAAAACCCGAATCCACCCAAAACCTTTTTTGGGGATAGAGTAGAAAAAACTATGCTTTTAAATGCTGGCTGTGTCCTTGTTGGAAACATTTTTCTTCATTTCCTGTTTTGTCTGACACCCATTCCCTTGGCAGGAAGTGAAGCAAAATCTCTCCATCGGGGACCCAAAAAAAAGACTAAAAACATAAAGAGGTTCTCACTCTTCCCTTTTCCAAAGCCAATTGGACTGAGTTTAGATCAGCTAATTACAGTATTTCACAAAAGTGAGTACACCCCTCACATTTTTGTAAATATTGTATTCTATATTTTCATGTGACAACACTGAAGAAATGACACTTTGCTACAATGTAAAGTAGTGAGTGTACAGCTTGTATAACAGTGTAAATTTGCTGTCCCCTCAAAATAACTAACAAAGCCATTATTGTCTAAACCTCTGGCAACAAAAGTGAGTACACCCCTAAGTGAAAATGTCCAACTGTCCAAATTGGGCCCAATTAGCCATTTTCCCTCCCCAGTGCCATGTGACTCATTAGTGTTACAAGGTCTCAGGTGTGAATGGGGAGAAGGTGTGTAAAATTTGGTGTTATCACTCTCACTCTCTCATACTGGTCACTGGAAGTTCAACATGGCACCTCATGGCAAAGAACTCTCTGAGGATCTGAAAAAAATAATTGTTGCTCTACATAAAGATGGCCTAGGCCAGTGATGGAGAAACTTTTTGAGCCTGAGTGTCCAAACTGCAAAACAAAAACAACCTTTTTATTTCAAAGTGCCAACACTGAATTAAACCTGCCAGCAGGTCTGTACAGAGGATGGGACTGATCACCCCTCTCAATGAGCCCTAAGGGACTAAAAACGTACGATTCTGCCCAAAAAAAAACCTTTTGTGCCTTTTCAAAGGAGTGCGTTATGCTCAGAATGCAGGGATCAGTAGTGCATTGCGCTCAGAATGCAGGGATCAGTAGTGCATTGCGCTCAGAATACAGGGATCAGGAGTGAGTTACACTCAGTATGCAGGAACCAGGAGTGAGTCACACTCAGAATGCAGGAACCAGGAGTGCGTTACCCTCAGAATGCAAGAATCAGGAATGTTTCACACTCAGAATGCAGGAATCAGGAGTGCCTTGTGTTCAGAATGCAGAGATCAGGAGTGCTGTATGCTTAGAATGCAGGGATCAGGAGTGCATTATGCTCAGAATGTAGGGATGAGGAGTGCTTTATGCTTAGAATGCAGGGACCAGGAGTGCTTTACACTTAGAATGCAGGGATCAAGAGTACAGCACACTTAGAATGCAGGGATCAGGAGTACAGTTACACTCAGAATGCTGGGTCCAGGAGTGCATCGTGCTCAGAAAGCAGGGTTTGGGGAGGTGATGTGAAGGGTGCTAGGGAACACTGTTATGGGGGTGGCCCTACCTATAGCAGTGTCCTTAGCCTCCTTGACATCACTTCCCCCACGCACACACAGAAACACACACACACACACACAGTAGTTGTCCTCCAACCCCCCCCCCCCCTTCCCCTATAGCAGTGACCTCTTGCTTCCCTCCCATAGCAGTGTCCTACCTGCGTACACATTCCACAGTTCTCCACATGGTCATGCTTCAGCGCCCGAGCCCCTGCACAGGCAGCTGCTCTCAAAGTTCAGGAAGGGAGGAGTCATTCTTCTCTTCCTCGGTTTACAGAGGCATCGCGGTGCTGCTTACAGCAGCAGACACTAAGTGTAAGTCCTTCCCACTGAGCTACGTGCAGGGAGGGATTTACAAACATCACCCACCCCGCTGTCGATCGCACTGATGCGAGTTGGCTCCTCCACGCCAGCACCGTCGGTGCAAGTGACTGCCTGGCTGGGGGATTTCCGCCCCCTTACCCTGGCTTCACTGGTGCTGTAAGCTCACGTGCCCACAGAAAGGGCTCTGCTTGCCAGCTATAAGAAGAATGTCAAGACCCTGAAACTGAGATGCAGCATGGTGGCCAAGACCATACAGCGGTTTAGCAGGACAGGTTCCACTCAGAACAGGCCTCGCCATGGTTGACCAAAGAAGTTGAGTGCACGTGTTCAGCGTCATATCCAGAGGTTGTCTTTTGGAAATAGATGTATGAGTGCTGCCAGCATTGCTGCAGAGGTTGAAGGGGTGGGGGGTCAGCCTGTCAGTGCTCAAATTATACGCCACACACTGCATCAAATTGGTCTGCATGGCTGTCATCCCAGAAGAAAGCCTCTTCTAAAGATGATGCACACGGAAGCCTGAATACAGTTTGCTGAAGACCAGTAGACTAAGGACATGGATTACTGGAACCATGTCCTGTGGTCTGATTAGACCAAGATAAACGTATTTGGTTCAGATGATGTCAAGCGTGTGTGGCGGCAACAAGGTGAGGAATACAATGATAAGTGTGTCTTGCCTACAGTCAAGCATGGTGGAGGGAGCGTCATGGTCTGGGGCTACATGAGTGCTGCCGGCACTGGGGAGCTACAGTTCATTGAGGGAACAATGAATGCCAACATCTACTGTGACATACTGAAGCAGAGCATGATCCCCTACCTTCAGACACTGGGCCGCAGGGCAGTATTCCAACATGATAACGACCCCAAACACACCTCCAAGGCGACCACTGCCTTGCTAGAGAAGCTGAAGGTAAAGGTGATGGACTGGCCAAGCATGTCTCAGGACCTAAACCCTATTGAGCATCCGTGGGGGACCCCGGGGGGTGGAGGGGTGCAAGGTCTCTAAAATCCACCAGCTCTGTGATGTCATCATGGAGGAATGGAAGAGGTGGGAGAGCTCTGGTGAACTCCATGCCCAAGAGGGTTAAGGCAGTGCTGGAATAAAATGGTGGCCACACAAAATATTGATACTTTAGGCCCAATTTGGACATCTTCACTTAGGGGAGCACTGACTTTTGTTGTCAGCGGTTTAGACATTAATGGCTGTGTGTTGAGTTATTTTGAGGGGACAGCAAATTTACACTGTTATACAAGCTGTAATATCACTACTTTACATTGTAGCAAAGTGTCATTTCTTTGGTGTTGTCACATGAAAAGATATAAAAAAATATTTACGAAACTGTGAGGGATGTACTCACTTTTGTGAGATACTATATATCCCATGTGCATCAAAAGAACAAGTCTACACAGCCTTACAATTTCTTATCTCTAGAAAACAGCCACAGCCTATGTAAAGAAGCATGTCCTTTGCCAACATGCAACAGAGAAGGACCCTTGCTTTCTGTATGGAAGTACATGTCTTTCTGCACAGGTCCAACATGTCCTCTGTTGGGTCAGAGCTGAATTGGAGAGCTTTAGCTCTGATAACTTGGGGGCAAGGTGCTTTGGGGTGGGGGTTGCAGAGCACAAAACACCCAGCCCCCCCCCCCATGTTGTGAGGGTGGGGGGAGGGTTCCCACATCTTTATTTATTTATTTTTTTGGTGTGGGGTTTCCTCTCAAAATCCATACCAGACTGAAGAGTCTGGTATGGTCTTAGGGAGGGGGGGCACGCTGTTTATTTATTTATTAATTTTTTTTTGATTTTGGCGTGGGGTTTCCTTTCAAGATCCTTAGTGCACAAGTTGCATGCCACAAGTCAGATCAGTTAAAGCGGAGTTCCACCCAAAAGTGGAACTTCCGTTTTAGGTAGTATTAACCCCCTGAGATGCCACATTTGGCATGTCATTTTTTTGGGTGGGGAGCGGATACCTAGTTTTGACAGGTACCCGCTCCCACTTCCGCTCGGAGCGCCGCGGCACCCTGAACGGAAGTTCTCCTCTCCCCCTCCCTCCCTGCAATCTTCTAGAACATGTCAGAGGTCCCAGAAGATTGCTGGCCAATCAAGACGCGCAGCGCAACTCGCGCATGTGCAGTGCGTACCCGGCTGTGAAGCCGCAAACTGTCACAGCCAAGTGCCCACAACAGTGATGCCGGCGCCGCCGAGACCATAGGGAGAGGATCGAGGCTTCGGGCGGCCACATCGCTGGGACCGTGGGACAGGTGAGTGTGTGTTTATTAAAAGTCAGCAGCTACACTTTTTGTAGCTGCTGACTTTTAATAAACACAGAAAAGGCTGGAACTCCACTTTAAGATGATGATCCCGACTTCCATTCAAATCAATGGGCTAAAATCCTGTCCAAGTCGGACCAAAGTAGTGCAGGAAGCATTTTCAAAGTCGGAACAGTTAAGACGGCTCTCATAGGGAACCATTCATTTTCACTTGTCATGCGACTTATGATCTGGAAGTCAGAGCGCATGTCATACCAGTGTGAACCAGACCTGACTGGTGGCCAGAGGCAGTGACATTAAATCCCCCTTCAATAGTTGTCAGTGGGAGCTAAATAAATCCCCCTGATCAGCAATGGCGGTTAATTTAAACCCCTCCTTTAATTGGTGTTCAGTGTTGATTACAATCTCCTGCACTGCTTCTTCTCTCTCCAGTGACCCCGGGCCAGGACTATACTAACACTACTGGGCAGAGATCAGGACAGTATTAGATTGTAGTGCCGGATATTGGAATGCAAAGAGACTTCTAGCACTGAGCAAGTTCAAGGACACGTGGCTACTATTAAAGAAATGTGCCTTCAAAATAATTCAAATCTAAATATGAAATATAATTAAAGAATAATGTAAGAATAAAAGTATTCAGGTTGAACTAAAACTTAAATCTAAATTACTATCTTAAATCAGTAAAGAGAAAAACAAAATGACTGTTTCAATGCTTTATCATAATTGGCCACACGGGGGCAGAGAAACTGCAGTCTCCTATTTCAGTATCAAAGCTGTAAATGTAATACCTGAACAATTCTTACGTAATGTGCAAATTTCCAGGCAACAAAAATAACTTTTTTTCTACCCTAGGGTGTATTTGGGCTTTTTAGAACAGTCAAGGTCTGTTCAGTTTTTGCTTTGCTTTTATTCCTTCATAAAAGTCAATGAGATTGCATGGGAAACACATGGAAAATGCATGGAAAATGCTTGTTAAGAGTCAGTGTACACTCGTCCTTAAAGTGAACCTTGCACCTCATTGACAAAGTCTGCTTATTCAAGGTGCCCTCCTCCCCCACCCTAAAGTGCTAAATGAAAGTGCTAAAAGAAAGTTACACTAATTGCCTAAAGTGTAAAGTCTGCTTTACGATTGTTACAAGTTCTAGGGAGCAATAACAGGTCTGAGTCACCCCTTCCATTGACAGCTATGAGATGCTGAGTGGCCACACAGTTAAATAAGTCAAGGTCTCTGTTATATTGTACCATGGGGGGCTCCCCAGACTCACACAAGAGGATTTGAGCTTTCATGGAAGAACATTTGGGAGTATCATTATTTTAAAGCAGAACTATGCATTATTCAAATGTTAGCACAAACTTATGGCAGTAGTGTTGTTGGGAAGGATAAAGAATAAGTAACAGAAAGGATAAAACATTTTCCTTTCCTGGAGAAAACGCTGCTTCAGTCTCCTTCCAGTGCTGGTGGCATGGCCTTTTGTCACATGGCCTTTCTGCTGTCAGAGTTTAAATGGGCTAATCCTCCGCTGTGGCAGAGATTGCATAACTAAGTACCTAGGCCTTCATAACTATGGTTGGTACTGGAAGGAGCATGGAACAGCATTTCCTCCAGGAAAGGTATTTACACCCTTCAGTTACCACATAAGTACCCAATGAAAATACAATTGTAATTGCTCAGTAGAGGTCCACTCTTCACACCTATGACCAGCACTAGAAGGAGCATGGATCACCATTTCCTCCAGGAAAGGTGTTTATACCCTTCAGTTACCACATATGTACCCAACCAAATTGCAATTGTAATTGCTCAGTATAAGTGAAATCTTTACACCTATGACCAGCACTAGAAGGAGCATGGATCAGCATTTCCTCCAGGAAAGGTATTTATTGCAATGTACCCAACGAAATTGCAATTGTAATTGCTCAGTAGAGGTCCCCTCTTCACACCTATGACCAGCAATAGAACCAGCATTGATCGGCATTTCTTCCAGAAAAGGTATTTAGATCCTTCAGATATCAGATAAGTACCCCTACGAAATTGCAGTTGTAATTGCTCAGTAGAGGAGGTCCACTGTTCGCATCTATGACCAGCACTGGAAAGAAGCATGGAACAGCATTTCCTCTAGGAAAGGTATTTACACCCTTCAGATACCAGATAGTACCCAATGAAAATACAATTGTAATTGCTCAGTAGAGGTCCCCTCTTCACACCTATGACCAGCACTAGAAGGAGCATGGATCACCATTTCCTCCAGGAAAGGTGTTTATACCCTTCAGTTACCACATAAGTACCCAACGAAATTGCAATTGTAAGTGCTCAGTATAGCTCCAGTCTTCACACCTATGACCAGCAATAGAAGGAGCATTGATCGGCATTTCTTCCAGAAAAGGTATTTAGGTCCTTCAGATATCAGATAAGTACCCCTACGAAATTGCAGTTGTAATTGCTCAGTAGAGGTCCACTCTTGACACCTATGACCAGCACAAGAATGAGAATTGATCAGCATTTCCTCCAGGAAAGGAATTTAGACCCTTCAAATACCAGATAAGTACCCAACAAAATTGCAATTGTAATTGCTCAGTAGAGGTTCACTCTAAAATGTTGACAGGTTTGCTGTAATTTTTGGAAAGGTTTCAGAAACAAAAATAACCCTCTCAAGGCTTTGTCAAGACAGCCTTTTGGGATGTAAAAAGAATTTAGAAGAGCCTTCCTCTGAAGAGTCTTTATGAGCACAGGAGAGGGCCTTCACTATGCCTGGTGGGGTCTCATAGTAAAACCAGCCTGAATCTCTTCAATCCTCATTTTAAAAACAATTCCTCATAGCTATCGTATAGCATTTCCCAAACTTAACTTCATTCCAATGTATTTACCAAGTGCTGTTGCTGCAACCTACATGAATCACTGTGTAGGCAGACAGTAATGGCAGCTGCAGGGTCTGCTTTGCTATGGGTACGCCCTTGCTGCAGGATAACAAATGTAAAAAGAAAGGGCAAGCCCAAATCTGCACTCTATGCATATCCATGAGGTGCCATTGCTTAAAAGAAAAGATTACACAACACAGAATATAGTTTTACAATAACAAATACCAATGAGCTGTATGTTAAAAGTAGAACTATAGGGAAATACTTTTTTTTTTTTCATTTTGGATAGAGCAGGGAAAGTTATAACCCCTGTAAGGATTTATTTTTGCCCTCTTTTTTCCCATAGCCAAACTGGAAGTGAGTTGAAATCCCTGCAAATTAAGGGACTTTCTTGAGGACCCCCAGGCCACCAGCACTAGTGTCCCCATTGGAAGATTTCTCCTTTATTACTTTTCTGGGGACAACCCGAAATTCTGGATTTTCTTTTACTTTCGCCGTCAATGATGACGGTAAACAGGACAAATAGTGAGGGTGAATCTCCATAATGGGAACACAGACAACAATAAAAACTGACAGGTGTTCTAATCCCTCTCCACTCCAAAACTAAAAACCTTAAAGACTAATTTAAATCAAAATATTTCTTAGATTTGTCTAGTGTAGGATGGGTTTCGATTTCCTCACTGAACAGAGACGTCTTCTTCTTTTCATTATCATTTAATTTGGGCAAACGGTCAGAAAGGCACAGCACACCGTATGAGTTTCTCTGCTGTCTGAAAAATTTCTTGAATTATCTAAAAAAAAGTAATAAAAAAATGTATATTTTTTGTAGGAAATTGCTAAATAAAAATATCTGCTTTGGCCAAAGTCACCAAACTCTCCAGACATTTTTTTATACATACTCTATATTTCACAGTAGTTCAAAAAGTGTTTTAGTGTAAAAAAAGACCTTTTAATGTACCAGTGAACGGAAATAACTGTATCCTTCATGGTGTTTCCCAGATTGGACCGTTTGTCTTTGTGCAATAGCAGTGGGTATGTCCATTGTGGTTCTCTACACTCTGTCAAAGCCGACTTTCACCCAAAAATAAAATGTGTCCCCCATATTCCCCATACCCCAGCCTACAACTAAATTACATTTTTTTGAGGAGCAGGTGCAAGTACCTTTGTTTATGGTAGCCACTCCAACTTCCTCACCCTTTGCCTTGGAGCATCTGTCCCACCCCCATCCCACCTCTGCAACCTCCTGTAATAATTTGTCACACACTTCAGGAGGCAACAAGATCAGGTTCAGGGCAGTCAATGTTCTTGTAATAACACACTAGGAGTCCAAGTCAACAGGAAGTGACAGCCAGCTCCCAAAGCCAAGGTGGCAGTGTGGAGGATCTGAAAAAAGAAAAGGCTATTGGGAAGACATTGCTGGACTCTATGGGCTGCAAAGTGTTTATCAAAATTCAGCAGCTGCAGTATTTATAGCTGCTGACTTTCAGTTTTTACTGAAGTGAAATTGGATTGCCAGAAATGAAAGTAGAACTTTAGGCATTTTTTTTTTTTCATTTTGGATGGAGTAAGACTTATAACCCCCTGTAATGTTTATTTTTGCCATATTTGTCCCATTTGGGAGATTTACCTTAACTTCCTGTCAAATAGCCAAACATAAATTAAGGGAATCTCTTGAGGACCCCAGGTCACCAGAACTAGTGTCCCCATTGGAAGATTTCCCCTTTATTGCTTTTCTAATCCACCTCCCTTCTATTAGGGGAAAAAAAAGTTTTGCCTTTAGTTATACTTTAAAGTAGAATTATGGGCAAAAATTTAAAATTGATATACCGTTGAGCAAAAAAAAAAAAAAAGAAATTTTTGTGATTCCCTCTGCAAATCCTACCAAATACCTGTTGATCCTGACAGAGGTTTCTGTTGTATGTAATTTCCTGTTAGAGGGTGACAACGCTAGGCTGCCTCCTTACGAACGGCAATGTCGCCTTTATGTCAGCTGTGTCTCCAGGACTACAGCACAACATCCTGATGCTGGGGAGGAGGCATTAACAATCATAATGTCTCCTCTGATGAACAATCTATTAGCATGTCCATTACCCATGTTTGTTCTGCACAAGCTGGCATTGCACAGAGTATACCAAGCTCCCAGGTGCCATGGCTTGTAATAGTCAATAACATGCACCCAATCTGCATAAGGTGCAAGGAAGTTTGGGAGTTATAGTCTATATGTGGCTAAAGCATATAGTTGAATGAATCGCAAGCCACAGGATGGTCCCATCCACAGCCAGATCTGTTATTGTAAAGGACAGACAGTCTGGAAGAACGGAAAGTGCAAAAATATGGATATAAAAAGGCAAGTGACGTTTTTCTTTTTTTTTTAACAGAGGCAACTCTAAATGGCTTTAAATGTTGCCTAGGCAGTATAAATGTCTGCTGTATTCCAAGAATGACTCCTATCTGTCAATTACAACCAATGTCCACTAAAAAGTTGAGGACTGTGCGAGGTCTAAACTCCTACCTAAAATCAGCTAGGTTGACTAGGACTGGCTTTTAGGGGAGGCATTGTCATGGACATTCACCAAACAGAACAAGAATGTATTGATTTATCTTTCAAAACAATAGGACTGTCTCTGGACAGCTTATATTATCAAGGGCTCACGGTTTCACATTACCCTTGACCCTAAGGTCAAAGTGAATGAGTTGTCTGTAAATTGTTGAACTGTCCACCTATTTAATTGGAAACATTTTTCAGTTTCCCCGCAAAACATTTCAAGTATGGAACATCTGGAAACATCTCTGTAGGTTCCTCAACATTGTTCATCTTGTGCTTCGTGTAAAGCTTCCCAGTAGAGGACAATTTCCTGTGGCTTGACTTCATGAGATGTCACAAGGTTCCGATAAGTGCACACAGAGAATGATGGCATAGAAGCAAAAAATATAGGCTTAGTGTGTAGTTCCTGTAATGAGATCTTCAATTTTTCCAAACACATTCCTATGTACACATCCTCAAGTTTAAAAAACGGTATAGAGGATGAGATGTTGTAAATCCTTTGGGCAACATCTACCGAGAGCACGTAACCTGTACCCGAACAAAAGGGGGGGTATTTTTCACCATGATACTCCTTTTTACTTATGTACCACTTGCTAAAGACATTACGTATAGGGGCATCATCTGGCTTCAAGATCCCCGTGAAGAGATTTGAGGTCTGATTTTTGCGCAGGAGAAGTTCAACAAGGTAATACGTATTGACAAACATGTCCGTATCTGTTTTCATGACGTAGTGGGTCTGAGGGCAATGATTGGCAATCCAGTCTAAGCCCGTTAAAGTTTTTATGGTCAAGTTGTAATATGTGTCTACAAAATCTTTTTGAATGATGTCTTTGTAGGTGTTTAACTCATCGGATAAACTGTCAAGTTTACCGGGGATTGTGCCAAGAAGAAAGAAGGTCACCACTCGCTTTCCCTGGATGAGCTGCTCTTTCCCCCACGTTTTACGGATTGCCATTCGTGCCTCTATCTGGTCGTGTGCTGTAGTCACCAGGAGCACCAGAAACGGGGGGTTTTGTTTGCAGTTTGATTCAGGAACCTTCATGAATTGGTTCCTTTTATAGTCCGTTTTAATGGAAAAAACATTTCTAGATTTATGGAAGCAATAAGAGCACAAGTCGTCAGAATCATAGCTTGTGATGAAGAACCCAAACATACCCAAACAAGGAAAAAACAGCAGTGCCACAAAAACCACCTTCTTCCGAGGCATCTAGAAAAAAAAATGTAGAAGTGGCGTCAAGAACATCATCAATTATACAAAAAGGATTGATTATTAAAAGAATACATACATAAAAGTGGAATCCAATACACTTAAAGTGCAAAAATATTAAAAATATGTGTACAATTTATATAGAACTATGCTTAAAGCACATCTAAATCCCAAAACAATATATATATATATATATATATATATATATATATATATATATATATACAGTATATATATATATATATATATATATATATATATATATATATATTCACTCACCAGCCACATTATTAGGTACACCTGTTCAATTGCTTCGTAACACTAATTGCCAATCAGTCAATCACATAGCAGCAACTCAATGCATTTAGGCATCTAGATGTGGTGAAAATGACTTTCTGAAGATCAAACCAAGCATCAGAATGGGGAAGAAAGGGGATTTAAGTGACTTTGAACGTGGCATGGTTGTGAAATGGTTGTTGGCTGTTCAAACATTTGTCTCACATCATTTCCCATCAGAAGGCTGCAGGACCAGGGACACAGAAGGGTTGATTTACTTGTCAGGATTATTGGGGTGATTAAATAAAAGGAAAAAAATTGAATTATTTAATAAGCCATGTATATCAGTTCTATAAAGAGATTTTGAACAGCACAGCTTCCATCTTGTATAGGGGTGATGGAAAGTTCATATATCCTTTTTAAACAAAATTTCTCTTACAAAAGGGTCTTGTAATTTCAGCAGATGTTTCTGTTTTCCTTTGGTAATAAATAAGAGGTCTCACTCTCTTTACATCTTATCAGATAAGGGTCATTTTCGCCAGACACTAACAGTCACTGATGGCCAGTCTCGCTTGTACTCTATCTGTATTTAACAATGGATAATAGTTCAGTGTATTCTATTAAGTTAATTTAAACTATGTTTTTAAAGATACCTTATATTGTGTGTAAGATGTATATCAACAATTAAGTCTTATTCTATTATTGATATCATGGAATATATAATGTTATATATATATATATATACACACACATATATATATATATATATATATATATGTATATATATTAGAATACTTTTCTATTATATGTAAAGACTTATGTGTCTTAAAACGAATTACCTCATTTTAAGAAAGTTTGTGTTTAAGTTTTTATGATCGACATAAATACTATATTCTAAACGCAATGTCTGACAGCAATGACAGGATTTTGATAATTAATGAATTTTCACTGGCCAGACAGGTCATAGGTTATCAGTTAATAATAATAGTATTATTATTCTATATACTGAATATAAAGAATAATACAATACTGCCCCCTTTGGACACTATTACTAAATGCAGTCTTGGGGTAACTCAGTATTTTCCAATAAATATATATATTGTATTAAAAATATATCTTTATAAATGGCTTTACCAGATCCAATTCCTGCCAAGATACATGATGGAGATATTAGATGGACATCTATGTATGTACCGAGAGTATGGACAAGTTTTTATGTCGTTTTATGATTATTCTTAAATATAAAGAAATTATAATTTAATTCTAATATCCAAAATACTAAGTGATTAAAGAGGTGTCAGCCAATGACCTCACCAGTTATTGGATAAAATATCCCAACCAATGGGGATAATGTTCCTCCTTCTGGGTTTAACTTATGGTAATTTTACTGGTCATTTGTTCAATACAATATAAAAAGGAGACCCCAGATGTAATAGGACACATTAATGACAACATTAATTACACCTACAACACACACGCTACTCACATCCATACATATACTCATCTATACATACTCCATCTTGCTCCATCATTTATCTGAAACTTTGAAGCACGCCAAACAAAACTCCTCCCTAACCAGCCACCATTTTGAGAAAGCAGCCATCTTAAGGACTCTGGTAACAATCATTTAAGCTAGCAGCCATCTTAAATGTGGTAAATATACCTTGCTGTTTATTTGATTATTATTTACAATTGTTTGTTTATTTTATTTTTATATTGCATATTTAAGGGTAACGAGATTACAGTACCAGCAGTAAAAACCATAGTAGATTTTTCTCTAAGAGCTGATTTTTGTTTTTATACATTTTTAAGAATATCAGATTTAGCGCAATATTTGCGATTTTAGTCTCCCGTTTTGCATAGCTTATTCTCGCTCCATCTGCAGTGGAGTGACTGTCGGCTGAGCAATTCGCAGACAATTGTGGTCTGATTATATAGAACACTTACCTATGGTTTATGCTATACCTGAGAAAAGGTAATCTTGCCTTTATCTTTGCTTTCATCATTGAGCTACATATCACAGTGCATTTATCGTTTTAAGTTTGTATTTTATGTGAAGTTATCTTTTTGTGTCATCTCAAGTCTAATCATTTATTGTGAATACATGTCTTGTGAATAAATATACTTATATATTCCCTACTATGTGAAACCAAAATTAAGCAGCGCTAGCATATGACATCAAACAAATTCAATTTAGTGATATGTGTAAAATAAATAAATAAATAGTCCTTTTAAAATAGGTGAAAAAATCAGAATAAAGTGCTCCAGTGCAGAAATAAATTACTTAAAGGTGCTCCAAGGTGATGGTGACCCCTCTTGGCTCCCCACTCACCGCAATGCCAGATTGTTAGAGCTTGAAATATATGCTGCACAGAGCCTCCTTTCATGGACTATCACTCGGTGTGTTCATATATCCTCGGATAGAAGTGGGTGTGATCCTCCTCCGTATACACCATTAAAAAAAGCACTCCCTGCTGACACCACTAACTGTGGAAGGGAGTTCCACATCCTTACTGCTTTGACAGTAAAGAACCCCTCAAGCAGTTAAACCGCTTCTCATCCAACATCCTTGAGTGGCCACATGTCCTGTTAAAGTGAGATTAAAGCCTTGTTTTTTTTTAAAATAACAAACATGTTATGCTTACCTGCTCTGTGCACTGCTTTTGCACAGAGCAGCCCAGATTCTCCCCTTTCGGGTCCCACACTGGCACTCCTGGCTCCTCCCTTGTGCACCCAAGCAGGCATGCTCCCGACCCACAGCTTTGTGTGTCTATTCACACACGGAGTCGTGGCTCCGCCCCGCCCCCTCCATCTCCAGATTGGCTCCTGTTGCTGCAAAAGACAATCAGGAGTCCGATTTCACAGAGAGGAAAGGCTCATGTGGACATTGCTGGATTGAGAGGGGGCTCAGGTAAGCAATAGGGGGGGGGGGGGGGCTGCTGAAGGAAAAAAACCTTGTGCCTTTACAAAAATTTTAAGTGACCTGAGACTGAATAGTTTTCTCCCTATTGTAGAATCACCATTGAGATATTTGTATATCGCGATCATATCTCCTCTTAAGTGACTCTTCTCCAGCGAGAATACGTTTATGCATAACTGAGGTCCTCCAGTCCCCTTATTAGCTTTGTTGCCCTTCTCTGGACTCTCTCCAGCTCCAGAACATCCCTCCTGAGGACTGGTGGTCAGAACTGGACCAGTGTGGTTAGACCTGAAGCAGAGTGGCTGGAACTGAAGATGTGGCTGGATCAGAGTTTTGTAAAGTGGGAGAAATATTGTTTTATCTCTGAAGTAAATACTCTTTTAATGTAGGTTAATTGTCTGCTAGCTTTGCTTGCTGCAACTTGGTATTGCTTGCTATTTCTGAGCTTGTGATCTACTAGGACCCCCAGGTCTTTTTACATCTTGGATTCCCCCAAAAATTTCCCTTCCCAGTGAGTAACTTCCATTCATATTTTTAGCCCCCAAGTACATTACTTTGCATTTTTCAACATTAAACCTCATTTGCCATGTAGTTGCCCACCCCTCTATTTTATTGAGGTTTTGTGCAAAATGTCTATATCCTGCTGTGAAGTTATTACTCTGCTTAACTTTGTAGCACTGGCAAACGCTGAGATTGAGCTATTTATACCAACCTCTATATCATTTATGAAAAAATAAGCAGAATTGGTCAAAGGACAGAGCTTTGGGGTAATCTACTTACAACTCCAGACCATTCTGTGTATCCTTGTAGGCTTAGGAGAAGACCCAGGTGTTAGGCATCCAAAGGGAAGACTCAGAACACACAATGGTTGAGAATGGGGAATGTATTGTTAACCAATCCAGATACAAAAATGGAGTCTCTTCAACAGTAATAAATGAGCAGCAACACTCACGCAGGAGAAAGAACTCCCAGCAGGAAAACAGAAGACCGAGGCTGGTGGCACCTGGCACAGAGGCGGTAGGCTGGCATATGCAGTAAGCTCAATCGCGGGAAGTTTTCTAAGTAGTCTGCGTCAATCCTTATACTGTCCCTTCTCCTCCTGAACTTGTCCCTGCATTAGGTTCACTCCCCCTGTCAAGCAGGTTTCTGTCCCTAACCCCACCAGCAGCAGAATGCACAACAGCAGCAGTGGACCAGGGCTTTTTGTAAGCTCTGCCCTCACCAAAGATGGCTGCAGGGTCACACGGGTGAGAGCGACCAATCGGACAGCAGGCCACCCGATGAACGTGCATGGCCTTAAGAGCAATACATATTCCTCCTGTCAATATAGACAACATATATATTGTTCTCTGCTTAACAGAGAGCAGGATCTGTGAGTCAGGCCTGCTCAGTGTGCTCGGTGTGTGATTCATCTGGCCTCAGGGAGTGTCCCCAGCTGATCCAATGTGGAGGCACGTTGGATACTGGAGAAAACCTGACCAATGACGCACAGGCTTTTGTACTGCCCGGGGATTGGCACAGACAGTTGGTCTTGGTGCATTATGTGGCAGGGTATAAAAAAACCATGGGCACGTGAGGTAGAGGTCTTTGGTGGGAAGCAGAGCCCCAGAAGGAGGGTGGTGGCTGCCTCCTCTTCTGCAGCAGTTGGTGATGGTCACAGGCAGTCGGCCTGGTGCATCTACAGTGTGGAGCTGAAGCCAGAGGTCCAAGAGAACTGACTGAGGAGATGGGGCACTGCGAGACTCTGGAAAAACAGTATTGTGAGTACAGAGGATCTTGCCCAGGGCTCTGCCCAGGAAGGGGACCACTCCAGAATGTAGAGTCAGTGGACGGGTGTCGGCTAGTGCAGAGAAATGGGGTACTGGGGGAGTACCCTGAAGAACACTTACCTCATCTTCATTCAAGTGGCAGGATGAAGTAGTGGCCTTGTCGCATTCTAAAGTTAGAAGTCCTCTGAAATGTGAATAGGTAACAGTTGGAGTATCCCAATATAAATAAAACAAAAAAAAACAACAACCCCTAGACTGATCATTGAGCCAAGAACTTAAAGTATTAAGATTTTGCAGTTGCTACAGGTAACCCAGGGGAACCCAAAGGTGTCATTCTTCAGAAGTCCTCTAGGGGGCAGTGCTACATGTAAATTAGGTAATTCCCTGAGATCTCTCCAGAAATAATTGTAACGGGACCCTTGTTTGGGTACCGCAGATAGAAGCCATGGTAAAGTAACTATATTAATTATTATAAAAGCTGTGAAATATACTCATATAAAGAAGTATATCAAATGAAACCTACAGTGAATGATGTGTGACATCAAACAATAATACTTTTACAATTCAAATAAATGTCCATATATTAAGTGATCTTCATGCATACAAAAATATTCATTAAAAAATATACATTAAAGTGCTTCAAAAAATTCCTCTATGCCTCCTTCACCACATAAAAAGTGCCTCCGTGCAGCCTGTAA
The DNA here is from genome assembly GCF_965119305.1 of Pelophylax lessonae. Taxonomy (NCBI): domain Eukaryota; kingdom Metazoa; phylum Chordata; class Amphibia; order Anura; family Ranidae; genus Pelophylax; species Pelophylax lessonae. Next base: position 48,255,544 of record NC_138769.1, on the reverse strand, counting down.
ACTTTCTGTGCTTCCTCCACCACTCTGTGTATTACAGTCACCAGATCCTTTTGACTGTGCTTTTCAGCTACAAAGTCTCTGTACTCCACCCACTTATACAAGGTATTAAAATTGCTACAAGACCAGGAAACGCCTCCCTGACGTGTGTTCCACTGGCTGGATATGACATCAGTGGATAGTCCCATCCAACAAGTTTCACCAGCCAATCAGGCATCTCCAGAAGTGTGACGAAACACGTTGGGCGGGACTATCCATTGACGTCATATCCAGTCAGTGAAACGCACAACGCCGTTGTGTTTCCTGGTCTTGTACATAGTTACATAGTTACATAGTTAGTGAGGTTGAAAAAAGACATCAGTCCATCCAGTTCAACCTATGATGTGTGTGTGTGTTTGCTTTTAGCCGTACATTGTATACCCCTGTATGTTGTGGTCTTTAAGGTGTCCATCTAACAGTTTTTTGAAACTATCAATGCTCCCTGCTGATACGACTGCTTGTGGAAGAGAATTCCACATCCTTACCGCTCTTACAGTGAAGAACCCCTTACGCACTTTAAGGTTAAACCGCCTTTCCTCTAGTTTTAGTGAGTGGCCACGAGTCTTATTGTATCTCCTTTCTCTGAATAGTTTGTTCCTTATGCTCGGGTCGCCAGTACAGTATTTGTACATTGATATCATATCCCCCCTCAATCGTCTCTTCTCCAGAGAGAATAAGTTCAGGGCTTGTAGTCTTTCTTCATAGCTGATGTCCTCCATCCCCCTAATTATTTTTGTTGCCCTTCTCTGGACTTTCTCCAGTTCCAGCACATCCTTCCTGAGGACCGGTGCCCAGAACTGGACAGCATACTCCAGATGTGGCCGGACCAGAGTCTTGTAGAGCGGGAGAATAATCTCTTTATTTCTGGAGTGAATCCCCTTTTTTATACATCCCAGTATTCTGTTGGCTTTGCTTGCTGCGGCCTGGCATTGCATGCCACTGCCAAGCCTGTTGTCTACCAGTACCCCTAAGTCCTTTTCCATCCTAGACTCACCCAGAGGTTCCCCCCCTAGCGAGTAGCTTGCTTTCTGGTTTCTGGCCCCCAAGTGCATTACTTTACATTTTTCAACATTAAATCTCATCTGCCATGTAGTTGCCCACTCCGTTATTTTGTTCAGGTCCGCTTGCAAGGTTTCCACATCCTGCATAGAAGATATTGGCATGCCTAATTTAGTATCATCCGCAAATACTGAGATTGTACTAGATATCCCCTCCTCTAGATCATTTATGAATAAATTAAACAGGATTGGTCCCAGGACAGAACCCTGGGGGACCCCACTTTCCACACCCGCCCAATCCGAGTACTCCCCATTAATCACCACCCTCTGTACTCTCCCCTGGAGCCAGTTCTCTATCCAGGTACTCACCTTATGGTCCATACCTATCTTCCTTAGTTTGTACAGTAAGCGTTTGTGGGGAACGGTGTCGAAGGCCTTTGCAAAGTCCAGATACACCACATCCACAGGCTTACCTTTATCTAGGTGGCAGCTCACTTCATCATAGAAGGTTAATAGATTGGTTTGGCACGAACGATTTTTCATGAATCCGTGCTGATTAATACTTATAATACCGTTTTCATTACTAAAGTCTTGTATGTGGTCCCTTAACATCCCCTCCAATATTTTGCAGACTACAGATGTTAGGCTGATCGGCCTATAGTTACCCGGGATATATCTCGGCCCCTTTTTAAATATTGGTACCACGTTGGCTTTTTTCCAATCAGCTGGCACCATACCCGTCTGTAAACTATCCTTAAAGATCAAGAATAATGGTCTGGCAATCACCTGGCTGAGCTCTTTAAGAACCCTCGGGTGCAAGCCATCCGGTCCCGGGGATTTATTTATGTTAAGCTTCACTAGTTTAGCTCTAAGTCTATCTTCTGTTAGCCATGGCGGCACTTCCTGAGGTGTATTATTTAGTTCGGCCTTACAAGCTGGGTTCGTGTAGACCCCTGATTCCTTTGTGAAGACTGAAGAAAAGAAATTATTTAACACTTCCGCCTTTTCTCTGTCCTCAGTGGCCATTTTTCCTTTATCATCTTTTATGGGGCCAATGTGTTCTGGCCTCGCTTTCTTACTGTTTATATACTTAAAGAACTTCTTGGGGTTCTTTTTACTCTCCTCCGCTATATGTCTCTCGTGTTCTATTTTAGCCGCCCTGATTTCATCTTTACATTTCTTATTACACTCTTTATAATGCTTAAATGCTGCCACTGACCCCTCAGTCTTGTATTTTTTGAAGGCCTTTTCTTTAGCTCTAATATACATTTTTATGTTGGAGTTTAGCCACCCAGGGTTTAGTTTTGTTCTTTTAAATTTATTTCCCAGTGGAATGCACTGGCCCACCCCCTTGTTAAGTATGCTCTTGAAGCACTCCCATTTTTCCTCCGTGTTCTTTGTTCCCAGGGTTCTATCCCATTTTATATTTTCTAGCAGTGAGCGCAGTTTAGGGAAATTGGCTCTTTTGAAATTCAGCGTCTTAATATTACCCTTGTGTTTCCTATTACTGTGATTAATACTGAAACCAATTGACCTATGGTCACTGCTCCCTAAGTTTTCCCGTATTTCTATATCCGTGAGCAGGTCTGCATTGTTGGTAATCAGTAGGTCAAGTACCGCATTGTTTCTTGTCGGTGCATTCACCATCTGACCCATGAAATTGTCCTGCAAAATATTTAGGAACTGCCTAGCCTTGGCTGAGTGCGCGGTTCCTTCTGCCCAGTCTATATCCGGATAATTAAAGTCCCCCATTATAATGACATTTCCCATCCTTGCTGCCAATCCTATCTGTAACATGAGGTCCGCCTCCCCCTCCTCACTCTGGTTGGGGGGCCTATAGCATACGCCCAATATTACCTTCCCCACCGTGCCTTCCCTTTGAAGCTCTACCCATAGGGATTCTGCCTCGTCCATAGCTCCATTATTAATATCATCCCTCATATTTACCTGTATACTGTTCTTAATATACAGACATACCCCTCCCCCTTTTTTACCCTCTCTATCCCTGCGATAAAGGGAATACCCCTGAATGGTCGCCATCCAATCATGAGAGCTGTCGAACCAAGTCTCAGTTATCCCCACAAAATCTAAGTCCTCCTCAAACATCAGCAGCTCCAGCTCTCCCATCTTGTTGGCCAGGCTTCTGGCATTGGTATACAAGCCTCGTAATTTAGATTGGTTACCTTTATCCTCATTTGATGTTTTTAGGCTGCTCTCTTGATTTTTCCCCGTACCCACCCTGGGTTTAGGAGCTCCGAACACCCTACCGCTAATGCCCCCATTTCTGCCCTCTGAATCTTGCTTTCCACTGGCTAATTCTACATCTGTACCCTCCCCCCCATTCCCTAGTTTAAAAGCCCCTCTAACTTTTTGGCCATCCTCTCACCCAGTACGGCTGCACCCACCCCATTTAGGTGCAATCCGTCCCTACCAAAGAGCCGGTGACCGACTGAGAAGTCGGCCCAGTTCTCCAGGAACCCGAAACCCTCCTTACTACACCAGCTCCTCAGCCACTCGTTAACTTCCCTAATCTCCCGCTGCCTCTCTGGTGTGGCTCGAAGTACAGGTAGTATTTCGGAAAATACTACCTTGGAGGTCCTAGTCCTCAACTTAGCGCCTAAGTCCCTGAAATCGTTTAGGACTCTCCGTCTTCCTCTGCCTATGTCATTGGTACCCACGTGTACCATGACAGCTGGGTCTTCCCCAGCCCCACCCAGTAATCTGTCCACCCGATCCGATGTAGCGATTTTAATACCTTGCACAAATATGTGGTTTTATGTCACCATTCCACAAGTGTACACAATTTTAAAGCATGACATTATATCTACCTATATACTCAGGGTAACATCATCTTTCACAATATAAAAAAAATTGAGCTAATCTTACTGCTTTTTTTTTTTTTTAATTCATGAAAGTGTATTTCTTCCAAAAAAATTGCATTTGAAAGACCACTGCGCAAATACAGTGTGACGTAAAATATTGCAACAACCGCCATTTTATTCTCTAGGGTCTGGGCTAAATAAGTATAGAAGTCATTGTTTGTGACGAAACATGTCAGGGAGTGAGCGCACGGCCACCCAGACTGCAGCATAGTGACGAGCGGCCGAGGAGTTACACTTACGTCCTCCCGGGGCTGACGAGCTGGAGAGGAGTAGTGAGCGGTGAGCTTCCCGGCAGCGCCACGGCTGCTTCTATTGGAAATATTCATTCATGCTTTTATTAGTGTATTACTGTAAGATTCTGGTACCTTCGGTACCCTTCCAGCCCATTTCTTCCGCATATAGCTGCTGTCCCTTTAACTCTCATGACGTCATCACTAGGCGCCGCTCTGAGCGGCTATTTCAATCGCCGGCTTTCACTCACAAGGTGTTCGTGCAAGCCACCTGTAATGCAGCCATACCTGACGCTACTTGATCTTGTATCTCGCTACCTGATCCTGTATCTGACTTTCTGATCTTGTATCTCGCTACCTGATCCTACCGCTTGTTACACAGCCTTGCCTGACGCTGCCGAAGCCTCCAGCTATTTCCTGTATCTCGCTACGGATCCTGTATCTCGCTACTGATCCTGTATCTCGCTACCTGATCCTTATCTCATTACCGGACCCCTCATCTCTCTAAACCAACTAGTGATAAGTACCCCACAGGGGATTCCTTCCTATCAACTTACACTATCTACTCTTGCATACTAAAGACTGTTGCTATCTATGCATTACTACTTCTATCATCTGCACTGTTACATAGATTGCTAGCTCTTGAGTCTACTACCATCTATATCCTTGCACTGAGTTAGCAATTCCTGTACACTTCATCTGCTGTCCCCTACCACCTGTTATTGTACATGATTGCTAACCTATCTGCATACTATCTATCACCATCTGCTAACACTCCAGAACATTACTATTGAGTGCCTATCATTGCTATCACTACTCACGCCTGTCCTTTCAGCACATCACCTCTATACTATCATATACAACCTATCACTCCAGGAACATCTTATCTGAGTGTCTGTATATTTGCATGGTGAGGCAGGCTGGGCCACAATGATGAGTCTGGAGAGTTGGATATGGTAATTCAACACATCTCTACACGACTACTGAGTGGAAATTCTGCAGCTGCAAATCCAGTTCACTAAACAAACGCCGGAGCGTTACAATTACATGTGCATTGAGTGGGGGACTTTGTGGGTTGAATAGTTAATAAAATTGTGTTGAACTACTACCCTATGAGCCCTTTATGTTTTACATCTTGCTCTGCACACACTTTCTGGATGAGCCTGGATATGGAACTGGTCTATGTTTCTGATCTGTGAATGGGGAGATATCTGGTCTGGACACCGGAGATTCAGCGGATTGGATTTAACCTACCTGGGCTGGTCTGATGATACAAAGGTGGTTGTAATCATATATGTCTGGTGAGTGAGCATTGCCCTAGGGGTCACGAGGTGCTGATTCACAGACTGTTTTCTTCTAAAAGGAGTCACTCTTTTTAATAGCGCTGCTCATGTATTGGACTTTCCAGTTTTTCCTATTGTGTTGAGTTTGATACATTGTTTACATTTAAATAAATATATATTTATAATGTTTGGGGGGTTCTTAGTAATTTTCTAGCAAAAAATACTGATTTTAACAAGTTCTAACCAATATATTTATTAAAATGTTTTCGAATTTATTTGAAAATCAAACACTTTATCTTCCAAAAGGAAAACTCCACACGGTACCTCATTATGTTGACTATAGGGATTGTGTATATAATGTTCTGCAATTGCAGGGCATTTTACACAGGTAAGACCAAACGCCAATTTTGGCAAAGAATGAAGGACCACATATACTATGGCAAAAGCAATAAATTATCTACTCCTATTGGCCGACATATTGCGTTGATCCATAAATGGGATACGAGTGTTATTAAATTTGCGCATTAGAACGCATTTTCCCGGACCCAAGAGGTGGGGATTTTGATAAAAAGATTCTCCAACGAGAAGTAAGATGGATCTATATGCTACAAGCCACTACGGCACCTGGCCTCTCAATGAGGCCATGAGATTCAAACCCTATGTACAGTATGGGCTCATTTACATGTTATACAGGGTACCTTTTGTGGTCCTTCATTCTTCTAATTCCCTATTTCTCTTCAGAAGTCCCTTTCTTTATCTATTGGGTTTGATGATTCTTGGCTGACTTCTCCTAGGTACATTATAAAGTTACATTATAAAGAAATCACTGTTATGTATTTATATTCCAGGAACATTGCTGTCTATTTGTATACCCCATGGTTGGTATTGAGATGCTTCCTCCTATGTATGAGATATGTTATTTTGATTTATTAAATGTTTGGAGGTGTAGTTGACTTGTATTATAACCCATGGGATGGATTTCTGGCTTCAGTGGATCCTGCTTGGTTGCTGTCTCTTGGGCGGGTATATGCGTTCGGCACGGCCATCCTGGCGCTGTGTCTGATGGACGGAAGTTGTTCTGCCTTGGGTGGTTTGTTCCTCCCTTTTCTCTCTGCTTGGTTGGTCATCTTGTACTAGGCTGGGGTGGGGCTTTCGTATAACAGAGAGAGAGATGCGGCACATCCAGAGTAGTAAAGAATTCATAGCCATGAATAAGCACTTTGTGTGAAATGCGTCTGCTGAACATTGTGGTTCTCCTGTGTGTCATGTTTTAAGCCTGTGAGTATGGAATACCAATAAACCAAAGACTTATTTACTACTCTGGATGTGCCGCATCTCTCTCTCTCTGTTATATAGACGTTCCGGGTAGGGTGGTTCCAGGGTGGTTGCCCCAAGTAATGTTGTTATACTACACACCTGCAGATAACTTTGGAGCGGTGTACACCTTTTGTCTTTCTGCCTGGGGTGGGGCTTTCTCCCGGTCGGGAGACAGGAACAAGGCGTGAACTCCGCCGCGCTGATCGCCATTTTGCGCATGCGCGGTGGGTGTAACACACGTGACATCACAAGGTCACATCCTGGGTAGACGCATAGCACTGTGGGGACATAAAAGGATCCCCCAGAAGAGCTCTATCCTTCTCTCTGAACAGACAGGGATCTGGCTGTGAGGCAGTAGTATCTAGGTAAGATACCCCCAGCTGCATTGGACCTGGATTAAGAATGGGGCTATGATGTACAGATGAATGATAGAGCTGATGCTGTGAAACTTTTTGTTTCTAGCTGGGGGATCCTTTTCTAGGACACCGGCCAGAGCAGTGGTGTATTTAGGTTTTGTGCTGCCCTAGGCCTGACTAAACTTGTGCAGCCCCTAATTTAAATATGAACCACCTCTTCCCGTAAAGGCCATACCCCTTCCTGTTTATGACCTGCCCTGTCATCTATAAACCACAGATCACAACCAGTCTATCAGTGCCCATCAGTCCAGCCTCATCAGTGCCAATCAGTGCGGCCTCATCAGTACAGCCCGATCAGTGGCAATCAGTGCAGCCTATCAGTGCCCATCAGTGTAGCCATTAGTGAAGCCTATTAGTGCCCATCAGTACCGGCAGGTAGCAGTGTGACCGCTTTATGGGGGTGCTAGACTGATTTGCCCCATAGGACTGGCACTATACTAAAAGTGTAGTGCAAGCTGGTGGGGACCCTTCTCATGTGGGAGCCAGGAGAAGGTTTTTTTTTTTCCATGCAGGGTGCAGCTTTTTTGCTGCCCCCCTACAAAGTGCTGTCCTAGGCCTGGGCTTTGTTGGCCTAGGCCAAGATACAGCACTGCCGCTCGGCCCAGGTCTTCTGCCCACCGGTAGACCCAAGCGACCAGCCGGCATGACCGCTGACTGGCCGGAGTCCCGAACAAAGCCAGATTCAGCCTTGAACGGATTTCTGATGTAGAAACCTGGAAGTGATGTCATGACATCACTTCCAGTTAATGGAGCCTTAACCGGTTGCCGACCGCCGCACGACTATATACTGCGGCGGTCAGCCCCGGCCAGGCAGAGTGACGTATCGGTACGTCACTCGCCTGTCACTGACTTGCGAGCCTATCGCGGGCGGGCGCGCGCCCGCCTAGGCGCGCGCCCGCCGTGGCTCGTTCACAGGCAAGTCAGTGCGTGTGACCGGCGGACTCGATGTCCGCCAGTCACACTGCGATCGCTCCTGTGAAGGGAGAAAGACAGAGCAGCTTGTGTAAACAAGCTGCCTGTCAGTTCTCCCTGTGTAAAAGTGAAGATCTGTCCGTTCTACTATGTAGAACGGTGGATCTTTGCTTTTACACCAATAGGAATGTCCCTACACAGTTAGAATCACGCCCCTAGGACACACTTAACCCCTCCCTGTCCAATAAAGTTAACCCCTTCCCTGCCAGTGTCATTTTTGCAGTAACAGTGCATATGTATAGCACTGATTACTGCAGTAATGTCACTGGTAACCCCAAAAGTGTCAAAAATGTCAGTCAAGGGTCCGATCTGTCCGCCGCAATGTCGCAGTACCGAAAAAAAAATCGCAGATCGCCGCCATTACGCGTTAAAAAAAAAAAACACCAAAAATGACAAAAATCTTTCCCTTTGTTAGTAAACGCGATAACTTTTGCGCAAACCAATCAAAATACGCTTTTTGCGATTTTTTTTACCAAACATAGGTAGCATAAAACAAATTGGCCGAAAAATGTTAAAAAATTTTGATTTTTACTTTTTTTTTGGGGGAATTTCATATAAAAAAATGTGAAAAATATTGTTATTTTTGCAAAATTTACGCTCTTTTTTTGTTTATAGCGTGTGATCAAAAAATCGCACAGGTAATCAAATACCACCAAAAGAAAGCTCTGTTTGTGGGAAAAAAAGGACGTCAAATTCGTTTAGGTACAGCGTCGCACGACTGCGCAATTGTCCGTTAAAGTCACGCAGTAAAAAATCGCAAAAAAAACCCTGGTCCTTTAGCAGCCAAATCCTCCGGGGCTTAAGTGGTTAAAGGCGCCAGATTTAAAAAAAATTAACAATTGACTGCTTTTAGGTGCAAAGGAGGGATTTGGAGTCTTATAGTAGATCCTAGATCCTTCCATAAAGAGTACCTGTCACTGCTTATTACTGTCACAAGCAATGTTTACATTCCTTGTGATAGCAATAAAAGTGAAAAAAAAAAAAAAAAAAACGAAGCTACAAAGTGAAAAAAAAAAAAAAAAACACAATAAAAAAAAAAAAAAATTAAAGTGCCCCATCCCTCTGCTGAAGCGAAAGCATATGTAGGTTGCACCCGCAAATGTAAACAGAAATCAAACCACATATGTGATATCGCTGCGATCATTAGAGAGAGCAATAATATTAGCACAAGACCTCCTCTGCAACTCTAAACAGGTAACCGTTCATTTTTATTTATTTTTTTAAAGTGTCGCCTACTGAGTTTTTTAAGTACCGTCGTTTGTCGTCATTCCATAAGTGTGTGCAATTTTAAAGCATGACATGTTAGGTATCTGTTTACTCAGCGTAACATCATCTTTCACAGTATACAAAAAAATGAGGCTAATTTTACTGCTTTGTTTTTTTTAATTCATGAAAGTGTATTTCTTCCAAATAAAAATTGCATTTAAAAGACCACTGCGCAAATACAGTGTGACTTAAAATATTGCAACAATCGCCATTTTATTCTCTAGGGTCTCTGCTAAATAAATATATATAATGTTTGGGGGGTTTTAAGTAATTTTCTAGCAAAAAATACTGATTCTAACTTGTAAGCTTAATCACTTTACCACCGGAGGATTTTGCTGTCTTACGTCCAGGCCACTTTTTGCGATTTGGCATTGTGTGACTTTAACTGACAATTGCGCGGTCGTGCGATGCTGTACCCAAACAAAATTTACGTCCTTTTTTTCCCACAAACAGAGCTTTCTTTTGGTGGTATTTGATCACCTGTGCGATTTTAACTTTTTGCGCTATAAACAAAAAAAGAGCGTAAATTTTGAAAAAATAATATTTTTCACATTTTTTTATATGAAATTCCCCCCAAAAAAATGTAAAAATCAAAAGTTTTTTAAATTTTTGGCTAATTTGTTTTCTGCTACCTATTTTTGGTAAAAAAAATCACAATAAGCGTATTTTGATTGGTTTGCGCAAAAGTTATTGCGTTTACTAACTAAGGTGTTTTTTTTTTAAACGAGTAATGGCGGCGATCTGTGATTATTTTTGCGGGACTGCGACATTGCGGCGGACAGATCTGACGGACTTGACTGACATTTTTGACACTTTTGGGGGTACCAGTGACATTTCTACAGTAATCAGTGCTATAAAAAATGACACTGGCAGGGAAGGGGTTAATTTTATTGGAGAGGGAGGGGTTAATGTATGCCTGGTGCTTACTGATGTGTGGGGGGGAGGTGACTGAGTGACACAGGGACAGATCGCATGTTCAGCTATGCTAAACCCTGCAATCTGTCACTGTTTGTCACTTAGGAGATCTGCCCGCTCTGTTTACACAAGCGGGCGGATCTCCAGACTCGATTCCCCGACGATCGGGGAAGAGCGGCGGCGATCGCCACTGCTCCTCCCCTGGCTCGACTCCTGCTGTGACTGAAAACAGTGGGAGCAAGCCTCCGGCGGCGCGTGAGCGCCGCCCACAAGGGGAGGAATCCAGCGACGTAGGTCTACGTTTCTGGACGTAATCGAGCCACTTTGCCGCAGTACAGTCCCAGTGACTGGTCGGCAAGTGCTTAAAATGTCAGAAAAAGGCTTAGGCATGAAGGGGTTAAAGTGACAGTTCTGTGGGACTAATATACAAGTATATTAACTAACTTATTGCCACATAGGCTTTAATATTTTATTTTGCTCCAGCAATTTAGGATGAGGGAAGGGAATGAAACAAAAAAAGGTCCGCTTTAAAAAATTTGAATAATTGCAAGCAAAATCAATAGCACTGCGTACAAATATTAGACCTTCTATACTCACCTATAGACAGACACACAGGACGGTGATTCTATTTTTACTTTTAAATGATTGTTCAGCAGAATAGATTTTTGACATTCAGAGCCCATGGTTTCTAATCATAGTTTGACCACCTACCTACATTCAAGCTAATCATAACAAACACAAAAGAGATTCTTTTTCCTTTTGTTTGCTCTCCTCGTTATCGCTGTTAGCCGTACCCTCCGTGCTACCGCCGCTAATGGACTTTGGCAAGGAACAGAGGGGCAGCCCGTTAAAAATGAATTCATTGTCAGTCCAATTAGCCCAAACCCCCCCCCCCCCTGTTCCTCTACGGTTCACGTCCTGAATGCCATTACCTTCATTTACATGCTGATCAGTCCCATAAAAGATCGCGTTGGACAATGGTGCGCCAACAGTGAAGTCTGTCCTCAGGGCCATTTTACAGTTAGAAACCGCTTACACGCATACATGACCATTTAAAGCGGAACAAAATGTTTTTGTAAAATTGTGAGCAGGCAGGCTGTTTATTGTAGGGGAGACATTGGCTAAGATTTACTAAAGGAAAATAGTCTGTGCACTTTGTAAGTACAGCTGCACTCTACATGTGCAGTTGCTCCAGAACTCAGTAAATAAGGGGAAACTTCACTTTGCAAAGAATACCCAATCACATGCAAGGAAAATTAAAAAAAGAAAAACATTTGTGTAGCACCCTCCTAATTAGGTAATAGGCTGCTAGCTATGTTTAGTTATTTTTTGCACCCTTTTGTAATCAGTGGCGCAGTTGCTGATTATATCTGTGTGAATGAGGGCTTATCCTTATCCAGCATTCATCTCATGCACAAAGCTATATTGAGGGCTAGTTGCTGGTATATTTATTGTCAGGATGCCCCGAAACCTAAGCTCTTGAAATTAGCAGACAGTGGGGGTTATTTACTAAAATCCGGTGCAACTCTGCACAGAAATAAATCAGCTTCCAGGTTTTATAGCCAAAGGTTAATTGAACAAGCTTAAAGTTCCGCCTTCCCCTCCACCCCCTCCAAAAATCAAAAGTCAGCAGCTACACATTCTGTAGTTGCTGACTTTTAATATTAGGACGCTTACCTGTCCTGGAGTCCAGCAATGTCGGCACCGCAGCCGATGTTTCCATCTGCTGTCGGGTGCTGCGGCCGCCGTTGACGGTAAGGGAACCCGGCAGTGAAGCCTTGCAGCTTCACGGGCGGGTCCCTACTGTGCATGCGTGAAGTGCACTGCGCATTCCTATTGGCTTGGCGGCGGGGTAAGGAGGAGGGGGCCAAACTTCAGAGGGACGGCGCCACGGCGCCGTATCCCGGAAGTGGGGAAGGGTACCTATTAAAAACAGGTACCCGTTCCCCCCCCTCCCCCCTGAAAGGTGGCAAATGTGGCACTGGAGGGGGGAAGGAAGCAAAAGAGCAGAAGTTCCACACTCGTACGTGATTTTTTTTCTTCTGGGTCTGGGCACACGCAAGCACGTTGCTCAGCGACCTGCTGCTGTGATTGGACACAGCGGGAGCCATTCAGCGGATCCGACAGACCTGATATTGTCCGTGGCATTTTCTGACTGAATGCGCACTGGATATGATTCGTCCAATGTTCCAGGCACAGTCTGATCGCTCAGAGTTCCAGGACATTGATCAGTAGTCTGGACTCTTCCAGTGTCTAGACCCCCTGAGCAGAATTTCTGCCGAGGACGCCTCCCCACCCTGATAGGCTGGCATCCATAGTGAACACTGTCCAATACAAGGGGAGGAAGGATTTGCCCAGCCGAAGCGCCAGAGAACGAAGCCACCATATCAGGGACCCTTTCCTTCCCCAGCTCAGCCAGGTCTGATCATCCAGAGACTACAGATTCTTTTGCCTAGAATCTCCCTTTGCAGGGACCTCGTATGGAACTGTGCAAACGGAACCGCCTCAAAGGTAGACACCATTAGGCCCAGCACCCGTATGCAAGTCCAGAGGGGTGACCATCTGCTGGACAGCAAGAGATGAATTGCAGCCTACAGTTTCTGGAATTTGTCCAGAGGAAGGAGCACTTTGGCTAAGGCCGAGTCCAGAGTCAGACCCAGATAGTCCAGCTTTGTGGACAGAACCAAAGCAAACTTCTGAAAATACAGAATCCAGCCAAACTCCCTCAGAGTTCGTATGGTGATCTCCAGGTTTTCCACCACAGCAGTAGGAGACTCCACTCGCTGAAGGAGGTCATCCACGTAGCCCAGTACTGCGATCCCCTGCTGACGTAAGAATGGCAGCACCGGGGCCAACACTTTTGTGAAGACCCGAGGAGCAGAGGCAAGACCAAAGGGTACCTCCACAAACTGATAATGCTCCTCTCCCACGCCAAAGAGGAGGAAGTGCTGGTGACCGACACATATTGGAATTTGAAGGTAAGCATTCTTGATGTCGATAGAGGAAAGAAAATCTCCCTGATGCAGAGATGCCACCATAGAATGGACTCCATTCTGAACTTCTGCACCTGTACAAAGCAGTTCAGCGCCTTGAGGTCCAGAATTGGACACACCTTGCCTTCCTTCCTGGGAACTGTAAACAGGTTTGAATAAAACCCATGAAAATGTTCCGACTTTGGAACAGGGACAATCACCCCTTGAAGTACCTGGTGTTTTACCACCATAAAAAGACCATGTAAGCGGTCCGGGGACAGGCGCAAATTGGAAGGAAAGAACCTTTCCAGAGGGTAAGAACGAAACTCGATCTTGTAGCTGGACCGTATGCGATCAGGAAATGAAATGATCCAGGAGCCAGCACCAGGGGATGAGGAGTGGCTCCCAATGCCAAAATCGATGCCCAGAGGTCATGACCATGGCTATTTTTAATGGCAAACCACCACAAAATGGCCACCAGACTACACTAACATGGCTGCCGTGCATAAAGCATACAAGCTACAGCGTGGCACCACGAGGCTCCCAGGGACTTAGGAGGGATCCCTAGGCCTCAGAAAATGGCACAGGCAGGAAGGGGGGGGGGGCCCTGGCCGGAGCCCCCACCAGGTATAGCCCCCCCACACAGCCAATCGCCCAGTCACCAACGGCCCACTCCCCTGCCCCCATCGCTAGCACAGCGCACTGCCCCCACCCCAGGAGGTGGACCAGACCACCCTACAGCTACAGCATAAGTGAAGGAGGGGGGTGGATGGGGGGCAAGATGGCCCACAGGGACCACCAGACCGATGAGGGGGATGCCTATTGGGAAGGAGGGGAACCCAGGGGAAGAGTGGGGACAGTTACTTACCATACCAGGAACCAGGCGGGCACCATTACAGATGGAACCTCCTCGCCATCGAAATGGGGGCTGTCGGCCAGGAGGAACACTACAACCCTGGGCGGGACCCGGTCGTATGGGACCTTGCGAGGTGTTTAACTTGCAGGCCAGCCCCATCCAGAGAGGCTATGTCGTGGCCAGACTGGGGTGACCACTGGATCTAGATTATACCGCCCGTCGCCCAGTCTGGCAGTTGATTGTAGATTTCACAGGAAAAAAAAACAGGAGAAAGAAATCTAAAAAGAAAAAATTGCCAGCACCAGAGATCCCAGCAAAGAAATAGGTCCTTACTCCTGACTAGGCATAAAAAAAACGGAGTGCCTATAGCAGGGAGAGGGAGTATACCCCCCCCCCCGGGACTGCCAATAGGCATAGCCAGACTTTTTTTCTGCCTAGTGTTCTACTACTGTAGGGGGCAGTATAACCCAATGGTTAAGATCAGGAGCTGTGTCCGTCAATGAATGAAGGAGAAATATTGGTTATTTTTCAAAATTGTCTGCCTTTTTTGTTTATAGCGCAAAAAAATAAAAAATGCAGAGGTGACCAAATACCGCCAAAAGAAAACTCTCATTGTGGGGAAAAAAAGGACATCAATTTTATTCAGGTACAGCGTCGCATGACCACACAATTGTCAGTTAAAGTAATACAGTGCTGTAACGCAAAAAATGGCCTGGTCATGAAGGGGGTAATGATCTACAGCAGTGGTGGTCTATCCTCTTGATGCAAAGGGCTAGTTCGGCCCCTGACATCAGCAAAGGGCCACACATAACATGTAGTGATTGTAATGCTACAGAAAGCTCTCAATACATATGACAATATGACAATATGCTATAGGAGTTCTTGGAGACTGGTCAGTTAAAGTAACGCAGCATCATATCGCAAAAAAATGGCCTGGTAATGAAGGGGGTAAAACCGTCCGGGGCTGAAGTAGTTAACTTATCCTTTAAATTAGTAGCTGATTGGCTACCATGCCCAGCTGCATCAGATTCTGTGTGCCCCAGTTTTAGTAAATTTACCCAGTGTGTTCCCTGCTCCCAGCACCGCCCTTTCTGTGAGCCTGTTGCAACCTTACTGGTGCATGCCAAAGCATGGGAGGGAGATTGTAATATAATGCTAGGAACAAGAATCCTTTGATCTGCCCAGAGACACTGTAAGAAAGCTACTTATTTAAGAGCAGGGCTCGAGTCCTGCAGGAACGCATGGGAACGGCGTCCCTGTACTTTTTTCACAGCAGGAACGCCGTTCCCATTACCAGTCGCGTCCTACAGGCAGGGCCGCTGTCAAGGGGGAACCACAATCCCCCGCTGTGCAGAAAAAAAATGTCCCCGGGCCCCCTGCGTTCCACGGGAGCGGGTAAAGTCAGTGGACTATTTTATCAGTTTCGGGTAGGCGGATTAATCCGCCGCAGCGCGCTATTCAACTCCAGCCTGGTCACCTGCCTTCAATGTGAATAGATGGTGACCGGCTGGGAATGCTGTGGCGGAATAATCCGCCTACCCGAAACTGATAAAATAGTCCACTGACTTTACCAGCTCACATGGAATACAGAGGAGGGCGGGTGTCCTGCACGGTGCCGCCGGGCCGCCTCTCTGCATGAAAGAAGCTGCAGTGCTACTGTGACCGCTCCTTCAGTCCGCACTGCTTGCGGCGGTGGCGGCGGCAAGAAGGTAAGTGCCTGCTGTCAAGCTGTGCAGCCTCCTGTGTGCTGGATAGGAGGGGGATGGGTCGGCAGCATATAGATAAATTGATCTCTCTTCTCCCTCCTGCAGGCATTTGGCGGCTGCAGGACGAATATGGAAAGATCAATTCATCTTTATGCAGCTGCCCCATCCCCCTCCTATACAACTTATTTTGCTGGCCCCTCCTCCCAGTACTCTCTAGGCCCTCCTCCCAGTGCTCTTTAGCCCCCCCAGTGCTCTTTAGCCCCCCCCCCAGTGCTCTTAACCCCCCCAGTGTCTTAGCCCCCCCCCCTCAGTGCTCTTAACCCCACCAGTGCTCTTTAACCCCCCCATGCTCTTTAGCCCACCCCCAGTGCTCTTTAGCCCCCCCCCTGCTTTTCATCTCCCCCCATGCTCTCTGGCTCCTCCAGTCCCCCCTCCCCCAGTGATCTCCAGTTTGCCCCCTCCCCCTGTGCTCTCCATCCCCCTGGTTTTCCCTGCCCCCCCCCCCCGTGCTTACCCTCCCAGTGCTCTCCACTCCCTGCACCTTCCAACCCCCCTGCAATGCTTTCCAAACCCCCCTTAATTCTCTCCAGCCACCCCCCCCCCCCGTGCCCTTCAGTGCTCTCTGCTTTCCCTGGCCCCCCCTTGTGCTCCTCTATCTTCTCTCATGTCTGCAGTCTCTGACCATCTTTTGTATCACGTCATCAGTCTCTGACATATCACAGATATGCAATGACAGACCTCACATGTGATGTGCAGCGCACTGCTGTGCAAATCACATGTGATGTATGTGCGATGCAAATTCAGCCATACAGATTGCATGGCTGAATTTGCATCGCATTGGGACACAACTTGCACAGGACCCTTTTTTGGGTCCGCACCAGGATCGGATCGCATGGGTGTTCACACCCATGCGATCCGATTCATGTTGGAACTGACAGTTCGCACTGTGATATGCGAACTGATCTGGGAATGTGGTTAACTTTGTATTGACAGCCCCAGCAATTTGTATATGGCAGTGTGAACTGCCTGCGAGTTGAATGCGATGCAGGACCCCGCAGTAGATTTGTAGGGTTCCCGCATTGCATATATGTGAACTGGGACTAATACCAAGTACATTTGGAGTGACACATCTGAGGGGCATTGCTGTAAATTAGGGTACACAAGTGTTGCCCTCTGAAGAGTGAACCACAATGGATCACTTTTCAGAGGGTGTTTGCTAGGTGGCAAGGAAGCATTATGATGCCTCCTCACCATCTAATTTAATCCTTAAAAACCTGCACCACCTACAAAGGTTCCTCCTTATATCAGGACCCACTCCCCTTCCTTAGTGCATTCGCTCTGCGGAAGGTGGTCTCTGGTCACCAGAGTTCCCGGTATTCTCCTTTACATCAGTCTGCAGGATTCCCCCTTACAGTGCAAGGGAGAACTCTGTAGATGCTGATGTGAAGGGGAGCTCTGATGTAAAAGGCAATGCTGCAGACCCCGATGTAAGTGGGAATTCTGATGTAAAGAGGAATGCAGTGGACTCTGATATAAGGTGTTCTCTGGTCACCTTATATCAGAGTTCCCTTTTAGAGCATGATCTGCAGAATTCCTCTTTATGTCAGAGTTCCCTTGCATTGTAAGGGGGAATCCTGCAGACTCTGATGTTCTTTGCTGGCTGGGTTATATTAACCTGACCTTCTTGTAAATGGAGAAATATGGCTTTTGACTTTTGTTTAACTTAGTGCCGGTTCACATTTGCGCAGCTTGCGAGATCGCATGTAATATCGGAGCGCACTGCTCCTTCATTACATGCGATCTCATGTGCGGATGCGAATTCAGCTTTGTATGGCTGAATTTGCACTGTATCCGCACCAAACACGCACATGAGGCATTTTTTCAGCCGCATCAGGATCGGATCGCACAGTGGTTCCGATTCTGTGCGAACTGTCAGATCGCACTGCGATATGCGATCAACCTGGGGGTGTAGTTAACATTTCATTGACACCCCCTGCGTATCGCATATGGCAGTGTGAACTGCCAGATGTGCGGATGCGATGCGGGATCACGCTGCATATTCGCAGCGTTCCCGCATCGCACAAATGTGAACCGGCACTTAAACACATTGCTAATAGCACTATCTACATGTTTATAATTTAAAATATTGATATTTGCACTGTTTATCACAGAATACGGGCATTTTAGGTACTTCTTTTGCAATGTCGAGGGGGGATCCTGGGTGAGTTCCCACACTTTTTTTCCCAGGACTTGACCCCTGTTTAAGAGGAATTATATAACCTGTTCTGGACTGGAAGGATTTGCCCCCTTAATGACTAGGCCATTTTTTGTGATTCGGCACTGCGTTGTTTTAACGGAAAATTGCGCGGTCATGCGACACTATACCCAAATAAAATTGATGTCCTTTTTTTCCCACAAATAGAGATTTATTTTGGTGGTCATTAATCACCTCTGCAAATTTTATTTTTTGCGCTATAAACAAAAAAAGAGCAACAATTCTGAAAAAAGAAAAAAAAAACAATATTTTTCACATTCTGCTATATAACATTCCCAAAAAAAAAAATTGAAAATCAAAAATCTTCAACCTTCTAGGCCAATTTGTATTCTTCTACATATTTTTGGTAATTTTTTACTAGTAATGGCGGCGATCTGCGATTTTTATCAGGACTACAACATTGCGGCGGACAGATCAGACCCCTGACTGACATTTTTGATACTTTTAGGGGGACCAGTGACATTAATACAGTAATCAATGCTAAAAATTTGCACTGTTACTGTAATAATGACACTGGCAAGGAAGGGGTTAACCTAGAGGTGATCAAAGGGTTAAGTGTGAACCTAGGGGAGTGTTTACTAACTGTATGGGGGTTGGGCTTGTGAAATGATCATAGAGACCTGTGATCCTATATAGAAGTATCACAGGTGCTCTGTGATCATTTCAGAGAGAATGGTCAGCTGTGTTTACAACAGCTGATCGTCCTTCTTTCTCAGCGGGGAGCGATTGCGGGTGCCCGGCGGCAGCTGCGGCCACTGGTCCCGTGGATCGGCATCCCCGCTGCCTAGTGGGGGCAGGAGCACGCTGCCAACGGCGTGCGCTTGTCCGCCAGCACCACACGCGCGCGACCGACATAGGGCTGCGTCGTTACACGAAGCCGAGCCAGCCTGCCGCAGTAAATCTGCAGCGGGCAGTCGGCAAAGTGGATAAAGACTAAAGGCTGCTGCACACTGCTAGTTTTTTCTTAATTTAACCCAGCAGGCTGAACAGAAAAAAAAAAAAATTAGAGCTCAGGTCGGCGCCCCCTGCTGTTCTGTTGTGTTCTGACAGGGGGGACGCAGGGGACGCAGGGGAAGCCCCCCCCCCCCAAGATTCAAGATGGCGCTGCTGTGGACCGGAAGAAGGGAGAAGAACGGGCTTCAGAGAAGACAGAGCTGGACTCCATGGACTGGTTTTGTAGCTGCTGACTTTTACAACTTCTCGTTGAAACAGAACTAAATGTAAAGGCTTTTTATTGCAGAAGAGACATGCGCCAGCTTTGTCGGGGGGAGAGGGGGGGGGGGGGGGTCGTCAGCACAAGTCTGATGAGTGGAGGATAGGCAGGCTGTTCTCCCAGCACATCCAGAAAACTGACCAGACTGAGATGGATGATGCCTAGAGTGGTCAGTTTGAAATAAGAAAGCAGGGGGACTGGCAGGGTGGTCAGGTATTTTACACAAAGAAGAGGGGGGAGGTGTGGGTGAGGCGCACGGTGGGACTTTCTGTGCGTCTCCATCCCTGTTCAATGTACAAAAAGAAAGGTTGGGACTTTAAATGAGAGACACGAGGAGGCTGGCAGGGAAAATGTAAACACATTTATTGGTACATGCAGATATACAAACATGGCAGATGAAAAAATAAAATCATCAAAAGGGTAAAAGAGCTGTTAAGTGATCCCCAAATTCAATTGCATAACAACCAACAGAGCTTATTTCAAATAGTAATAAAGTAATTGAATGTATTCATGACATCAAAGAATTCAAATCCCATGTAGTAGAGTAGTTTGGTATATTATAAACATTGTAACCTTAACGCGTTTCGTGGACCCAAATTGCCACTTCATCAGGAGTAGATGTATATTAAAAATCTATAAAAAATATAGATAGGGAAATAGGCACAATTATGATGCAAAAAATGAAAAAGGCGAAAGAAGGGGGAATGGGGAATAAGGCCCCAAAACTCCCAAAAACTTACATGGCAGCTCACATGGTTAATGGCATTGAAGCTGGAGATGGCCCTGAGTGTCCCCCACGGGAGCTGAGGGCGCACAGGCAGGCGGGCAAGGTGGAACACGCCACACACATGGTGAGTGTGGGCTAAGATAGGTTCGAGTGAAGAGCCAAGGGTACAGCACCGTATACAAATGTCTGTTAAAAAAAGTATAATATACATGTATATATAAAAATAAAAGTATTATAGTAGTAAGTGTATACGATTTTGAAGTGCCATAGTACTCGTAACGGAGTGAGATAAAAGATGGGAAAGTGGAAGTATGACACAGAGTAACGTGTGTGAGATTAGGGAGTATGTCAAGCCGAGCAACAAGAGATGGATGGGAAACCACGTAATGGGGTGAGGGAACATGATGAGTAAGAGCCCAAAAGGGGAAATGAGAAGTGGTGTGGACGAGAGTAGACCCTGAATGTGATGTGATGTGTGGGAAAAAGCAAATAAAGATAAAGAGCAAGAAAAAATTGTCTAAGAGTGATACCAGAAATAAAGTCCCAGACTCCAAAGCATGGTGCCCCGTGTCGACCAGGAGCCGCCCCACACTGTGGGCCTAGTGTCACGGCAGTGTGTAGTTAGAGGCACCACAGAAACGGTGAACGCCAGGCATGACCATCCCGCGGGCTATCTAATAAACACTGAGGTTGGGAAGTAAGCCGTCGGCGCAGTGGCGCCAAAGGTGACGCCATGCGCTGACGGGAGGCGTGGCGCCGATGCGCGGCGGCACCTCCCACCCGATCCCTCGTGCCCGTAGGCAGAGGGAGAAAGGGAGGATGCATGGTGCGCATCGCAGCTCCCGGGATACGCAACAGAGGCCAACCAAGAGAAGAGCCAATATGCCCCAGAAAAATATGGGAGAAACTGCAAAAATGTGTAAAATAATGATGATGATAATGCTACTGTTATGTAGGAGTCTGGTTGTGACACCAAATGCAAAATAAACCCCCAACTGGTCCAGGAGTTTGTTTGACCCAGCATATTGGGCTATAGGATGTGAGCCATCATATGCGATCAAATGGAAATCATACGCATTTACACAAAGGAAGCAATACAAAGAGAGCAGGATATTTTTTCATACAAGTACATGGTACAACAGCCACATATCAGGAATATGAAATGTTGGGGTAACATATTCTTTAGCCCTGTGTGCCTAAGGCCCCTTTTAAGCTTGTGCGATTTGTCCTGTGACTTGGGACTGCAAAGTCACATGAAAAGTTGTACCCCATGATTTCCAATGAGTACGATTCATATAAGTGCGACTTCAAGTCGCAGCAACTTCAAAACAGTCCCTGAACTAGTTTGGTCCGACTTTGATGGGATTTGAGGTCCAAAGACCTCAAGATTATACAGGCAATGCTTCAAGTCGCGTCAAAGTCGCGCGACTTTCAGGTCGTACAAGTGTGAAAGCGGCCTTATGCTATTTCCCTGCTGCTAAAACCTGATAGGTCAGCTAAAGTGTGCAATCCTACATAAATGTTTAATGAGGCTAGAGCAGGGGTGGGCAAACTTTTTGACTCGAGGGCCGCAATGGGTTCATATATTGGACCCGGGGGCCGGACCAAGATGCAGATATGCCAGCGTGCCCCCTTTCAATGCAGATATGCCAGGGGGGCCCCCTTTCAATGCAGATATGCCAGGGGGCCCCCTTTCAATGCAGATATGCCAGCGTGCCCCCTTTCAATGCAGATATGCCAGGGCCCCCTTTCAATGCAGATATGCCAGGGCCCCCTTTCAATGCAGATATGCCAGGCCCCCCCCCCCCCCACGAGACCAGTGCACTTACCTCAGGCAGCGCTTCTCTTCAGTCCCCCGGCGTCTTCTCGAGTCCTCAGTCCTCCCGCCTCCTCCTCTGCCAATGGCATGGGGTTTGACTTCCAGACCAATCAGGAAGCGGGAGGACCCTGACTGGCCAGGAGGAGGATCCGTGTGACAATAGCGAATTTTCATTCGCTATTGTCATACAATGGGCGGGCTCGGGGCGCACTGCTCTGTGCGCCCCGGCTGCCACTGTTCCTCGGGCAGCCCGGTACCGTTTGATCCACGGTACCGGTCCACGGCCCGGGGGTTGGGGAACACTGCGCGCTCCGCGGGCCGGATTAAATGGTTTGCCGGGCCGTATACCTACGTATTCCTGGGCTAGAGTTTAACGCCAAAGTTTAGTTCAGGAGAAGGGACATTATTTACTATTAATACGATGTGTCCTTTATGTTGCTGGCTCCTTCATTAATTGAAACCCCCTCTTCTTCCGCTACAATAATATTCTTGTGCCACTGGAGTTAATAGGGCTGCCATACCAGTCATATCAGTGGCGGCCCGTGCATAGGGGGCGCCGGAGCGCCGCCCCCTAAAAAAAAAGAAAAAAAAATGACAAGAAAAAAAGAATAAAGTTTTGAAAAAAAAAAATTGGGTTTGCAGGCCTATGCGCTCGGCCTGGTGGATATGGGGGGGGGGGGGGGTTTACGACCCAGAAGAGGCGCCGATTGGCTGCCTTCTGGGGGCATAACCTGGGCGCAGCAAATAGCGCTGAGCCACCCCACCTTCGTGATATCCTGGCTGTGATTGGTCCAGTCTCCAGCCTGGACCAATCATCATCCAGGACATCGCTGACTCGCAATGGGGGCAGTGCCGGTGCGTGCGTCAGTCACGCACCGTCACCGCCCATCTCCTTCCCGCCGCCCGGACCGGAACTGAAGACAGAAGACTGAAGATTGAAGAGGAGGACGTCCACGCCGCTGCTCGTCTCGGTTCCCGGAATCCCGCCATCCCGCCGCCGTCAGAAGGTAAGTGATTGAAGACGGCCTGTACCATAACCTGTGCCATGCCTATGCCATCACCTGTGCCATGCCTATGCCATCACCTGTGCCATCACCTGTGCCATGCCTATCATCACCTGTGCCATGCCTATGCCATCACCTGTGCCATGCCTATGCCATCACCTGTGCCATGCCTATGCCATCACCTGTGCCATCACCTGTGCCATGCCTATATCATCACATGTGCCATGCCTATGCCATCACCTGTGCCATGCCTGTACCATGACCTCAAAGTCATGCAATTTTTTTACCGCGTTTTTTGCCGCGAAGCAATACCTATTACCTTTTTCTTTTTGCGCCCCCCCCAAAAATTTTGAGCACCAGCCGCCACTGAGTCATATGCACTCATCATGAGCGCCGACTATGCCCATCCTTTTTGCTCTCCTTCTCTATTCATAGAAGCTGTAGTATGGCTTCTATGAATGAAAAGCGATCTAGGAATTGAGGTTGGTGACCTCTCATTCATCCTTCCGTCTTTTAGCTCTCGTTCACATTGAAAGCGGCTTTGAAATCGTGCAACTTCACTTGAAATCACACAATTTCAAAGCCGCATGTCAGTGCGACTTCAGGTTAGGCAACTGTGCGACTTCTGATGTAGAAAAGTAACAAAAGACTAGGCAATACATTTTCAAAACTGAAGAGAGGTTTAATAACAACAGCTGCAGCTGGGAACAAATTAATTATTTGTTCAAAGAATAAAAGGCACTCAAGCCTTCTTATAACAATTTTTGACCATTACATGTGATACAATATGATTGGTTGTCAAAACATAAGTCAATGTAATTACCATAAAAAAAAATAATGGACACCTGCTGTTTCAGACACGATGTCTGAAACTGTCTGACCTTTATACTAGTAGACTTTCACCCAGTAAACTTGTGACTGTTTTATAAAAAATACCAGTATGAAGCAGAGAGGTCATCTAGAGTTCAACTTTTAGATATAGCTTTTTATATCATGAAATATTATAGTATACATTACTAAACTAATAACTATTGCTTTAATATTGATTAATAATAATAATAATAATATTGATGGTAATTTCACTACTGCTATGATAATAATAATATTAATAATAATAATAATAATAATAATAATAATAATAATAATAATAATAATATCTTAATATATATATATATATATATATATATATATATATATATATATATATATATATATATATATATATATATATATATATATATATATATATATATGTGTGTGTGTGTGTGTGTGTATAATCTATCTATCTATCTATCTATCTATCTATCTATCTATCTATCTATCTATCTATCTATCTATCTATCTATGTATATATATATATATATATATATATATATATAATGATAATAATAAGTATATTAATAACATATGCAAGTTAATATGAATAATATGAAATACATGGGCTAATATGAAATTCTACAACACTTCATGCACAGATGTCTATGCAAGTCGCACCTGAAATCGCTAAAAGTTGTCAGGTCACCAAACAGTGAGGAAGGAGGCCATGCCTCCGAAACGCGTTGTCATAGCAACCAACTTGGTCGTACATCGACCGTCTTATCTCTCTCTCTCCCCTTCCCCGTGTCTTCCAGGAGTTCCCCACCCCCACGCTCGAGCACAGCGCCGGCTGGTCCGGGCGCAGGCGCACTCCAGTCCACATGCTTAGAGTCTAACACAATAGGATCCGGAAGCCACTGCCTGGAGCTGGAGGTGGAGGCTGTCGGCTTCTTGCAGCGGTGATCCAGGGGAGGGATACAGATCTACATGCCACATTCTTTAGATGCTCAATTTGTACTCCTAAATAGTGTTGAGCGAACACGGACTGTATTATTCGTGTTCGTACCGAATAATTGGATTTTTTGTACCCGAACACGGACACGGACACTTTACTGTATGTTCGGGTAAAAATCCGTGTTCGGTCGTTTTATTTCCGGGTTTTGCATGCTTTGGCGCTCTTTTCATGGCGGGCTTTCAACAGCCAATCAACAATCGTTTAACTGGTGTGCCTTAAGCCATCCCAGCCATGCCTGCAAATGTCTCAGTAGCTGTGATTGGCCGTCTGAAGCATGTGACCAAGTCTTTATAAGTTCGAGGCAGCCGCAGCGGCGTCATTATGCTGCTTAGATTCAGGGACAGAGCACACATCAACGTGCTGGCTGCTGATTAGGGAAAGATAGGCAGGAAAAAACCATTTGTGTCCGGATAGAATTGAGGGACAGGTCGGAGTGTTTAGGCAGGGCGAGTTGTAGGCATTTTAGGGATAGAGTCTGCTGAATTATAGGGTCAGTGTCTTCTACAAACTACAATCGATATTGCTGTGTGGGGGGTGGGGTCTGCACTCAATCCTGATCTACGATCTCTTCTCAATCCTGTTAGGGACAGAGTCTGCTGAATTTTAGGGAAACTGTGTTCTACAAACTACAATCGATATTGCTGTGTGGTGTGGGATTGGAGATAGGCAGGTGTCAGTGATCCACATCCATTTTTCTGTGTGTGAGCTGCAGTGAACACAATCTTTTTGGGCTGCAGTGAACACAATATTTTTGGGCTGCAGTGAACACAATCTTTTTGGGCTGCAGTGAACACAATCTTTTTGGGGTGCAGTGAACAAAATCTTTTTGGGGTGCAGTGAACACAATCCTTTTTGGTGTGCAGTGAACACAATCTTTGTGGGGTGCAGTGAACAAAATCCTTTGTGGGGTGCAGTGAACACAATCTTTTTGGGGTGCAGTGAACAAAATCCTTTTTGGGGTGCAGTGAACAACATCCTTTTTGGGGTGCAGTGAACACAATCTTTTTGGGGTGCAGTGAACAAAATCCTTTGTGGGGTGCAGTGAACACAATCTTTTTGGGGTGCAGTGAACACAATCTTTTTGGGGTGGAGTGAACAACATCCTTTTTGGGGTGCAGTGAACAAAATCCTTTTTGGGGTGCAGTGAACAAAATCATTTTTGGGGTGCAGTGAACACAATCTTTTTGGGGTGCAGTGAACACAATCTTTGTGGGGTGCAGTGAACACAATCTTTTTGGGGTGGAGTGAACAACATCCTTTTTGGGGTGCAGTGAACAACATCCTTTTTGGGGTGCAGTGAACACAATCTTTTTGGGGTGCAGTGAACACAATCTTTGTGGGGTACAGTGAACAGAATCTTTGTGGGGTGCAGTGAACACAATCTTTGGGGGGTACAGTGAACACAATCTTTGTGAGGTGCAGTGAACACAATCTTTGTGGGGTGCAGTGAACACAATCATTGTGGGGTGCAGTGAACTCAATCTTTGTGGGGTACAGTGAACACAATCTCATACTTCTGAAGATTTGAGGGTGCTGCCTGTTCCATACTCCCCCTACTCCTCATCTAGCCTTTTAGGGGTACAAACAATAGTAATTGGGGCCTAGTGTGGTTGTGTACGTGTGATATACATACACTTTTTTGGGATCATATTTTCTATTCCGCTATTTAATCAAAAACCTTTGGGGATCAGTTAAATTGGGGGATAGTCTGTGTTGGTACGTGTGAGAGAGATCCACCTTTCCAAGTTGTTGGGGTTCATCTCATACTTCTGAAGGTTTGAGGGTGCTGCCTGTTCCATACTCCCCCCTACTCCTAGCCTTTTAGGGGTACAAACAATAGTAATTGGGGCCTAGTGTGGTTGTGTACGTGTGATATACATACACTTTTTTGGGATCATATTTTCTATTCCGCTATTTAATCAAAAACCTTTGGGGATCAGTTAAATTGGGGGATAGTCTGTGTTGGTACGTGTGAGAGAGATCCACCTTTCCAAGTTGTTGGGGTTCATCTCATACTTCTGAAGGTTTGAGGGTGCTGCCTGTTCCATACTCCCCCTACTCCTAGCCTTTTAGGGGTACAAACAATAGTAATTGGGGCCTAGTGTGGTTGTGTACGTGTGATATACATACACTTTTTTTGGATCATATTTTCTATTCCGCTATTTAAACAAAAACCTTTGGGGATCAGTTAAATTGGGGGATAGTCTGTGTTGGTACGTGTGAGAGAGATCCACCTTTCCAAGTTGTTGGGGTTCATCTCATACTTCTGAAGGTTTGAGGGTGCTGCCTGTTCCATACTCCCCCTACTCCTAGCCTTTTAGGGGTACAAACAATAGTAATTGGGGCCTAGTGTGGTTGTGTACGTGTGATATACATACACTTTTTTGGGATCATATTTTCTATTCCGCTATTTAATCAAAAACCTTTGGGGATCAGTTAAATTGGGGGATAGTCTGTGTTGGTACGTGTGAGAGAGATCCACCTTTCCAAGTTGTTGGGGTTCATCGCATACTTCTGAAGGTTTGAGGGTGCTGCCTGTTCCATACCCCCCCTACTCCTCATCTAGCCTTTTAGGGGTACAAACAATAGTAATTGGGGCCTAGTGTGGTTGTGTACGTGTGATATACATACACTTTTTTTGGATCATATTTTCTATTCCGCTATTTAATCAAAAACCTTTGGGGATCAGTTAAATTGGGGGATAGTCTGTGTCGGTACGTGTGAGAGAGATCCACCTTTCCAAGTTGTTGGGGTTCATCTCATACTTCTGAAGGTTTGAGGGTGCTGCCTGTTCCATACTCCCCCTACTCCTCATCTAGCCTTTTAGGGGTACAAACAATAGTAATTGGGGCCTAGTGTGGTTGTGTACGTGCGAGATACATACACTTTTTTTGATCATATTTCCTATTCCGCTATTCAATAAAAACCTTTGAGGATCAATTGAATTGCGGGATAGTCTCTGTCGGTAAGTGTGAGAGAGATCCACCTTTCCAAGTTGTTGGGGTTCATCTCATACTTCTGAAGGTTTGAGGGTGCTGCCTGTTCCATACTCCCCCTACTCCTCATCTAGCCTTTTAGGGGTACAAACAATAGTAATTGGGGCCTAGTGTGGTTGTGTACGTGTGATATACATACACTTTTTTTGGATCATATTTTCTATTCCGCTATTTAATCAAAAACCTTTGGGGATCAGTTAAATTGGGGGATAGTCTGTGTTGGTACGTGTGAGAGAGATCCACCTTTCCAAGTTGTTGGGGTTCATCTCATACTTCTGAAGGTTTGAGGGTGCTGCCTGTTCCATACTCCCCCTACTCCTCATCTAGCCTTTTAGGGGTACAAACAATAGTAATTGGGGCCCAGTGTGGTTGTGTACGTGTGATATACATACACTTTTTTGGGATCATATTTTCTATTCCGCTATTTAATCAAAAACCTTTGGGGATCAGTTAAATTGGGGGATAGTCTGTGTCGGTACGTGTGAGAGAGATCCACCTTTCCAAGTTGTTGGGGTTCATCTCATACTTCTGAAGGTTTGAGGGTGCTGCCTGTTCCATACCCCCCCTACTCCTCATCTAGCCTTTTAGGGGTACAAACAATAGTAATTGGGGCCTAGTGTGGTTGTGTACGTGCGAGATACATACACTTTTTTTGATCATATTTCCTATTCCGCTATTCAATAAAAACCTTTGAGGATCAATTGAATTGCGGGATAGTCTGTGTCGGTACGTGTGAGAGAGATCCACCTTTCCAAGTTGTTGGGGTTCATCTCATACTTCTGAAGGTTTGAGGGTGCTGCCTGTTCCATACTCCCCCTACTCCTCATCTAGCCTTTTAGGGGTACAAACAATAGTAATTGGGGCCTAGTGTGGTTGTGTACGTGTGATATACATACACTTTTTTTGGATCATATTTTCTATTCCGCTATTTAATCAAAAACCTTTGGGGATCAGTTAAATTGGGGGATAGTCTGTGTTGGTACGTGTGAGAGAGATCCACCTTTCCAAGTTGTTGGGGTTCATCTCATACTTCTGAAGGTTTGAGGGTGCTGCCTGTTCCATACTCCCCCTACTCCTCATCTAGCCTTTTAGGGGTACAAACAATAGTAATTGGGGCCCAGTGTGGTTGTGTACGTGTGATATACATACACTTTTTTGGGATCATATTTTCTATTCCGCTATTTAATCAAAAACCTTTGGGGATCAGTTAAATTGGGGGATAGTCTGTGTCGGTACGTGTGAGAGAGATCCACCTTTCCAAGTTGTTGGGGTTCATCTCATACTTCTGAAGGTTTGAGGGTGCTGCCTGTTCCATACCCCCCCTACTCCTCATCTAGCCTTTTAGGGGTACAAACAATAGTAATTGGGGCCTAGTGTGGTTGTGTACGTGCGAGATACATACACTTTTTTTGATCATATTTCCTATTCCGCTATTCAATAAAAACCTTTGAGGATCAATTGAATTGCGGGATAGTCTGTGTCGGTACGTGTGAGAGAGATCCACCTTTCCAAGTTGTTGGGGTTCATCTCATACTTCTGAAGGTTTGAGGGTGCTGCCTGTTCCATACTCCCCCTACTCCTCATCTAGCCTTTTAGGGGTACAAACAATAGTAATTGGAGCCCAGTGTGGTTGTGTACGTGTGATATACATACACTTTTTTGGGATCATATTTTCTATTCCGCTATTTAATCAAAAACCTTTGGGGATCAGTTAAATTGGGGGATAGTCTGTGTCGGTACGTGTGAGAGAGATCCACCTTTCCAAGTTGTTGGGGTTCATCTCATACTTCTGAAGGTTTGAGGGTGCTGCCTGTTCCATACCCCCCCTACTCCTCATCTAGCCTTTTAGGGGTACAAACAATAGTAATTGGGGCCTAGTGTGGTTGTGTACGTGCGAGATACATACACTTTTTTTGATCATATTTCCTATTCCGCTATTCAATAAAAACCTTTGAGGATCAATTGAATTGCGGGATAGTCTGTGTCGGTACGTGTGAGAGAGATCCACCTTTCCAAGTTGTTGGGGTTCATCTCATACTTCTGAAGGTTTGAGGGTGCTGCCTGTTCCATACTCCCCCTACTCCTCATCTAGCCTTTTAGGGGTACAAACAATAGTAATTGGGGCCTAGTGTGGTTGTGTACGTGTGATATACATACACTTTTTTTGGATCATATTTTCTATTCCGCTATTTAATCAAAAACCTTTGGGGATCAGTTAAATTGGGGGATAGTCTGTGTTGGTACGTGTGAGAGAGATCCACCTTTCCAAGTTGTTGGGGTTCATCTCATACTTCTGAAGGTTTGAGGGTGCTGCCTGTTCCATACTCCCCCTACTCCTCATCTAGCCTTTTAGGGGTACAAACAATAGTAATTGGGGCCCAGTGTGGTTGTGTACGTGTGATATACATACACTTTTTTGGGATCATATTTTCTATTCCGCTATTTAATCAAAAACCTTTGGGGATCAGTTAAATTGGGGGATAGTCTGTGTCGGTACGTGTGAGAGAGATCCACCTTTCCAAGTTGTTGGGGTTCATCTCATACTTCTGAAGGTTTGAGGGTGCTGCCTGTTCCATACCCCCCCTACTCCTCATCTAGCCTTTTAGGGGTACAAACAATAGTAATTGGGGCCTAGTGTGGTTGTGTACGTGCGAGATACATACACTTTTTTTGATCATATTTCCTATTCCGCTATTCAATAAAAACCTTTGAGGATCAATTGAATTGCGGGATAGTCTGTGTCGGTACGTGTGAGAGAGATCCACCTTTCCAAGTTGTTGGGGTTCATCTCATACTTCTGAAGGTTTGAGGGTGCTGCCTGTTCCATACTCCCCCTACTCCTCATCTAGCCTTTTAGGGGTACAAACAATAGTAATTGGGGCCTAGTGTGGTTGTGTACGTGTGATATACATACACTTTTTTTGGATCATATTTTCTATTCCGCTATTTAATCAAAAACCTTTGGGGATCAGTTAAATTGGGGGATAGTCTGTGTCGGTACGTGTGAGAGAGATCCACCTTTCCAAGTTGTTGGGGTTCATCTCATACTTCTGAAGGTTTGAGGGTGCTGCCTGTTCCATACCCCCCCTACTCCTCATCTAGCCTTTTAGGGGTACAAACAATAGTAATTGGGGCCTAGTGTGGTTGTGTACGTGCGAGATACATACACTTTTTTTGATCATATTTCCTATTCCGCTATTCAATAAAAACCTTTGAGGATCAATTGAATTGCGGGATAGTCTGTGTCGGTACGTGTGAGAGAGATCCACCTTTCCAAGTTGTTGGGGTTCATCTCATACTTCTGAAGGTTTGAGGGTGCTGCCTGTTCCATACTCCCCCTACTCCTCATCTAGCCTTTTAGGGGTACAAACAATAGTAATTGGGGCCTAGTGTGGTTGTGTACGTGTGATATACATACACTTTTTTTGGATCATATTTTCTATTCCGCTATTTAATCAAAAACCTTTGGGGATCAGTTAAATTGGGGGATAGTCTGTGTTGGTACGTGTGAGAGAGATCCACCTTTCCAAGTTGTTGGGGTTCATCTCATACTTCTGAAGGTTTGAGGGTGCTGCCTGTTCCATACCCCCCCTACTCCTCATCTAGCCTTTTAGGGGTACAAACAATAGTAATTGGGGCCTAGTGTGGTTGTGTACGTGTGATATACATACACTTTTTTTGGATCATATTTTCTATTCCGCTATTTAATCAAAAACCTTTGGGGATCAGTTAAATTGGGGGATAGTCTGTGTCGGTACGTGTGAGAGAGATCCACCTTTCCAAGTTGTTGGGGTTCATCTCATACTTCTGAAGGTTTGAGGGTGCTGCCTGTTCCATACCCCCCCTACTCCTCATCTAGCCTTTTAGGGGTACAAACAATAGTAATTGGGGCCTAGTGTGGTTGTGTACGTGCGAGATACATACACTTTTTTTGATCATATTTCCTATTCCGCTATTCAATAAAAACCTTTGAGGATCAATTGAATTGCGGGATAGTCTGTGTCGGTACGTGTGAGAGAGATCCACCTTTCCAAGTTGTTGGGGTTCATCTCATACTTCTGAAGGTTTGAGGGTGCTGCCTGTTCCATACTCCCCCTACTCCTCATCTAGCCTTTTAGGGGTACAAACAATAGTAATTGGGGCCCAGTGTGGTTGTGTACGTGTGATATACATACACTTTTTTTGGATCATATTTTCTATTCCGCTATTTAATTTAACTGGGCCTCCATGCGAGACCTGTGTGCCTTGTTGCGCTGTTTTGAGTACTCCACCAACATGGCCAGTGGCAATGACGCCGTTCTCAGCTTAACTATCCCACTTCTATGCCTCCTTGAAAAAACAATTCGGGCGATGATGGAAGAGGATGTGGCACAGGATGAGGAGGAGGAGGAGGATGAAGAGGTAACATTTCCAAGGCTTTCAGGGCAGTCATTCGCAAGGGGCTCCGAGGGTGGGTTCCTGCACACGCAAACGCCAGGGACGCAATTGTCCAGCAGGGGCACAGTTCTGGAGGATGAGGAGGATGAGGAGGAGGAGGAGCTGGAGGAGGAGATGGAACCATGTTCACAGCAGGGTGGCACCCAGGCCAGCTCATGGCCATCACTGGTGCGTGGCTGGGGGGATACAGAGGACACGGACGATACACCTCCCACAGAGGACAGCCTTTCGTTGCCTCTGGGCAGCCTGGCACACATGAGCGATTACATGCTGCAGTGTCTCCACAACGACCGCCGAGTTGCCCACATTCTAACTTGTGCTGATTACTGGGTGGCCACGCTGCTGGATCCCCGTTACAAGGACAACGTACCGTCCTTAATTCACTCACTGGAGCGCGATCGCAAGATGCGCGAGTACAAGCGCACGCTGGTAGACGCCATGCTGCTGGCATTCCCATCTGACAGCGGGGCCACAGTGGAAGCACAAGGCAGAGGAGGAGGAGGAGGAGGTCGCCAACGCAACCAGGGCACCGCCAGCACCTCAGAAGGCAGGGTTAGCATGGCCGAAATGTGGAAAAGCTTTGTCAGCACGCCACAACAAACAGCAGCACCAGCAGCTCAGATGGAACGTCTTAGCAGGAGGCAGCATTTTACCAACATGGTGGAGCAGTATGTGTGCACACGCCTACATGTAGTGAATGACGGGTCTGCCCCCTTCAACTTCTGGGTCTCCAAATTGGGCACATGGCTTGAGCTTGCCCTTTACGCCTTGGAGGTGCTGGCGTGCCCTGCAGCCAGTGTATTATCTGAACGGGTATTTAGCACGGCTGGGGGCGTTATAACAGACAAGCGCAGCCGCCTGTCCAGAGACAATGTGGACAAGCTCACGTTCATTAAAATGAACCAGGCATGGATCCCACGGGACTTTTCCGTACCTTATGCAGAATAGCAATGGATACCGACCTTACCCACCCATTGTTCCATTTTTGCTCTTTCTCACTCTTTTGGGGTGTACCCTCATTTAAAATTTTTGAAAAGAAGCAGTGTTGGCTACCTCGTCCTCCTCCTCAGGGCCAGATTAATGTAGGGGCTATTGGAGCTGCAGCTCCAGGCCCCTACCTTTTATATAGGCCCCGGGTTGGCCATATTCACTGTTACCGCTCTTCTGTCACTTGTAAACACAGAAGTCTGGCTTCTATGCTCGCTTCCCCAGGCAGCACCCTCAGAACCTCCCCACACAGCGTGAAGGCCGGACAAGGAGGGACAGTTGGCGATGCATGGATGTGTTTATGGGCTTCAGAGACAGCATCCCATGTTGAATTAGGCATGCATGGCTGCACCCTTCCTCCTCTGGGTGCATGGCAAGGCACGGCCCTTAAGGCCCTTCAAAATCCTCAGCACCAAGCCCATGATGCTGTTAATCCGGCCCTGGTCCTCCTCCACCGCCGCTTCCACCTACACCGCCCATAGGTGTGCGCAGCCTATTGCATTAAGGTGTGCACCCCAAAGTTGAAATACACATGCATGTGTTTGCCAGCAGGGAGAGTAATGTATCGGGGCCATGTACCTGTAGGCAAGGAGAAATAGAGCAGAGCAGGTCCCAGGGAGATCTTTCCCATCTCCTCACTGGCAATGCTATGTGCCCTAGGTGATTAGGGTGTGCCCAGGCACACCCAGCACACCCTGTGCGCACGCCTATGTCACCGCCACATCCACCACCACCTCAACCTCCCTCCTACTCCATATGGGCCTCGTCCTTCAGAGATGAAGAAGAACATTGTTTTATTTTTCTGTTTTTTTTTTGTTGTTTTAAGTTATTTCCCTATCCACATTTGTTTGCAGAGCACTTGCCATGCTCTTAATTACGTTTTGCTGCCATTTGCAGCACTCTAGCCCTTTCCTTTGGTGTTTTAGAGCCATTTTAGTGCCTTAAAGTTCGGGTCCCCATTGACTTCAATGGGGTTCGGTGTCCGGGAAAAGTTCGGTAAAAGTCCGGGACACGGACCCGGACTTTTTTTTAAAGTTCGGCCGAACCCGTCGAACACGGACATCTAGGTGTTCGCTCAACCCTACTCCTAAATGTGAGTTGTATTTTATCAAGCTTCCTGCTTCTTCTTAATAAAAACTGTATTATGCTAGGGCGGCCGTGCGCTCTTCTCTTTTTACTTTGTACAGATTCTCTTGTCCACTGCCCAGTGGAGATTTAGGAGAGCTGCAATGACCTGGCAGTTGAAGCCTTTCTTTAAAGGACTATCAGCTTATTGTGATGTGAATTGATGATCAGTGCATGAACTGGTGATTTTTATTGTTTTTGATAATGACATCATGCTCAGCTCTCTCTCATTCTTGTGAGAGTTTACCGGCAATGGAAGAGGGATGAGTCATAGGAGAGCCAAGGAGAGTTGCAGAGCTTGAGGGGGCTGGATGAAGACAGAGATAACAGGAGACTACAGAGATCCATGAGTATTCATCAAGAGAGGAGAAATGTGCTGACTCACGTGGTGTGAGTCTGTCTGTATGTATGTGTGTGTCTGTATTAGCGATAGACCGATATCGGATTTTCATTGCCGATACCGATATTTTGGGCATTGAATATCGGTATCAGCTGATATTGGCCGATATTTTTGTACATTTAAACATTTATTTTATTTTTTTTACACTTGACAGGTACTGTTGTGGGGGGATCTGGGGGTCTAAAAGACCCCAAACCCCTCCTCTGCACTTAAAAGCATTCAAAACAGCCAAGTTTGGCTGTTTTGAATGCTGTCGTTTTTTTTAAATCTGGTGCCGAGTACCCGGAAGTGATGTCATGATATCACTTCTGGGTTTTTACATGGAGACCCGATTAGAGCCAAATGCGGCTTTAACTGGGTCTTCTCTTCGGCGGCCATGCAGGTAGGATGCCCGGGTCTTCCGGTGGGACGGGAGACCCGGGCGAGCCGCAGGAGGCAGCGGGGGGGGGACGTCCCCTCCCACTCCTTGTAATGATAGCTGAGCGACTTCTCAGCCACATTGGTTGTCATTACAAGACAGCCGACCGTCGGCTATGGATGCCGGTACTGGGATGATGCCTCTAGCTGCAGGCATCACTCCGGTACAGCACTTTCCCGAAATATCGGCAATATCGGTAACCTCAGAGGCTGATTTCGATATATCAGGTAAAGTGCGGATCGGCCCTCGATATATTGGCTTTGCCAATAATCAGTCGATCCCTAGTCTGTACATATGTATATGTGTGTGTGTGTGTGCCTCTGTTTGTCTGTCCAAATCCAGGCAGCAGCTTCAGCTGCCCACAGTTAAAATGGCTGCAGTCAGACAGCCACATTTAACATATATTTACACTTTTCACATTGAAAAAAGTGCAAAAAAAAAAAAAAATGATTTAATTAGTACTTTTCAACACTTACCATTGCTAACAGCTGAAGTGTAAACAGAACAGTTGCGGTAGGTATCGGTAATTGGTATTGGCGAGTACTAAATAAAAAAGTATCAATAATCGTACTCGTAAAAAAAAGGATATCAGTTCATCCTTATGTAGCACCATCCTAGGTAGATGCTAGAGTGAGTATAGTTTTGGCTCTGTCTGCCTATCAGAGGAGCAGCAGGTAAATTCTATATTGCTTTCTGCTTAAGGCTCTGTTCACATGTAGGCGTTTTGGGGCATTTTTTGGGAGTTTTTCTGCTCTAGGATCAGCTCTCAAAACGGCCAATTCATTTCAATGGCCCCTGTTCACATCTGATCGTTTTGACGCTGTGAGCAAAACGCCCAACGCTCAAAAAAGTACATGAGCTTCTTTTTGGGCAGATTACAGGCGTTTTCCATTGGTCTCTATTCAATCTAAAAGCGCCTGCACAAAAAACGCCTGTAAAAACGCCTGTAAATCGCGGTAAAATTCACTGTAAAAATCACGGTAAAATCGCGGTAAAAACACGCGAAAACGCTACGCTCAGGTGTGAATGTAGCCTAACAGAGAGCAGGATCTGTGAGTTAGGTCCGCTCAATGTGTGATTCATGTGGTCTGGGGGAGTGTCCCCACTGGTCCAATGGGGAGGCACATAAGGCAGTGGAGGAAACCTGACCAATAGGCACACAGGCTTTGATACAACCACAGTGATTGGCACAGACTAATTGTCTAGGTGCATTGTGGGGGGTACTATAAAAGCCAGGAGCACATATGCTCGGTGTCTTTGGCTGGTGAGCAGAGTCCCGGGAAGGAAGGTGACGGCTGTCTCCTCTTCTGCAGCAGTTGGTGTATGGTCACAGGCAGTCGGCCTGGTGAGCCAGAAGTGAGGAGCTGAACCCAGAGGTCCAGAAGAGCTGACTAGGAGGAGTTGAGACACTGGAGAACCTGTAAAAACAGTACAGGGGATCATGTCTAAGGGCCTGACCAAGAAGGGGGCCACTCCGGAGTAGAGTAGTCAGAGGATGGGTTTCAGCTGGTGGATAGAAAGGGGGTGCTAGGTGAGTACCCTGAAGATAAGTGCTCAAGAACTTTACCTCAGATTCATCTAGTGGCGGGGTGAAGCTGCGGCCTTGCCGTATTCTCAGACAGAAGCCCTCAGCATTGTGAATAGTTCAAGTTTGGTGTATCCCACTCATCCCTTCTCCCATCCCCATCTAAAATAAAACAGAAACAACATCCCCTAGACCAGGGATCCTCAAACTACGGCCCTCCAGCTGTTGCAGAACTACACATCCCATGAGGCATTGTAAAACTCTGATATTCACAGACATGTCTAGGCATGATGGGAATTGTAGTTCCCGAACAACTGGAGGGCCGTAGTTTGAAGACCCCTGCCCTAGACTGTTGATTGACTGAACTGGAAAGTAAAGTGTTAAAATTCTGCATGCAGTTGCTATAGGTAACCCAGGGGGGACCTGAAAGGTGAGAAATCCAGCCACCCTCAAGGGGGCAGTGCTACACTTAGTAGAATTATTGAGTAGAATATTCGGTACTCTTAACCACTTAAGCCCCGGAAGATTTTACCCCCTTCCTGACCAGGGGGTATTTTGCGATTCGGCACTGCGTGACTTTAACGGACAATTGCGCGGTCGTGCGACGCTGTACCTAAACGAATTTGGCGTCCTTTTTTTCCCACAAACAGAGCTTTCTTTTGGTGGTATTTGATCACCTGTGCGATTTTTTGATCACGCGCTATAAACAAAAAAAAGCGTCAATTTTGCAAAAATAACAATATTTTTCACATTTTTTTATATGAAATTCCCCCCCAAAAAAAAGTAAAAATCTAAATTTTTTAAAATTTTCGGCCAATTTTTTTTATGCTACCTATGTTTGGTAAAAAAAATTGCAAAAAGCGTATTTTGATTGGTTTGCGCAAAAGTTATCGCGTTTACTAACAAAGGGAAAGATTTTTGTCATTTTTGTTGTTTTTTTTTTTTTAACGCGTAATGGCGGCGATCTGCGATTTTTTTTGCGGTACTGCGACATTGGGGCGGACAGATCGGACCCTTGACTGACATTTGTGACACTTTTGGGGTTACCAGTGACATTTCTACAGTAATCAGTGCTATACATATGCACTGTTACTGTAAAAATACACTGGTTGTGAAGGGGTTAACTTTATTTGGAAGGGAGGGGCTGTGTGTATCCCTAGGGGCGTGCTTTCTACTGTGATTGGCTGTGGCTTGAGCTGTAAGGACACTGATCAACGGATCTACATACTAGATCCGTTTTATCAGTGTCTTTACAGCGAGGAGAATGACAGGTGGCTTGTTTACACAAGCTGCCTGACATTCTCCCTCTCCCCCGCCGATCGCCGAGTGACCGGCGGACATCGGGTCCGCTGGTCACACGCGCGGGGGGGTCCGTGACCACGCGGGAGCGGGAGCGCGCCTCCGGGGGCGCGCGCTCGCTCCCTAGACCCTCACAAGCTAGTGACGTAGCCCTACGTCACTTTGCCTGTGAGGGGCTGACTGCCGACGTAGATCGGCGTTAGGCAGTCGGCAAATGGTTAAGGTCCTTCGGCTCTGTCATGTGGCCATTTTAGGTCAATGATGTCACAAGCATCCCCGCCCCTTTGTGCACACGCAGCTGCTTAGTTATACTTTATGTTGCATATAGTTACATATAGTTACATAGTTAGTCAGGTTGAAAAAAGACACCTGGTCCAACCAAAGTCCATCTGGTTCAACCAAAAAAAAAAAAAAAACAGTATTGAAAACCCAACCATACAATCCCATATACACAATCCTATACCTGCTGTTCATCCAGAGGAAGGCGAAAATAAACCCCAGCAAAGCATGATCCAATTTGCTACAGCAGGGGAAAAAAATTGTTGAGATCAATGATGCAATATCAAAATAGACAGTGCCAGCTGCTATAGTGAAAGTTAGCCGGGGGTCCAATTTAAAATGTTTCTATGGGGCCCTATGATTTCTGCTTACCCCCCCCCCCCCATCTCCCTTTTCTCTTTAAAGCGGAGTTCCACCCTAAAATTAAATTTACCTCCATCTGCATGCCCGGGGTCACCTGAAAAACAAATGGATAATCGCAATTTTTTTTTTTTTTTTTGTTACCTGGTTTAGAAGAAAATATACTTACCTTACTTCCTCTTCCTCCCCTCGGCGGCCACGGCGATTCATCACTTCCTGGCTTGCAATGATTCCTGGGAGCTGAACGTCATCGCTCCCAGGAATCAATGCGCCTGCACCGGCCACAACGTCAGTTCCGGTGCAGGCGCCCTCATACCTTGCTAAACAGCTTCTGGGCATGCCGGAAGCTGCCCGCAATCCAGAAATCATTGCAAATCGCGGGACGCCTGTGCGTTGCCCGTGATTTGCAATGGCACCCCAAACGCTGTGCGATGTTGCAGCGATTTCCGCCTGCCGAATTGCGGTAGCATCGCGCCAACAAAATCGCGGGACGCATGACGCCCCAAAGAAGCTCTTGTACCCTTTTTGGGCATCATGCGTCCCACGATTTTGTTTGCGCAATGTTACTGCGATTCGGCAGGCGAAAATCGTGGCAACATCGCACAGCATGTGGGGTGCCATTGCAAATCTTGGGCAACGCACAGGCGTCCCGCGATTTGCAATGATTTCTGGATTGCGGGCAGAATCGCTGTGATTCTGCCTGTGATCCGCTACGCCCACATGTGAACGTAGCCTGAAATCTCCTAAAGTGAGCGGACAAATGGTGATCCTTAAACCCTCATTAATGTTATACACATACTCCCTTAGTCGATCGCGGAGACGTCTGATAGTTCTCTCTATGTATTGCTTCCGACAAAGGCATTCCAGCATATATGCAACATGTTTAGTATTACAAGTAATACAAGTTTTTATTGGGTATGTTGTATGTGTAGTATTGGATTGAAATGACAAACATTTACAACACATTTTTTTTTTTTTTTTCTTTTTTGGGTGCGGCGGGCTGCATGATTGACGACGCCTTTAATAAAGGATTTGTCAAAAACTGTCTCTGTGTTTTTACTATTTTTTGTCACTTCTTTGGTGGATGGGTACAGGTACTATGTACCCGATATACCCATTCACATGGTGGGGAAGGTGGGATCTGGGAGCCCCCTAGTGAAAGGGAGCTTCCAGATTCCGATAAGCCCCCTGCCCGCAGACTCCGACAACTACATCCCAGGGTTGTCGGGAAGAGGCCCTTGTCCCTATCAGCATGGGGACAAGGTGCTTTTTCTATTGCTGGGCAATGCTGGCATTGTTTTCTTTACATTAATCTTTCAGTGGGGAAGCCCGCTGACAGATGATGACTCATGGTTGTTCAGGACGTAGACGGCCTCTGCTTCACAAATCGGTCGATCATTTTCGACCGATCCGATATCTAATTGCTCTGAAAAGTTGGAATTCGATAGAAAATTAATAAATAAAACAAATTTTAAGGAAACAAAATTTAATGAAAATAGAACGAAACTAAGCAAATCACGAAACCAAACTAAATTAATTCCATAGTGAAATTAAATTAGTAACATAACAAATCTATCTGAAACATAACGAAACAAATTTTTCCGTTTTGCACGTCTATTGCCAACCACCAGCAGTGCATTTACAGCTGGTAGGCGGATCCCCCAGGCCCTGCAATGTACCCGTATGTCACAGTGCTCATACACACTGTGCGCCTCCCTCGGGGCATGGCCCTGCACGCTCTGCAAAGCAGTGCTTGGTATTGGGCCGCTGTGAGCAGCCAGATACCACATGATCATTGGGCGATCACATGTCATGTAGTAAACAAGAGTCATGAATGGAACCCATTCATGACATCATTCACATCTGTGATTGGTCACCAGTGATCACATTGTACCTGGCCCAATCACAGTTCCCTGTACCATGTGATAGCTGTGGGTAAATCACAGCATCACAATAGTAAACAATAATTCATGAATGAAAGTCATTCATGACAGTTCAAACAATTGCTGTTACCGTGATCATCTTTTTAAAAAATGTTTACATAATATGAACAGTCAGTATCCCAGATTACCTCCACACCAGTCCATACGATGACGCTGTACTGATATGGTGGCAGTATAGGAAAATAAATGTGGAATTATTTTATTTATTTCTTCATTTGCAAAAAAATTGCAACCTAAAAAAATAAAACCTTACTAAACACCTTGGACTATCTACTTTCCAAAGATGGGTCATTTGGGGGGTATTTGTACTGTCCTGGCAATTTAGTGCTTCAAGAAATTAGTTTTCAGTCAGTACATCAGGACTGATCAATTTTCAGATATACACTATATTATCAAAAGTATTGGGACGCCTCCCTTTACACGCACATGACGTTTAATGGCATCCCAGTCTTACCGCTTAACAGGGAAACGTTTTCTGGTGGGCGCAGACAAAGAGGGGGAGCACGTGGGGAGACAACGCCACTTTGCATGAATTGTGATCATATGCAGCACTATGTTATGGACTTATATACACTATTTTATCAAAAGTATTGGGACGCCTGCCTTTACACGGACTTTGATGGCATCCCAGTCTTGGTCCGTAGGGTTCAATATTGAGGTGGCCCACCCTTTGCAGCAATAACAGCTTCAACTCTTCTTGGAAGGCTGTCCACAAGGTTTAGAAGTGTGTCTATGGGATGGTTTGACTATTCTTTCAGAAATGCATTTGCGAAGTCAGGCCTGACACACAGTCTCCACTCTAAATCATCCCAAAGGTGTTCTATTGGGTTGAGGTCAGGACTCTATTTAGGCCAGTCAAGTTCCTCCACCCCAAGCTCACTCATCCATGTCTTGATGGACCTTTATGGACCTTGTTTGAACACAGTCAATGAGGAGGGAGAGTCCTGGACAGCCGAGCCTCTTGTGCAACATTGCTGGAATGAGATATGCTCAGCTAAGTATTAGGGGGGCTGAGGGTTGATGCAAACAGAAGTTTTTTTTTTTTTTTTTTATCTTAATGCAAAGAATGCATTAAGATTAAAAAAAAAACCTTTTCCTTTACAACCACTTTAACCCCCTTAGTGGTAATCCCGAGCGTGACTCGTGGTTGATTTTTCATATCAGGAGTAGTGTTGAGCGAACACGGACTGTATTATTCGTGTTCGTACCGAATAATTGGATTTTTTGTACCCGAACACGGACACGGACACTTTACTGTATGTTCGGGTAAAAATCCGTGTTCGGTCGTTTTATTTCCGGGTTTTGCATGCTTTGGCGCTCTTTTCATGGCGGGCTTTCAACAGCCAATCAACAATCGTTTAACTGGTGTGCCTTAAGCCATCCCAGCCATGCCTGCAAATGTCTCAGTAGCTGTGATTGGCCGTCTGAAGCATGTGACCAAGTCTTTATAAGTTCGAGGCAGCCGCAGCGGCGTCATTATGCTGCTTAGATTCAGGGACAGAGCACACATCAACGTGCTGGCTGCTGATTAGGGAAAGATAGGCAGGAAAAAACCATTTGTGTCCGGATAGAATTGAGGGACAGGTCGGAGTGTTTAGGCAGGGCGAGTTGTAGGCATTTTAGGGATAGAGTCTGCTGAATTATATAGGGTCAGTGTCTTCTACAAACTACAATCGATATTGCTGTGTGGGGGGTGGGGTGAATCTGCACTCAATCCTGATCTACGATCTCTTCTCAATCCTGTTAGGGACAGAGTCTGCTGAATTTTAGGGAAACTGTGTTCTACAAACTACAATCGATATTGCTGTGTGGGGGGTGGGGTGAATCTGCACTCAATCCTGATCTACGATCTCTTCTCAATCCTGTTAGGGACAGAGTCTGCTGAATTTTAGGGAAACTGTGTTCTACAAACTACAATCGATATTGCTGTGTGGGGGGTGGGGTGAATCTGCACTCAATCCTGATCTACGATCTCTTCTCAATCCTGTTAGGGACAGAGTCTGCTGAATTTTAGGGAAACTGTGTTCTACAAACTACAATCGATATTGCTGTGTGGTGTGGGATTGGAGATAGGCAGGTGTCAGTGATCCACATCCATTTTTCTGTGTGTGAGCTGCAGTGAACACAATCTTTTTGGGCTGCAGTGAACACAATCTTTTTGGGCTGCAGTGAACACAATCTTTTTGGGCTGCAGTGAACACAATCTTTTTGGGCTGCAGTGAACACAATCTTTTTGGGGTGCAGTGAACAAAATCTTTTTGGGGTGCAGTGAACACAATCCTTTTTGGTGTGCAGTGAACACAATCTTTGTGGGGTGCAGTGAACAAAATCCTTTGTGGGGTGCAGTGAACACAATCTTTTTGGGGTGCAGTGAACAAAATCCTTTTTGGGGTGCAGTGAACAACATCCTTTTTGGGGTGCAGTGAACACAATCTTTTTGGGGTGCAGTGAACAAAATCCTTTGTGGGGTGCAGTGAACACAATCTTTTTGGGGTGCAGTGAACACAATCTTTTTGGGGTGGAGTGAACAACATCCTTTTTGGGGTGCAGTGAACAAAATCCTTTTTGGGGTGCAGTGAACAAAATCATTTTTGGGGTGCAGTGAACACAATCTTTTTGGGGTGCAGTGAACACAATCTTTGTGGGGTGCAGTGAACACAATCTTTTTGGGGTGGAGTGAACAACATCCTTTTTGGGGTGCAGTGAACAACATCCTTTTTGGGGTGCAGTGAACACAATCTTTTTGGGGTGCAGTGAACACAATCTTTGTGGGGTACAGTGAACAGAATCTTTGTGGGGTGCAGTGAACACAATCTTTGGGGGGTACAGTGAACACAATCTTTGTGAGGTGCAGTGAACACAATCTTTGTGGGGTGCAGTGAACACAATCATTGTGGGGTGCAGTGAACTCAATCTTTGTGGGGTACAGTGAACACAATCTCATACTGAAGGTTTGAGGGTGCTGCCTGTTCCATACTCCCCCTACTCCTCATCTAGCCTTTTAGGGGTACAAACAATAGTAATTGGGGCCTAGTGTGGTTGTGTACGTGTGATATACATACACTTTTTTGGGATCATATTTTCTATTCCGCTATTTAATCAAAAACCTTTGGGGATCAGTTAAATTGGGGGATAGTCTGTGTTGGTACGTGTGAGAGAGATCCACCTTTCCAAGTTGTTGGGGTTCATCTCATACTTCTGAAGGTTTGAGGGTGCTGCCTGTTCCATACTCCCCCTACTCCTAGCCTTTTAGGGGTACAAACAATAGTAATTGGGGCCTAGTGTGGTTGTGTACGTGTGATAT
Source organism: Pelophylax lessonae (assembly GCF_965119305.1). Lineage (NCBI taxonomy): Eukaryota > Metazoa > Chordata > Amphibia > Anura > Ranidae > Pelophylax > Pelophylax lessonae. The sequence continues at coordinate 48,211,753 of NC_138769.1, read as the reverse complement.
ACATACACTTTTTTGGGATCATATTTTCTATTCCGCTATTTAATCAAAAACCTTTGGGGATCAGTTAAATTGGGGGATAGTCTGTGTTGGTACGTGTGAGAGAGATCCACCTTTCCAAGTTGTTGGGGTTCATCTCATACTTCTGAAGGTTTGAGGGTGCTGCCTGTTCCATACTCCCCCTACTCCTAGCCTTTTAGGGGTACAAACAATAGTAATTGGGGCCTAGTGTGGTTGTGTACGTGTGATATACATACACTTTTTTGGGATCATATTTTCTATTCCGCTATTTAATCAAAAACCTTTGGGGATCAGTTAAATTGGGGGATAGTCTGTGTTGGTACGTGTGAGAGAGATCCACCTTTCCAAGTTGTTGGGGTTCATCTCATACTTCTGAAGGTTTGAGGGTGCTGCCTGTTCCATACTCCCCCTACTCCTAGCCTTTTAGGGGTACAAACAATAGTAATTGGGGCCTAGTGTGGTTGTGTACGTGTGATATACATACACTTTTTTGGGATCATATTTTCTATTCCGCTATTTAATCAAAAACCTCTGGGGATCAGTTAAATTGGGGGATAGTCTGTGTTGGTACGTGTGAGAGAGATCCACCTTTCCAAGTTGTTGGGGTTCATCTCATACTTCTGAAGGTTTGAGGGTGCTGCCTGTTCCATACTCCCCCTACTCCTAGCCTTTTAGGGGTACAAACAATAGTAATTGGGGCCTAGTGTGGTTGTGTACGTGTGATATACATACACTTTTTTGGGATCATATTTTCTATTCCGCTATTTAATCAAAAACCTTTGGGGATCAGTTAAATTGGGGGATAGTCTGTGTTGGTACGTGTGAGAGAGATCCACCTTTCCAAGTTGTTGGGGTTCATCTCATACTTCTGAAGGTTTGAGGGTGCTGCCTGTTCCATACTCCCCCTACTCCTAGCCTTTTAGGGGTACAAACAATAGTAATTGGGGCCTAGTGTGGTTGTGTACGTGTGATATACATACACTTTTTTGGGATCATATTTTCTATTCCGCTATTTAATCAAAAACCTCTGGGGATCAGTTAAATTGGGGGATAGTCTGTGTTGGTACGTGTGAGAGAGATCCACCTTTCCAAGTTGTTGGGGTTCATCTCATACTTCTGAAGGTTTGAGGGTGCTGCCTGTTCCATACTCCCCCCTACTCCTAGCCTTTTAGGGGTACAAACAATAGTAATTGGGGCCTAGTGTGGTTGTGTACGTGTGATATACATACACTTTTTTGGGATCATATTTTCTATTCCGCTATTTAATCAAAAACCTTTGGGGATCAGTTAAATTGGGGGATAGTCTGTGTTGGTACGTGTGAGAGAGATCCACCTTTCCAAGTTGTTGGGGTTCATCTCATACTTCTGAAGGTTTGAGGGTGCTGCCTGTTCCATACTCCCCCCTACTCCTAGCCTTTTAGGGGTACAAACAATAGTAATTGGGGCCTAGTGTGGTTGTGTACGTGTGATATACATACACTTTTTTGGGATCATATTTTCTATTCCGCTATTTAATCAAAAACCTCTGGGGATCAGTTAAATTGGGGGATAGTCTGTGTTGGTACGTGTGAGAGAGATCCACCTTTCCAAGTTGTTGGGGTTCATCTCATACTTCTGAAGGTTTGAGGGTGCTGCCTGTTCCATACTCCCCCTACTCCTAGCCTTTTAGGGGTACAAACAATAGTAATTGGGGCCTAGTGTGGTTGTGTACGTGTGATATACATACACTTTTTTGGGATCATATTTTCTATTCCGCTATTTAATCAAAAACCTCTGGGGATCAGTTAAATTGGGGGATAGTCTGTGTTGGTACGTGTGAGAGAGATCCACCTTTCCAAGTTGTTGGGGTTCATCTCATACTTCTGAAGGTTTGAGGGTGCTGCCTGTTCCATACTCCCCCTACTCCTAGCCTTTTAGGGGTACAAACAATAGTAATTGGGGCCTAGTGTGGTTGTGTACGTGTGATATACATACACTTTTTTGGGATCATATTTTCTATTCCGCTATTTAATCAAAAACCTCTGGGGATCAGTTAAATTGGGGGATAGTCTGTGTTGGTACGTGTGAGAGAGATCCACCTTTCCAAGTTGTTGGGGTTCATCTCATACTTCTGAAGGTTTGAGGGTGCTGCCTGTTCCATACTCCCCCTACTCCTAGCCTTTTAGGGGTACAAACAATAGTAATTGGGGCCTAGTGTGGTTGTGTACGTGTGATATACATACACTTTTTTGGGATCATATTTTCTATTCCGCTATTTAATCAAAAACCTTTGGGGATCAGTTAAATTGGGGGATAGTCTGTGTTGGTACGTGTGAGAGAGATCCACCTTTCCAAGTTGTTGGGGTTCATCTCATACTTCTGAAGGTTTGAGGGTGCTGCCTGTTCCATACTCCCCCTACTCCTAGCCTTTTAGGGGTACAAACAATAGTAATTGGGGCCTAGTGTGGTTGTGTACGTGTGATATACATACACTTTTTTGGGATCATATTTTCTATTCCGCTATTTAATCAAAAACCTCTGGGGATCAGTTAAATTGGGGGATAGTCTGTGTTGGTACGTGTGAGAGAGATCCACCTTTCCAAGTTGTTGGGGTTCATCTCATACTTCTGAAGGTTTGAGGGTGCTGCCTGTTCCATACTCCCCCCTACTCCTAGCCTTTTAGGGGTACAAACAATAGTAATTGGGGCCTAGTGTGGTTGTGTACGTGTGATATACATACACTTTTTTGGGATCATATTTTCTATTCCGCTATTTAATCAAAAACCTCTGGGGATCAGTTAAATTGGGGGATAGTCTGTGTTGGTACGTGTGAGAGAGATCCACCTTTCCAAGTTGTTGGGGTTCATCTCATACTTCTGAAGGTTTGAGGGTGCTGCCTGTTCCATACTCCCCCCTACTCCTAGCCTTTTAGGGGTACAAACAATAGTAATTGGGGCCTAGTGTGGTTGTGTACGTGTGATATACATACACTTTTTTGGGATCATATTTTCTATTCCGCTATTTAATCAAAAACCTTTGGGGATCAGTTAAATTGGGGGATAGTCTGTGTTGGTACGTGTGAGAGAGATCCACCTTTCCAAGTTGTTGGGGTTCATCTCATACTTCTGAAGGTTTGAGGGTGCTGCCTGTTCCATACTCCCCCCTACTCCTAGCCTTTTAGGGGTACAAACAATAGTAATTGGGGCCTAGTGTGGTTGTGTACGTGTGATATACATACACTTTTTTGGGATCATATTTTCTATTCCGCTATTTAATCAAAAACCTCTGGGGATCAGTTAAATTGGGGGATAGTCTGTGTTGGTACGTGTGAGAGAGATCCACCTTTCCAAGTTGTTGGGGTTCATCTCATACTTCTGAAGGTTTGAGGGTGCTGCCTGTTCCATACTCCCCCTACTCCTAGCCTTTTAGGGGTACAAACAATAGTAATTGGGGCCTAGTGTGGTTGTGTACGTGTGATATACATACACTTTTTTGGGATCATATTTTCTATTCCGCTATTTAATCAAAAACCTCTGGGGATCAGTTAAATTGGGGGATAGTCTGTGTTGGTACGTGTGAGAGAGATCCACCTTTCCAAGTTGTTGGGGTTCATCTCATACTTCTGAAGGTTTGAGGGTGCTGCCTGTTCCATACTCCCCCTACTCCTAGCCTTTTAGGGGTACAAACAATAGTAATTGGGGCCTAGTGTGGTTGTGTACGTGTGATATACATACACTTTTTTGGGATCATATTTTCTATTCCGCTATTTAATCAAAAACCTCTGGGGATCAGTTAAATTGGGGGATAGTCTGTGTTGGTACGTGTGAGAGAGATCCACCTTTCCAAGTTGTTGGGGTTCATCTCATACTTCTGAAGCTTTGAGGGTGCTGCCTGTTCCATACTCCTCCTCCTCCTCATCCATCCTTTTAGGTGTACAAACAATAGTAATTGGGGCCTAGTGTGTTTCTGTACGTGTGAGATACATACACTTTTTTTGATCATATTTCCTATTCCGCTATTCAATAAAAACCTTTGGGGATCAATTGAATTGCGGGATAGTCTGTGTCGGTACGTGTGAGAGAGATCCACCTTTCCAAGTTGTTGGGGTTCATCTCATACTTCTGAAGGTTTGAGGGTGCTGCCTGTTCCATACCCCCCCTACTCCTCATCTAGCCTTTTAGGGGTACAAACAATAGTAATTGGGGCCTAGTGTGGTTGTGTACGTGCGAGATACATACACTTTTTTTGATCATATTTCCTATTCCGCTATTCAATAAAAACCTTTGAGGATCAATTGAATTGCGGGATAGTCTGTGTCGGTACGTGTGAGAGAGATCCACCTTTCCAAGTTGTTGGGGTTCATCTCATACTTCTGAAGGTTTGAGGGTGCTGCCTGTTCCATACTCCCCCTACTCCTCATCTAGCCTTTTAGGGGTACAAACAATAGTAATTGGGGCCAAGTGTGGTTGTGTACGTGTGATATACATACACTTTTTTTGGATCATATTTTCTATTCCGCTATTCAATAAAAACCTTTCTAGGGCAAGATCTTAAATTACAGAAATATGAGGAGACCGTCAAATAAGGGCCGTGGCCTGGGTCGTGGTGCTGCTGGTAGAGCTCCTGTTGCAAGGAGAGGACATGGTCGATCTGTGCCAGCTACACGCACAAGTGAAACACCTTCCTCAAGTGTGAGTAGGCGACAGAACCTGCATCAGTATTTGGTAGGGCATCAAACGCCCCTAGAAGTGATGAGGCCAGAACAAGTTGAGGCGATAGTAGATTGGTTTGCTGCTGACAGTGCCTCCAGTTCCTTCACATTGTCTCCCACCCAGTCTACTGCAGAAAGGTCAGAGTTGGCACCTGCAGCCAATGTCCAACCGTCTTTCACCTCACCCCCTTGCAAATCAGGCCAGCAGTCTGAGCCCCAAGCCATACAGCAGTCTCTTATTCTTTTTGAGGACTCTGTCAGCAGGGTTTCCCAGGGCCATCCACCTAGCCCTGCCCCAGAAGTGGAAGAGATTGAGTGCAGCGATGCCCAACCACTTATTCCTCAAGATGAGTACATGCAAGGATCATCGCAGCACGTCTCCGATGATGACGAAACGCAGGTGCCAACTGCTGCGGCGTTCAGCATTGTGGAGACCGACAAGGAGGGCAGGGGTGAAGACTGGGTGGAAGATGATGTGGAGGACGATGAGGTCCTCGACCCCACATGGAATGAACGTCATGCAGGTGAACTGAGTAGTTTGGAGGAAGAGGCGGTGGTCGCACAGAGCCACCAGCACAGCAGAAGAGGGAGCAGGGTGCAGAAGCGGAGCGGCCGTGCCCTAGACACTACGCCCGCTACTGCCCAACGCAGCAAGGGAACGAGCGCACCAAAGTCAGCTCAAAGGAGTTCTCTAGCGTGGAAGTTCTTTAGAAAATGTGCTGATGACAGGACACGAGTGGTTTGCACCCTGTGCAATCAGAGCTTGAAGCGAGGCATGAACCTTCTCAACCTGAGCACAACCTGCATGATCAGGCATCTAAGTGCAAAGCACGAGCTGCAGTGGAGTACACACCTTCAAAACCAAGAAACGTCTCTGGCTCATCCTGCTTCCTCTTCTGCTGCAGTCTCGGCCGCTCCAGCCACATCTGTAGTGATACCGGCACCTGCCACCCCGCAAACAGACGATCTGTCAGCAACACCACCACCTGGGTCACCAACAACCATCTCCACAATGTCCCGTGGAAGCGTTCAGCTTTCCATCTCCCAAACACTTGAGAGGAAGAGGAAGTACCCCCCTACCCACCCGCGATCCCTGGCCCTGAATGCCAGCATTTCAAAATTATTGGCCTTTGAAATGCTGTCATTCCGTCTGGTGGAGACGCACAGTTTTAAAAACCTTATGTCGGTGGCTGTCCCACAGTACGTCGTGCCCAGCCGCCACTACTTTTCCAGGCAAGCCATCCCTTCCCTGCACAACCAAGTGGGGGAAAAAATCAGGTGTGCACTGCGCAACGCCATCTGTGCCAAGGTCCACCTAACTACGGATACGTGGACCAGTAAGCACGGTCAGGGGCGTTATATCTCCCTAACGGCACACTGGGTAAATGCAGTGGCGGATGGGCCTGAGGCGGATAGCAATTTGGCGCATGTCCTTCCACCACCGAGGATTGCAGGGCGCTTCAGTTTGCCTCCTGTTCCTAACTCCTCCTACTCCGCTTCCTCATCCTCTACCGCCTCCTCATCCGGACAGCGTAACACCTTCACCACCAACTTCAGCACGGCCAGGGGTAAACGACAGCAGGCAGTTTTACAACTTGCCTGTTTGGGGGACAAACCACACACCGCGCAGGAGTTGTGGAGGAGCATGGAACAGCAGACAAATGAGTGGTTGCTGCCAGCGAGCCTCAAGCCCGGCCTGGTGGTGTGCGATAACGGGCGAAATCTCATAGCAGCTCTGGGCCTAGCCGGTTTGACGCACATCCCTTGCCTGGCGCATGTGCTGAATTTGGTGGTGCAGAGGTTCCTTAAAAACTACCCCGATATGTCAGAGCTGCTGCAGAAAGTGCGGGCCGTTTGTGCGCACTTTCGGCGTTCTCACCCTGCTGCTGCTCGCCTGGCACCTGCTTCCCGCTCACCGCCTCATATGTGACGTGCCCACAAGGTGGAACTCCACCTTGCACATGCTGGAAAGACTGTGCGAGCAGCAGCAGGCCATAGTGGAGTTTCAGCTGCAGCACGCACGCGTGAGTCGCTCTGCGGAACAGCACCACTTCACCACCAATAACTGGGCCTCCATGCGAGACCTGTGTGCCTTGTTGCGCTGTTTTGAGTACTCCACCAACATGGCCAGTGGCAATGACGCCGTTCTCAGCTTAACTATCCCACTTCTATGCCTCCTTGAAAAAACAATTCGGGCGATGATGGAAGAGGATGTGGCACAGGATGAGGAGGAGGAGGAGGATGAAGAGGTAACATTTCCAAGGCTTTCAGGGCAGTCATTCGCAAGGGGCTCCGAGGGTGGGTTCCTGCACACGCAAACGCCAGGGACGCAATTGTCCAGCAGGGGCACAGTTCTGGAGGATGAGGAGGATGAGGAGGAGGAGGAGCTGGAGGAGGAGATGGAACCATGTTCACAGCAGGGTGGCACCCAGGCCAGCTCATGGCCATCACTGGTGCGTGGCTGGGGGGATACAGAGGACACGGACCATACACCTCCCACAGAGGACAGCCTTTCGTCGCCTCTGGGCAGCCTGGCACACATGAGCGATTACATGCTGCAGTGTCTCCACAACGACCGCCGAGTTGCCCACATTCTAACTTGTGCTGATTACTGGGTGGCCACGCTGCTGGATCCCCGTTACAAGGACAACGTACCGTCCTTAATTCACTCACTGGAGCGCGATCGCAAGATGCGCGAGTACAAGCGCACGCTGGTAGACGCCATGCTGCTGGCATTCCCATCTGACAGCGGGGCCACAGTGGAAGCACAAGGCAGAGGAGGAGGAGGAGGAGGTCGCCAACGCAACCAGGGCACCGCCAGCACCTCAGAAGGCAGGGTTAGCATGGCCGAAATGTGGAAAAGCTTTGTCAGCACGCCACAACAAACAGCAGCACCAGCAGCTCAGATGGAACGTCTTAGCAGGAGGCAGCATTTTACCAACATGGTGGAGCAGTATGTGTGCACACGCCTACATGTAGTGAATGACGGGTCTGCCCCCTTCAACTTCTGGGTCTCCAAATTGGGCACATGGCCTGAGCTTGCCCTTTACGCCTTGGAGGTGCTGGCGTGCCCTGCAGCCAGTGTATTATCTGAACGGGTATTTAGCACGGCTGGGGGCGTTATAACAGACAAGCGCAGCCGCCTGTCCAGAGACAATGTGGACAAGCTCACGTTCATTAAAATGAACCAGGCATGGATCCCACGGGACTTTTCCGTACCTTATGCAGAATAGCAATGGATACCGACCTTACCCACCCATTGTTCCATTTTTGCTCTTTCTCACTCTTTTGGGGTGTACCCTCATTTAAAATTTGTGAAAAGAAGCAGTGTTGGCTACCTCGTCCTCCTCCTCAGGGCCAGATTAATGTAGGGTCTATTGGAGCTGCAGCTCCAGGCCCCTACCTTTTATATAGGCCCCGGGTTGGCCATATTCACTGTTACCGCTCTTCTGTCACTTGTAAACACAGAAGTCTGGCTTCTATGCTCGCTTCCCCAGGCAGCACCCTCAGAACCTCCCCACACAGCGTGAAGGCCGGACAAGGAGGGACAGTTGGCGATGCATGGATGTGTTTATGGGCTTCAGAGACAGCATCCCATGTTGAATTAGGCATGCATGGCTGCACCCTTCCTCCTCTGGGTGCATGGCAAGGCACGGCCCTAAGGCCCTTCAAAATCCTCAGCACCAAGCCCATGATGCTGTTAATCCGGCCCTGGTCCTCCTCCACCGCCGCTTCCACCTACACCGCCCATAGGTGTGCGCAGCCTATTGCATTAAGGTGTGCACCCCAAAGTTGAAATACACATGCATGTGTTTGCCAGCAGGGAGAGTAATGTATCGGGGCCATGTACCTGTAGGCAAGGAGAAATAGAGCAGAGCAGGTCCCAGGGAGATCTTTCCCATCTCCTCACTGGCAATGCTATGTGCCCTAGGTGATTAGGGTGTGCCCAGGCACACCCAGCACACCCTGTGCGCACGCCTATGTCACCGCCACATCCACCACCACCTCAACCTCCCTCCTACTCCATATGGGCCTCGTCCTTCAGAGATGAAGAAGAACATTGTTTTATTTTTCTGTTTTTTTTTGTTGTTTTAAGTTATTTCCCTATCCACATTTGTTTGCAGAGCACTTGCCATGCTCTTAATTACGTTTTGCTGCCATTTGCAGCACTCTAGCCCTTTCCTTTGGTGTTTTAGAGCCATTTTAGTGCCTTAAAGTTCGGGTCCCCATTGACTTCAATGGGGTTCGGTGTCCGGGAAAAGTTCGGTAAAAGTCCGGGACACGGACCCGGACTTTTTTTTAAAGTTCGGCCGAACCCGTCGAACACGGACATCTAGGTGTCCGCTCAACCCTAATCAGGAGCGGTAACCCCGAGTCACGCTCGGGGTGGATTGCAGAGAGCACAGCGGTGTTCTCTTACCTTATCCTGTCGATCCAGCGATGATCTCTCATTGCTGTGACCGCCAGCCGAGAGTCACGCCGCTCCTCCGTCCCTCCGTCGGTCTGATCACTTCCTAGTTTCGTTCCCTGCAGCAGCAATGCTGCATGGGAGCGGAACTAGGGAGGGAAATTCAAAAAAAAACGTTGCACAAAACACAAAACACATGTAGCACCACCCCCGCAGGAGCTGCTGATTATATTATTGGGTCTACACCCTGCCTAACAACCCAATCAAATTGGCTCGATCCCTCCTCAGGCACAACTGACCCAGAATAGGACTGGACTATCAAATAGATACACAGGTTGGAATACAATACTTCACTATGCAACAATACCTTGTTACCTTCTTGAATAGTAGTCCTTCTGGGTGACACAATGGAACAACGCACAAGATTGTAATTAACCAAACTTAGTTTACTATGTATCAAATTGAATAGGGGAGATACAATACAATACAATACAAGTCCATAAAAGGTTATTTAAAACAGCTTTAAAAAGGTAAAAGAATACCCCCACACTCCTCCTGCATTAAGGCTAGACACAGTACCAGGTAGGTGGGCCTATCTGAGTCCCTCCCCCAGAGTTCTCTTCTTTCTTGTTGATCTTCGCTAGCAAGGTTATTGAATAGAGCTCATTTGTAATCCAGATTAGGAATAAAGATCAAGAGAGAAAAAAAACATCGAGCTGTTAGTTGTCACCGCAGGGTGTCTGCGTAACTGAGCAATAACTTCTGCGAGAGAGATAAGCCTCTGGCGACTCCTTTACAGACCTTATTGTTTGTCTATGAGTCTCCTGAGAGAGTATGGTGATAAACCCCGGGGTTTTATCACCTCCTGCTGCGCTACCGCTATCTGTAGATAAAACTGTCTCTTCAGCAGATAAAGTCAGTTATTGGGCATGTGCCCTCTCACCAACAGAAGTTTCTCCTTCGCGCGCTTCCACTGCGGTCTCAGTCCTTTGGCTATATGCCAGCCGCGCGGGGTCCTTCTGGCGGATGACTTCCGGTCTCGGCAAACAGCAGTATGACCTCCAGGAATGTGCCTCGTGCTTGAGATGGGACGGTTCCACGTCGTCCCTCCAGGCTAAAAGGCTCTGGCCCAATATCCAGTGTCAGTCCTTCACTCTCGCTCGCTGGTTCCTCAGAGTCCAGCGCAGAAAGGCCCCCCCTTCGCGCGCTTCTCTCTTCCTTTAAATAACCTCCCCCATAGTGCCGTGCGGTGCAGCCGTGCACCCTGGATCTTGCAAAGCAGCCTGGGAGATGTAGTTTCTTCATCTTGTGAAAAGGAAGTCACAGCCCGGGAAATTCCATGCAGCTACCACTAGAGGGAGCCTAGTTCCTGGATCTTGCAAAGCAGCCTGGGAGATGTAGTTTCTTCATCTTGTGAAAAGGAAGTCACAGCCCGGGAAATTCCATGCAGCTACCACTAGAGGGAGCCTAGTTCCTTCCCACATATCAAACAGTGTCTTTAGGCATGTTTAACCCCGCTACACACTCCCCCCACTTGAGAAACTTTGGTCCCCAAAGAGGTCAACAGTATGTACCCTAGTGCATAGGTTGGCATTATACAACAAAAACATTAACATTTTGCTGAAATAAGTCAATCTGAATACATCCAATTTTGTATTCTAATAGCAGTGCAACAGTAAAACGATAAAGTGCAATTAATAAGCAAATAAGTGATTTCTACAGTGTTAATATAGTGCTGATTTCTAGTGCTTTTATATAGTGCTCCTTTAAAAAGCACATGTGCCTTTGCAATTTCTTAAACACTTACATCTCAAAGTTTGTGTTGAAAAAAAAAACATCAAAAGGTGAGAAAGAGAAAAAAAACATATAGTGAGGTCAGAGCAACAAAATGTGCGCAAACATTAACTCACAAAGTAAACCAAATTGTGAACATCAAAAACTGTGCTTATTATAATGGCCAAACCCAATATCCTTATGTACAAACTTAAATGCAAACGTTTTCTACTTCAATACTTTGTTCTCATGATCTCTCACAGACCCCCCAAAACTTGGGTGGCTTGTACAGTTGTGCCTGGGGGTGAGCTAGGGTTGTCCCCCACCAAATCTACAGTGGAGGAACTAGGCTGGTCAGGAGATCTTTTGGAGGTAAAAACAGCTTCTTCCGAACATTCACCCAATTGATCATAGGTCAGTCTCTTAGGTGGGTGAATGACTCTCCTTTCCCTCTGTTCCCGTGGAGGCATGCTCTCAGAGGTGCTAGGATCAGGCACTTCTGAGGATTCTTCAATGTCCCCCTCCTCATGTTCCAACACAGAGGAACCTGATGGTTCAAGAGAGGTCAGTTCTTCTTCAGAGAAGGGTGCAACCTCCTCCTCAGGATCTTCATCCTCAGCTGCTTCTTCTGGAAGCATATGAAAGGGTATGAATTCAGGGGCTTCTGCCCGAAGGGCTCCTCTATCAGCCAAGTCAGATGAAGACAGGGAGGCAGGTGTGGGTTCTGGCAACTGAGATGACCACAACCAGTCGGGTACCTCCTCTTCATCTTCCAAATCTTCAGATGGAGAACTTCCCTCTCCCTCATCTGGGAGCGTCGTCTGAGATCTGGTAACTGGTCTAGACCGGCGAGAAGTCGAAGGGGCCTCTGACAAGTCTTCCACAGGGGGCATACGAACCGCTTCAGAGAGAGGCAGCAAATGGTTCCGATGCCAAGCCTTCAATGGACCCACACTTCCTTCAGGCCGAATTTGGTACACAGGAAGGTTTGGCAGTTGCTTGCAGATAACATAAGGTTGGGACTTCCAGCGGTCTGCCAACTTGTGTTTTCCCGGGACACCCAAGTTTCTCAACAAAACCCTGTCCCCTGGTTGCAGGTCATGGATCCGAACTTTTAGGTCGAAATTTTTTTTATTCCGCAGTCCACGTTGATCAGATGTGGCCTGAGCCTTGTCATAGGCCGCTTTCAGACTCTTCCGCAGTCGGTCCACATATCCTCTATGCGATGCTGAAGAGGTATGATCAGGCGAAATGCCAAAGGCCAAATCCACTGGCAACCGAGCCTCCCTTCCAAACATCAGCCGATAAGGGGAATATCCAGTAGCATCACTGACAGTGCTGTTGTAGGCATGCACAATGGCAGCTACGTGCTTGCCCCAATGCTGTTTCTTCTCTGAGCTCAAAGTCCCCAACATATCCAAAAGAGTCCTGTTAAATCGTTCAGGCTGGGCATCCCCCTGTGGATGGTAGGGAGTGGTTCTAGTCTTTTGAATGCCTAACATATCTAACAGTCTCTTGATCAGTCTGCTTTCAAAGTCCCTTCCCTGATCAGAATGGAGGCGTTGTGGTAACCCATAATGTACAAAGAACTTCTCTACAAGAACTTTGGCTACCGTTGAGGCCTTCTGATCCCTTGTTGGGAATGCTTGAGCATATCTGGTAAAATGGTCTGTTACCACAAGGACATTCCCCTGGCCACTCAGATCAGGCTCTAAGCAAAGGAAATCAATGCACACCAGCTCCATGGGTCCCTGACTTTGTAGATGGCCCATTGGGGCTGCTTGACGTGGCAGAGTCTTCCTCTGTATACACCGGACACAAGAATGACAGTATCCTTCAACTTCGGCCCTCATACAAGGCCAGTAGAACCTGTCCCTGACAAGCTGAAAGGTTCTTTCGGGCCCCAGATGGCCATGATTATCATGAAGAGCGGCCAGAACTCCCTCTCTGTATTTAGCTGGTAAGAACAGTTGCCACTTCTCCTCCAGATCTTCAGATGGACCTCTCCGGTAGGCCACTCCTTCTCTGATCTGTAACCGGGTCCACTCTCTATGCAACAGACGGGCCCCCTGAGGGGAGTCAGTTAGAAGCAACTCAGGGCTCTGGATCTCCAGAGCTTCCAAGAGAAGTTTTCCCAAAGGGTCTTCCAACTGCTCCTTCCGCAAGTCCCTTTTGGACAGCCGGGGCAAACCCTCCCCTTCAACTTGGGTCACCTGGCAGTAGCATTTGGGTACTCCGATAGCCGAAACCCCAATCTCTTCTGCTCTTGACCCTCCTCGGGATCGAAATTCAGTTCCCTGATATAGGGCACGCACCCCTTCTGGAGCCAAATGAGTCCATTCTTCCGCAGGTTCCTGTGGAACATGCAACCTTCTGGATAGGGCATCTGCATCCCTATTTCCGATTCCTGGCCGATACTTCAGGCTAAAATTGAAGCTAGAGAGGGCAGCCAACCATCGATGTCCTGTTGCATCCAGCTTGGCCGTAGTCAACAGATAGGTGAGGGGATTATTATCTGTCTTGACAATGAATTCAGCTCCGTACAGGTAGTCTTTCAATTTGTCAACCACTGCCCACTTCAAGGCCAAGAATTCAAGTTTGTGAGTAGGATAATTCCTTTCAGCAGGCAATAGGCTTCTGCTCACATAGGCAACAGGTCGCAGATGACCCTCATGCTCCTGATAAAGTACCCCCCCCAGCCCATCTCGGCTGGCATCAACATGCAGTTCATATGGTTTTGTGGGGTCCGCATAGGCCAACACAGGGGCAGTGGTTAGGGTTTCCTTCAGCTGGACAAAGGCCCCTTCGCATTCCGGGGTCCACTGATCCTGGATGGATTCCTTAGCCTTCCGGGGGCCTATGGTGGACTTCGCCGGCTTTACCAACTCAGGGACATCATCTTCTTCATTCTTCAGGAGCTCATTTAGGGGTCGGGCAATCTGGGCGAACCCCTCCACAAACCTCCTGTAATAGGAGCAAAAGCCCAAGAATGACCGGAGTTCGGTCACATTTGTGGGTCTCGGCCAGGAAGCAACAGCATCCAGCTTGTCCGGGTCAGTGGCCACCCCTTCTTCAGACACGATATGGCCCAGGTAATGGACCGAGGACTGATAGAATTGGCACTTCTCAGGAGAAAGTTTCAGACCTTCTTCATGTAGCCTCTTCAAGACCTTTTCCAACCTCTCCTCATGTTCTTCTAAAGTTCTGCCAAACACGATAACATCATCCAAGTATACCAGTACCTCTATCAAATTCATATCTCCAACGGTCCTCTCCATCAGCCTTTGGAAGGTAGCAGGGGCCCCGGACAACCCCTGAGGCATGCGATTGAACTCAAAGAACCCCACAGGGGTGATGAAGGCTGTTTTCTCCCGATCTTCAGGGTGCATGGGGATCTGATAATACCCACTCTTTAAGTCCATCACACTGAACCACTTCGCCCCTGACAGACTCTGTAGGGCATCTTCGATTCGAGGAGTGGTATACTGGTCTGGGATGGTTCTTCTGTTCAGCGTTCGGTAGTCGATACAAAGCCTCAAAGATCCATTTTTCTTCCGGACTACCACTATCGGGGAAGCATACGGGCTCCTGGATTCTCGGATAATCCCGATCTTTTTGAGCTCTGCCAGCTGTTGACGTAGATCTTCTAAGTCACCTAAGGGGACTCGCCGGACTCTCTCCCTGAAAGGCTTGTCCTCACTCAGGCGGATCTTATGAGTAGCGCTCCTGGCACATCCCACGTCAAACTCGTCCTTAGAGAATATTTCCCTACATCGAGCAAGTTGTGCCTTGGCCCTCTTCACCCATTCCGGCGGGAGGGCAGCGTTTCCAGAGCAAAGCTCCTCTATAACCGCTTCACCCTGTTCCTTTTCTTTGAAATCAATGGGGGCAACTGGGGTAGCCGGGTTGACTTGGCCCAGGAGCACTCTGGCCGGTACCTTCACTGGTGTAATAGAGGTGTTTCTGACACTCACTAAAACCCTTCCACGGTTTTCCTGTAACACCTTCAAAGGGATCACCTCAGGGATCACTTCTATCCCTCTCTGTCTCTCCTTTTGACCTGATTCAAAGATAATGAAGGGACCCGGCTGTTGCCATGTGAGTTTAACAGAAGCCTTAAAACAGGCCACCTCTCCTGGCTGTAAGACCTTTTCTGCTCTATCCAGCTTCCAGAGTCGTCCAACTCCTTCTGCGGGGGTCTCTTGCTCCAACACTAATCGTTGGTAGGCCTGCCGTAACATGGGATGGATCCTTGGCGCCTGAGCATCTTGTCCCTGGACCAGTTGTATCAGAAGGCGCCTTACCAGGTCAGTGTTTGTTCCTACGATGAGAGAGCTTTTGTTGGCCCCTGGTGGACGAGGACAGACCACCGCTAAGGTGTCGAAGGTTTCCGCTTCACCAGCCACTGATGGATCAAAGGTCAACTTGATTGGCAGATACCCGTCATAGGGAAAACTTTGGGTCCCAATACCCCATATCTCCAGATCTTCCAACTTCTGCAAAGGTAGATGGGTAAGATATTTATCATAGAAGTCTCTATACAAAAGAGTCACCTGGGCCCCTGTGTCAAGGAGGGCTCTTGTGTAAATTCCTTCCACCTGAACCGAGACCACTGGGGAGGGCCCGACCAAGTTAGTTGGGAATTCTCTTGATGTAGCCTGGTTGTCTGATTCAGTTCTCTGTACCCTGGCCCTCTTCTCCTTTTTCTTCCTTGATCTGGGCCCCCGCTGAACCCGGTGTGCATTGACTTTCCTTCCCTCAGTAACCCGGAGTCTAGAACTGGGGGTATTATATTTGGGTCTGACCCCCTGACTCAGTTTCCCTGATCCTGCACCACTTCTGGAGTCCCTTAAGACTGACGGACACCCGGTTGACTCCTTCACCGGTGTCCTCTGAAGTTTCCCGCTGGCTCGCGAGGTTTCGCGGCAGCATTTCCTGAGCTGGGACATACCCTTCTAACATGCCCAACTCCCCCGCAGTTGAAACAAGTTAACAATCTTACAGGCCGTGGCTCTGGATCTGTGCTGAGACTAACAGGTTCATCTGGCCTCTCCGATATACTCCCCTTGGGTAGAGTGGATACCTGACCAGTCAGGATGGACACCATTTCTATCAACTGAGACACTTGGGTCTTTAGGAGTTCAACTTGAGAGTCACCCTCTTCCACACTTATCACTCCAACCCGGGCAGTTGAGTCAAACTGCCGACTTTTCTTCTTGTTGTCCAACATAACCTCTTCCTCTCTGACCATTCGAATCAGATCGGGGTATTCTAGAATGCCGCCATCTCGACGAGTTCGTAACAGTATGGCAATGGGATCTAAAGGTTGAGCCCCTTTCAGAACCTGTCGTGCACGAGTCTCATCTATTTTCCGGTGGTCTATTCCTTTCTTTAACAGAATCTGGTGGATAATCCTATCCAGACGTTTAATGAATTCGGACAACTTCTCCCCCTCTTCTTGATAACAGTGGTCCAACTGGTAGAGAAGTTCAGCCGCGTTCTCCGTCCGACCAAACACATCTTGCAGAATGTCCAAATAATCCTGTGCAGTGCAGTTCTTCTTGCTAAGCTTTAGATTACGTACAGCCTCTAATGCAGGTCCCCTTAAACTCTCTGTGATTCTCTGCTTCTTGTGCTGTTCTGGTACCTCCCATTCCTCCAAAGCCTGAGTGGCGGTATCTAACCACTCTTCGAACCCATCTTCTGCTGAAGGCACAGGCTGTTTCCCAGAGAATGTCCGGAGCTTCCTATATCCAGTCATCAAATAGCTCGAGGAGTCCCTACTACATTTTGCCACAATCTCCCCAAGAACAGCACACAGTTCTGAGCTAAAAGTCGACAAAGGTGATGACTCAGGATGCCCTTCTTGGACACCTTTTTCTTGGCTGGATACCCCAGGGGTGGTGGATGAGGGACCCGCAATAGGAACTCCTGGATGTATCAGGAAAAGTTCTGTTTGGTCAGTAGTTTTTACACTGTTTCCGTTGAAATAATCAGGGACCCCCTTCCTCCACTCACACAGTGCATACGTGTGTGGGACAGTGGTGTCAGTTTTCATGTCAATCACCCAAAATTTCCTGTCTGTGGATAGTGCCCTCAAAACAGGGAGGAGCTTTTCTTCAGTCCAGGCTTCTCCCTTGATTTCAACCACCAGGCCATTTTCCACTATGACATTCTCTTCCTTGCACCACTCAGCAGCAGCGACAGGATCCATTTCTGCGTGGGAGGGGATTCTATGGCTGAGAGGGTTGTATTGCAGGACTGTAGAAATCCCGGACGAGCCCCCACGTGTAGCACCACCCCCGCAGGAGCTGCTGATTATATTATTGGGTCTACACCCTGCCTAACAACCCAATCAAATTGGCTCGATCCCTCCTCAGGCACAACTGACCCAGAATAGGACTGGACTATCAAATAGATACACAGGTTGGAATACAATACTTCACTATGCAACAATACCTTGTTACCTTCTTGAATAGTAGTCCTTCTGGGTGACACAATGGAACAACGCACAAGATTGTAATTAACCAAACTTAGTTTACTATGTATCAAATTGAATAGGGGAGATACAATACAATACAATACAAGTCCATAAAAGGTTATTTAAAACAGCTTTAAAAAGGTAAAAGAATACCCCCACACTCCTCCTGCATTAAGGCTAGACACAGTACCAGGTAGGTGGGCCTATCTGAGTCCCTCCCCCAGAGTTCTCTTCTTTCTTGTTGATCTTCGCTAGCAAGGTTATTGAATAGAGCTCATTTGTAATCCAGATTAGGAATAAAGATCAAGAGAGAAAAAAAACATCGAGCTGTTAGTTGTCACCGCAGGGTGTCTGCGTAACTGAGCAATAACTTCTGCGAGAGAGATAAGCCTCTGGCGACTCCTTTACAGACCTTATTGTTTGTCTATGAGTCTCCTGAGAGAGTATGGTGATAAACCCCGGGGTTTTATCACCTCCTGCTGCGCTACCGCTATCTGTAGATAAAACTGTCTCTTCAGCAGATAAAGTCAGTTATTGGGCATGTGCCCTCTCACCAACAGAAGTTTCTCCTTCGCGCGCTTCCACTGCGGTCTCAGTCCTTTGGCTATATGCCAGCCGCGCGGGGTCCTTCTGGCGGATGACTTCCGGTCTCGGCAAACAGCAGTATGACCTCCAGGAATGTGCCTCGTGCTTGAGATGGGACGGTTCCACGTCGTCCCTCCAGGCTAAAAGGCTCTGGCCCAATATCCAGTGTCAGTCCTTCACTCTCGCTCGCTGGTTCCTCAGAGTCCAGCGCAGAAAGGCCCCCCCTTCGCGCGCTTCTCTCTTCCTTTAAATAACCTCCCCCATAGTGCCGTGCGGTGCAGCCGTGCACCCTGGATCTTGCAAAGCAGCCTGGGAGATGTAGTTTCTTCATCTTGTGAAAAGGAAGTCACAGCCCGGGAAATTCCATGCAGCTACCACTAGAGGGAGCCTAGTTCCTGGATCTTGCAAAGCAGCCTGGGAGATGTAGTTTCTTCATCTTGTGAAAAGGAAGTCACAGCCCGGGAAATTCCATGCAGCTACCACTAGAGGGAGCCTAGTTCCTTCCCACATATCAAACAGTGTCTTTAGGCATGTTTAACCCCGCTACACACATTTTATATTATATATATATATATGCATATATATATATATGCATATATATATATATATATATGTATGCATATATATATATATATATATATATATATATATATATATGCACACACACATATATCTATATATAATGCATGAATTATAATCTAATCAATAATATAATTTTATTATATATATTATATATTAAATAATAAAATAATATTATTGATTCGATTATAATTCACGTGTTTGTGTTTCAAATTTATCACATCTGGGATGTCTACTAGACTCTTGTTTTGGTCAGGTTTAAGTCAGTAATTACTAAGAATTGTAGGCCTATAATACATAACGCCAAATTTCCATGAAAACAATTGTACCGCTTTTGGTATGTAATTCCTGACATAATCATACCACCAGGGAGGTTAAGACTGTACATATTATGTACCACTTTGTCCTTGTCATTTCTGACTGCTAGACTAAAAGCACAAACAATGTTATCTTTCTTCTGTAAACTACCAACCCCCCTTGTAATGGAAATGAACAAAGGCAGCCAAATTTACATTTTTGAAGTTCAAATGAAAGAAATAGCCAGTCCTAAACTCTGTGGAGTGTACTTATAAAAAAAAAAATAGTTCTTAATTTAGTTTTTAATACTTAGGTACCGTATTTTCCGGCGTATAAGACGACTGGGCGTATAAGACGACCCCCCTAATTTTCATCTACCGGTAATACTTATACTTAGGTTACCTTGGAGATATTATACTCGGCGTATAAGACGACCCCCCATTTTTGGGGGATTTTTTTGAGGTTCAAAAGTAGTCTTATACGGCAGAAAATACAGTATGTGTTTACTAAACAGTTGCATAGTTGTTCATCAAACTCGGATGTAAATCCTTTCTGTGCCAATGAGGGAAAATCTAATTTCAAGGCAGAATAGCTCTGGGGCTCTGCAGATCGATTGGGTGAATGCAGAAAACGCCGCATTATGGCCACTAGATGGTGCTGACTATCAGTGGAAATACAGTGTCTTGAAAAAGTATTCATACCCCTTGAAATTTTCCATGTGTAGTCATGTTACAACCACAAAAGTAAAAATGTATTTTATTGACATTTAATGTGAAAGACCAACACTTAGGCCCCGTTCACATTGCCGCGATCCGACTTGGGGGGGCGACCTCCGAGGTCGCGGTGCGAGCAGCGCGCCGCGACCTCGGAGCGGCCACCACGGACTTCATAACTTTGAAGTCTATGGCGGTCGCCTCCGGGTCGCCCCAAAGAAGCTCCGGACCCTTTTTCTAAGTCGGAGCGACTTGTGTCACTCCTATAAGAATGGGTCCGCAGCTTCCCTATGGAAGGCGACCTACGGCGACCTGTGAGGCGACCAGGTTTTCAACATTGGTTTTCAACATTATTTACAAATAAATATCTGAAAAGTGTGGCATGCATTTGTATTACTCTGATACCCCTAACTAAAATTTAGTGGAACCAATTGCCTTCAGAAGTCATCTAATTAGTAAATAGAGTCCATCTGTGTGCAATTTAATCTCAGTATAAATACAGCTGTTCTGTGAAGCCCTCAGAGGTTTGTTAGAGAAACTAAGTGAACAAACAGCATCATGAAGGCCAAGGAACACATCAGACAGGTCAGGGATACAGTTGTAGAGAAGTTTAAAGCAGGGTTAGGTTAAAAAAAAAAAAAATATCCCAAGCTTCGAACTTCTCACGGAGCACTGTTCAATCCATCATCCTAAAATGGAAAGAGAATGGCACAACTGAAAACCTACCAAGACATGGCCGTCCACCTAACCTGACAGGCCAGGCAAGGAGAGCATTCATCAGAGAAGCAGCCAAGAGGCCCATGGTAACTCTGGAGGAGCTGCAGAGATCCACAGCTCAGGTGGGAGAATCTGTCCACAGGACAACTATTAGTTGTGCACTCCACAAATCTGGCCTTTATAGAAGAGAGGCAAGAAGAAAGCCATTGTTGAAAGAAAGCCATAAGAAGTCCTGATTCTAGTTTGCGAGAAGCCATGTGGAAGAAGGTGCTCTGGTCAGATGAGAATTGAACTTTTTGGCCTAAAAACAAAACGCTATATGTGGCAGAAAACTAACACTGCACATCCCCCTGAAGACACCATCTCCACTGTGAAACATGGTGGTGGCAGCATTATGTTGTGGGATGTTTTTTTCATCAGCACAGGGAAGCTGGTCAGAGTTGATGGGAAGATGGATGGAACCAAATACAGGGAAATCTAAGAAGAAAACCTGTTAGAGTCTGCAAAAGACTTGAGACTGGGGCGGAGGTTCACCTTCCAGCAAGACAACGACCCTAAACATACAGCCAGAGCTACAATGGAATGGTTTAAATCAAAGCATATGAATACAAATGCACGCCACACAACATTTTGAAAACCATTTATCATTTTCCTTCCACTTCACAATTATGTGACACTTTGTGTTGGTCTATTACATAAAATACCAATAAAATGAATTTACGTTTTTGGTTATAACATGACAAATGTGGAAAATTTGAAGGGGTATGAATACTTTTTCAAAGCACTGTAAGTGCTCCTTCGCTCCATTTAGTGGCCATTCGATTTTGCCCATCCTCACAGAACAAATATTCATCCAGTTTTGATGAATAACCAGCTATGCAAATTTGTTATAACTACAATCCTAAGTAATAAAAACAGTGCTGTAATTGTCATGTAGGTGAAAGTCACACTGTCTCATCAGGGCCCCTGTGTATGCTGTGGTCCCTGCTCTGATCTAACAAGGCCTCCACCCTGGGGCAAAAACAGCATTAAACAGATTAAAGGCGGGTATGCCTGGAGGTAACTAATTCCCCTTTAACCACTTTATTTGACAATAGGCTGGGCGGGACATTGGTCATTCCGGGTGGATGCCATATGACGTCCTACCAGAACATGCCTTCCGTGCGCCCCACGGGCCACACTGTGTCGCCATCTGTCCCTGGCTCTGTCCACCGAGCACAGCCCATGACTGATCAGTGTACCGGTGTAACGTTAAAACACCCTACCTCGTGAAAATTCCCTACCCTCGTCACTTCCTGTGCACATACGTCATGGAACAGCTGAGCAACTTCCCACTGCGCATGCTCATAGCTGCGGAGGGTAGGGAATATTCACGGGGTAGTGTTTTTTAACGTTACACCGCATCAGCTGTTGCCGCTGGTACATTAATTCATCTCCGCTCCTACCCCTCTGACTTCCCTGATCTCGGCTCTAAAATGTAAAGGCGACGGCGGGTCTATGAAAATATAAATCACGGAGATCTTGGCTCTGTGAGTTATATTTTCATAGACCCGCCGCCGCCACTTTTATATTTTGGAGCCAAGATCAGGGAAGGCAGAGAGGTTGGAGCCGAGATGATTTAATGTACCCGCGGCAACAGCTAATGCGGTGTAATGTTAAAAAACACTACCCCGTGAATATTCCCTACCCTCCGGAGATGTGAGCATGCGCAGTGGTAAGCTGCTCATCTGTTCAATGACGTAGGTGCACAGGAAGTGACGAGGGTAGGGAATTTTCACGGGTAGGGTTTTCCCGCTGCTGGTACCATGTGATCACTGTGACAGATCACAGCAGATCACATGACAATTGTAAACAATAAATGGCTTTGATTCATGCCGTTGTTCCGTGAGAATTACCTACCCGTGAGAAAAACCTACCCCTCGTCACTTCCGGTTCTCGGCACTGTATGTAACGCAGCGGTTACATTAAAACAGCTGTGCTGAAATACGAGTCATCTCCGCTCCTGTCCCTGTCACTTCCCTGATCTTGGATAGTAAATATAAAAGCGGCGGCGGGTGTATGACAACATTAATCACGGAGCCGAGAGCCGCTTTTATATTTACTTGCCGAGAGCAAGGAAGTGACAGGCACAGGAGCGGAGATGACTCGTATTGCCGCACAGCTGTTTTATGTAACCGCCGCGTCGGTAGGTTTTTTTCACGGTACACCGTGATCGTTTCATACTAGTGCGCATGCGCACTAGTAAGCTCCTCAGTTCTTCTATTAGGTATCCGGGGCTCTGAGCATGCGCACTGCTGCGCTGCTCAGCTGTTTCTGCCCGGAAGTGACAAGGGTAGGTTTTTCTCACGGGGTAGGTAATTCTCACGTTACACCGTTCGTTTTGTACAATTGCGTTGTTAACTGTGATTGACGTTGTTCACATGCCTAAAGAAGGGGTCGTGCGTGAATCGAAACTGGTGATCGACCGATATAGGTTTTTCGTTGCCAATTGGCCATTGCATATCGGTATTGGCCGATATTTTTTTACATTTAAAAAAAAAACATTTTTTTTTTTTGACAGGTACTTTTGTGGAGGGATCTGGGGGTCTAAAAGACCCCAAACCCCTCCTCTGCACGTAAAAGCATTCAAAACGCCAAGTTTGGCTGTTTTGAATGCTGTAATTTTTTTTAATCTGGCGCCAGACAGTACCTGGGAGTGATGTCATGACCTCACTTCCGAGTTTTTGCATGTAGACCCGATCAGAGCCGAATGCGGCTTTGATCAGGTCTTCGGCGGCCGTGCAGGTAGGATGCCCTGGGTCTTCCTGTGGGACGGGAGACCTAGGCGAGCCGCGGAAGGCGGCGTGAGGGGGGATCCCCTCCCACTCCTTGTAATGAAAGCAAAGTGGCTTCTCAGCTGCATCAGTTGTCATTACAAGACAGCCGACCGTCGGCTATGGACGCCGGTACCGGGGTGATGCCTCTGACTGCAGGCATCACTTCGGTACAAGCGCTTTCCGAAATATCGGTAACCTCCGTGGCGGATTCTGATATATCGGGACAAGTGCATATCGGTCCCTGATATATCGGCTTTGCCGATAACCGGTTAATCCCTACTCGAAACGTTGCACCTATCCTGATGTGATCCTCTTGAAATAAAAAGTTTCTTCGGACTGCTGTGCAAGATCCTTGGTGTGCTGGCGAATATGTATGTATCATTAACTGTGATTGGTCACAGTGATCACAAGGTATAGACAGGGCCAATCTAAGCTCATCTGTAACATGTGATTACCAGTAGCTAATACAGCTAATCACAACACTACACACTGAATGACTTAATTAAATTCAGAAAAAATGGTTACTTATACCAGTGAAATCAGAAAAAAATGGGCAAGCGTACGGATTGAATCGACTTTAACAGGAGCCGAATTGCAATAACCAGACGACTGGGTCAGAGCAATTCCACAACTGCAGCTTTTGTGGGATGTTCCCGGTCTGCAGCGGTCAGGACCGACCAAAAGTGGGGTTCATTTACTAAAACTGGAGAGTGCAAAATCTGGTGCAGCGGTGCATGGTAGCCAATCAGCTTCTATCTTAGCTTAAACTTTTTTAAACCTCTTATTGTTTTATTCCAGGTTTTTTAAAACATAGAGAGGGATAAATGACACCACACAAAGCACTGTGCTGTCTATCCAGGGCCGGTGCTAGACTATTTGGCACCCTAGGCAGGACCAGCCACTTGCACCCCTCCCCAACAAAAAAAATGTACACATTACCCCCCTTCCTGTACATAATGCCCCCGTAACCCTACACCCCCTTCCTGTACACACTGCTCCCCCCCCCCGTCCTGCACACACTCCCCCCCTTTAATGCTAAATCCCCCTTCCTATACACACTGCCCCCATTTAACCCCACACACACTGCCCCCCCGTCCTGCACACACTCCCCCCCTTTAACCCTAAATTCCCCTTCCTATACACACTGCCCCCATTTAACCCCACACCCCCCTTCCTGTACACACTGCCCCCCTCTCTAGTCTAGAGGTGATATCAACTGGGGATGAGGAGGTGACAGAAGAGGAATGTGGCACTGGTCATGGCTGCACCCTAGGTGGCAGTGCGCCCTAGGCGGCTGCCCAGTTCGCCTAGTGGTAGCACCGGCCCTGTGTCTATCATTCTTTAACCACTTCAACCCCGGAAAGGTTTTACCCCCTTAATGACCAGGCCAATTTTTGCGATACGGCACTGCATTACTTTAACCACTTGCCAACCGCCACCACCTTTTTACTATGGCAGGGCGGCTCGGCTGCATCCAGTCACGTAGTACTACGTGACTGGAGTGCATGTGTGCATGTGGTTTCGGCGGTTTCAGCGGTTTAGACACATCGGTAGGCGGGCCGTGGGAGGAGCGGTGGCGATTGCCGCTGCCCTCCCGCGATCGTCTGGGAAACCGAGAGAACACCCGCCTGCTTATGTAAACAAAGCAGGCGGATCTTCTTTCAGACAGGCAGGGACAGATCAGCAGTTTCAGCTAAGCTACAACTCTGATCTGCCCCCTCCCCCATCACACAGTCAGTAAGCATTAGGCATACATTTAACCCCTTTAATCACCCCCAGTATTAACCCATTCCCTGCCAGTGTCATTTATACAGTAACAGTGCATATTATTTAGCACTGATTACTGTAGTAATGTTACTGGTCCCCAAAAAGTGTCAAAAATGTCAGTTAGGGGTCCAATCTGTTTGCCACAATGTCGCAGTCCCTCTAAAAATCCAAGGTCGCCGCCATTACTAATATAAATAAATAAAAAGTCCAAAAATCTATCCCGTAGTTTATAAACGCTATAACTTTTGAGCAAACCACATAAAATACGCTTTTTGGGATTTTTTTTTTTACCAAAAATATGTAGCAGAATACAAATTGGCCTAAACTGATAAAAAAATTAAATTTTTACATTTTTTTTTTTTAGAATGTTTTATAGCAGAAAGTAAAAAATATTGCGTTTTTTTTCTTCAAAATTGTCGCTCTTTTTTTGTTTATAGCGCAAAATCTAAAAACTGCAGAGATGATCAAATACCACCAAAAGAAAGCTCTATTTGTGGGAAAAAAAGGACAGCAATTGTATTTGGGTACAGTGTCGCACGACCACGCAATTTTCCGTTAAAGTTTCCTCCTCCTTCTGTTTTGAGGATGCCCCACAGACGCTCAATAGGGTTTAGGTCTGGACACATGCTTGGCCAGTCCATCACCTTTACCCTCAGCTTCTTTAGCAAGGCAAAAGGTCGTCTTGGAGGTGAGTGTTGGGGTCAGATTTGTTAAAATACTGCCCTGCGGCCCAGTCTCCGAAGAGAGGGGATTATGCTTTGCTTCAGTATGTCACAGTACATGTTGGCATTCATGGTTCCCTCAATGAACTGTAGCTCCCCAGTGCCGGCAGCGCTCATGCAGCCCAAGACCATGACACTCCCACCACCATGCTTGACTGTAGGCAAGACACACTTGTCTTTGTACTCCTCCTCACCTGGTTGCTGCTTGACACCATCTGAAGAAAATATGTTTATCTTGGTCTCATCAGACCACAGTACATGGTTCCAGTAATCCTTATCCTTAGTCCGCTTGGCTTGTCTTGTCAGCAAACTGTTTTTGGGCTTTCTTGTGCATCATCTTTAGAAGAGGCTTCCTTCTGGGATGACAGCCATGCAGACCAATTTGATGCAGTGTGTGGCGTATGGTCTGAGCACTGACATGCTGACCCCCCACCCCTTCAACCTCTGCAACAATACTGGCAGCACTCATACGCAGTGCTGTATTTTTGCCTAGGCCAACAAGGCCCAGGCCTAGGGCGGCATTTTTGCAGGGGGGGGCAGCAAAAAAGCCGCCCCCCCCTCCACCTGAGACTCTTTTGGCCACTGGTTGCTAGAGCTTTCTCTCTCTTACCCCCCTCTCTCTCACCACTCCTCTCTCTCTCTCTCATTCCCCCCCCTCTCTCTCTCTCTCTCTCTCTCTTTCTCTCTCACCCCCCTCGCTCTCATCCCCTCTCTCTCTCTCTCTCTCTCTCATCCCCCCTCGCTCTCTCATCCCCGCTCTCTCTCTCTCTCACACACACACATCCCCCCTCTCTCTCTCTCTCTCATCCCCCCTCTCTCTCTCATCCCACCCCTCTCTCTCACCCCCCCTCTCTCACCCCCCCTCTCTCTCTCTCATCCCCTTTCACCCCCCTCTCGTGAGATCTCATGTGGGGACTTGCAGTCCTTCAATTTTGGAGGGAGTCACATCCGTTAAAAAATGAGTGGGGCACATTTACATAGGAGAAGGAGGGGGGGCGCCCAATTTTAGTCTTGCCTAGGGCAGCACAAAACCAAAATACACCACTGCTCATACGTCTATTTCCCGGAGACAACCTCTAGATATGACGCTGAGCACGCTCACTCAACTTCTTTGGTCGACCATGGAGAGGACTGTTCTGAGCGTAAAGTGAAAATATATGCGAAAGATCTGCAAGAAAAAAAACTCACCAGACAGTGTGGATCCTTTCTTGCCTTATGGCAAAGGGAGCAAGAAGGCTTAGATGGTCTGGGAGTTTTTCTTGCATCCCCCGAGCACTTGCGGTGGCCCTGGCTTTCACCCCTTGTTTGACACAGTGTCCATCACTCTTTCTGGGACTAACATCACTCCTTACATCTATACAGCAAATATCCTTTTAGACCTGGACAATTTTCTTGCCTAATCATGGACTCATTGGATTGTTAGTTTTTACCTACCACTTTGTATGAATATGTTTTTGTATCAATGCACTTTAGTTCAAGCCCTTCAGTGGCGCCACAATTTGCTTGATTTATTCATGTATATTTTTATTACAGCACTTGCATTTTATATAGAGGTGTTTGGAAGGCCTTTGGAATTTTCTTTGGCATTCAGGCTTTGCTTATGTTTACAGCACTGCACTTGTAACTGTATCTTTTTGTTATTTATATCTCAATCCCCAGGTGTGGTGGAGCCACTTGCACTTGGATAATTGAAAGCACTCATATATTTAGCAAGCGCTGTGTTGTGGGAGGGTTTAGAGCGACATATCTTTCCTATATATTTTGGCTTACATTTGGCTTTAGCAGGTCGGACCCAGTGTTGCCAACCCCCCGGAGGGAAATTTACTGGCAGAACGTCCAAAATTTACGGACAGCACCAATTTTTTACGGACACTGAAAAAAGTACCTAAAATAACAATTTTCAGTGCTAAACCGTGCAAATATCAATATTTTAACTATAAACATATAGCTAGTGCTATTAGCAATGTGTTAAAGTTAAACAAAAGTCAAAAAACATATTTCTCAAATTTACATGAAGGTTGGGTTACCATAACCCAGCCAGCACAGAGTTCCCCCTTACATCAGAGTCTGCAGACTCTGGTCAGACATGGTACAGGAGGTGGTCAGAGACGGTACAGGAGGTGGGCAGACACGGCAGACATGGTACAGGAGGTGGGCAGACATGGTACAGGAGGTGGGCAAACACTGCGGACATGGTACAGGAGGTGGGCAAACACTGCGGACATGGTACAGGAGGTGGGCAAACACTGCGGACATGGTACAGGAGGTGGGCAGACACTGCGGACATGGTGAAGGGGGTGGTCAGACACTGCGGACATGGTGAAGGGGGTGGTCAGACACTGCGGCATGGTACAGGGGGTGGTCCGAGACTTTGGTACATGGTACAGGGGGTGGGCAGAGACTGCGGACATGGTACAGGGGGTGGGCAGACACTGCGGACATGGTACTGGAGGTGGGCAGACACTGCGGACATGGTGAAGGGGGTGGGCAGACACTGCGGACATGGTGAAGGGGGTGGGCAGACACTGCAGACATGGTGAAGGGGGTGGGCAGACACTGCAGACATGGTGAAGGGGGTGGGCAGACACTGCGGGCATGGTGAAGGGGGTGGTCAGACACTGCGGGCATGGTGAAGGGGGTGGTCAGACACTGCGGGCATGGTGAAGGGGGTGGTCAGAGACTGCGGCATGGTACAGGGGGTGGTCAGAGACTGCGGACATGGTACAGGGGGTGGTCAGAGACTGCGGACATGGTACAGGGGGTGGTCAGAGACTGCGGACATGGTACAGGGGGTGGTCAGAGACTGCGGACATGGTACAGGGGGTGGTCAGAGACTGCGGTCATGGCACAGGGGGGTGGTCAGAGACTGTGGAGATGGTACAGGGGGTGGTCAGAGACTGCGGTCATGGCACAGGGGGTGGTCAGAGACTGCGGTCATGGTACAGGGGGTGGTCAGAGCCTGCGTGGACAATGGAAGTGCCCTCCTCACCCCCTCACAGTAGTTTCTTCCTCTGTCCCCCTTACCTTAGCTCTCCACATCAGTGTCCTCCTCCTAAGTCCCCTTCACCTCTCCATAGCAATATCAGTGACATTACTGCAGAGTGAAGCTGTGTGACACTGCCTGTGGAGAGGTGAAGTGGGCACAGGAGCAGGACACTGATGTCCTCTGCCCCCTGACTCATCTCTCTACTACTTCAGTGACAGTCTACGCTGCTACTGCTAGCTGAGTGTCTGAGCCTCGGTGGCTCAGAACCCCACTCACCAGACCAGTCCTCCTGCTCTTCTGTGTGCTCTCTCTGCCTCTGCTGTCGCAGCCTGTCTGCTCTGTCCACTCCACTCCACCATCCGTCCGTCCAGCGGCATCTTCTAGAGTTCTAGTTCTTGTCCACACTCCACAGCTGCGCTGCAGCACAGACTCCACTCCATACTGCTGGCGCAGCGCCTGGCGGCCGGCGGGAAAATTTAAATGACGGCGGGGGGCGGAGGCAGGGGCGGAGGCAGGGGCGGGCGCAGGCGGGCCGTGGCACTCGTCCGGCGACGATCATCATCCAGTGCGAGTCTGCATCTCTCTGTGAGTACGAGAGAGCTCGGGGATCTTCGGAACTGCGCGCCGCGCACGCGCAGTTCTGACAGTGCCGCCGCCGCCATAGATTTACGGGCACTTTTCTCCTGCTACGGGCATTTACGGGCAGGAGAAAAGTGCCCTGTTTTTACGGGCTGTCCGTAAATCTACGGGCGGTTGGCAACACTGGTCGGACCACAGCAGCTGCTTTTAAAATAATAAATACATAACTAAATAAATAAACATATTAACCAATATTAACCATTAAAAATAAAATAACTTTATTTTAAATATTAATAATTATTATCTTATAGCTATACATTTGTTTTTATATCCCCCCATTCAGTTTTTTCCTGGCACAGGTGACTTATCACATCTGTTCTGAATGGAACCTGTCCTGTTAAACCGCTGTATGGTCTTGGCCACCATGCTGCAGCTCAGTTTCAGGGTCTTTGCAATCTTCCTATAGGCTAGGCCAGTGATGGCAAATCTTGGCACCCCGGATGTTTTGGAACTACATTTCCCATGATGCTTCACTACACTGCAGAGTGCATGAGCATCATGGGAAATGTAGTTCCAAAACATCTGGGGTGCCAAGGTTCACCATCGCTAGCCTAGGCCATCTTTATGTAGATCAACAATTCTTTTTTTTCAGATCCTCAGAGAGTTCTTTGCCATGAGGTGCCATGTTGAACTTCCAGTGACCGGTATGAGAGAGTGAGAGCGATAACACCAAATTTACACACCTGCTCCCCATTCACACCTGAGATCTTGTAACACTAACGAGTCACATGACACTGGGGAGGGAAAATGGCTAATTGGAACAGTTTGGACATTTAGGGGGTGTACTCACTTTTGTGAGATTCGGTGTGTATATATATATATATATATATATATATATATATATATGTGTGTGTATATTGTTTACATAAATTTTCAACCCACTGGCACCGACTGCTGAGAAGTTGGGAGTTTCAGAGAGAAGCCTTTCTGCGGCTGCATAGAGATGCACAGAATCTGCCAGAGGAGTTCTGTCCTCCTCTCAGCTGCCATCTGCTAAAACAAGGTGGGGGGGGGGACAAAGATAAGGGAGGTGCAGGATCTGGGGGAGGAGTTCTGACTGCATCTCTGCTGCCGACTGCTGAGACGGGGGATGGGGGGGATTGGCAGAGAGGAGCCTTTCTGCAGCTGCTTGGAGAAGCACAGGATCTGCCAGAGGAGTTATGTCCTCCTCTCAGCTGCCATCTGCTAAAACAGGGGGGGGGGGGGCAAAGATGAGGGAGGTGCAGGATCTGTGGGAGGAGTTCTGACCGCATCTCTGCTGCCGACTGTTGAGACTGGGGGACGGGGGGGATGGGGTGTCAGAGAGGAGCCTTTCTACGGCTGCTTGGAGAAGCACAGGATCTGCCAGATGAGTTCTGTCCTCCTCTCAGCTGCCACCTGCTGAGACAAGGTGAGGGCAAAGATGAGGGAGGTGCCAGTGCTGTATCTTGGCCTAGGCCAACAAGGCCCAGGCCTAGGGCAGCACTTTGCAGGGGGGCAGCAAAAAAGCTGATGGGACTGCACTGATATGCTGCCCTGATGGGCACTGATATGTTGCACTGATGGGCACTAATAGACAGCACTGATGGCCACTGATGAGGCAGGACTGATAAGCTGCACTGATAGGCACTGATATGATGCACTGAGAGGCTGCACTGGTGGCCACATATGGGGCTGCACTTATGGGCAGTAATGAGGCTGAACTGATGAGCACTGATAAGGCTGCACTGATGGGCACTGATGAAGCTGAACTTATGGGAACTGATGAGGCTGCACTGATGGGCACTGATAGACTGTGGTTGTGGTCTGTGGTTTACAGATGACAGGGCGGGTCATATTTAAATTAGGGCTGCCCAAGTTTAGTCAGGCCTAGGGCAGCACAAAACCTAAATACACCACTAAGAGGTGCAGCAGCTGCAGGAGAGAGGCAAGGGACACATAAAATGGCCTGGAGGGCCGGATTCAGCCCACGGACCTTGCTTTTGACACATGTGGCCTAGGCAATCCGAGCAGAAGTAGGAGCACGTACTAGGTACCCGCTCCCCCCCTCCTCAAAAAAAAGGAATGCCAAATGTGGCAGTTGGGGTCTTAAAGCGAACTACCGCTTTGGGTGGAGCTCCACTTTAAACACTCTGCTACTAATGGACTGGTGCCGGATACCTTCAAAGGTCTAGTGGAGTCCATGCCTTGATGGGATATGGCCGGTGGTCATCATATTATGGCTTTACTTTTCTGTTTGTTATTCATACATGTACCAGTTAGTACAGCTGTGACAAGTATGAGACGTCTGGTGGTCCTTAATTCCTGTGGTGAATTTTATGGTCTTTTTGCACGTTTTACTTTTTTTTGTTTCCACCACCGACTTCCTCTGCAGTTGTCAGCACGGGGTCATATGATGTCCCTCTGCTACAGATCTGAACAGGAAGCAGGTAGCTATTTAAAGCGGTGTTAAACCTAAAACCAAAAATGTTTTATATTGCAGCTTACTAATCATTAGGTGTGGTGTTTGCATCAGTTTTATTTTATTTTTTTAGACTTTTTTCTCCTCTGTTTTCACCTAGTGATCTGGCCAGTAACACACCTCCTGTATCAGAGTGCCTACACTCTGGATGAAGGAGCACAGGGGGCACATGTGGAGAGTGGCATTGTTAATCTGGGGGGGAGAGTAATGTTAAATGTACTAGCAGATATAGATACACTAACAAATTAGAGCCAAACTACAGCTGACCCTGCGGCTACACAATCAGTTACAGCAACATTTGTTTTGCTTTTGGGATAAGGGTCCTTTCAAACGGTGCGCCGTCCGACGAGGTCCGTTCTGTTCAATGGGGGATCGATGCGCCGATCCCTGCTGAGCAGGTGGATGACAGCTCCGTCTCCATTCTGTGTGCAGAGACGGAGTTGTCAGATCCCCGCTCTCCTCTATGGGGAGATCGGATGATAATGGACCGCCTCTCCGTTCTCATCCGATCCGATCCGCCAGACGGATGGAAAATAGGGTCTCCATCCGTCCGGATTTCACAGACAGGATCGGATGCGGATGGCAGCGGAGATGTCACCGCTGACATCCGCTGCCCCATAGGGATGCATGGAGCATCCGATCAGGTCCGCCCGAAAAACTGACAGGCGGATCGGATCAGATCGCCCGTGTGAAAAGACCGTTTAGTTTTACATGAATAAGTAACAGCTGAGCACTCCTGTCAATGGTAAATGGTTTGTCCCAACACTCCTAACTAGGGTTGCACCGATACTGTTTTTTTAATCGGCGAGTACAAGTACCGATACTTTTGTTCAAGTACTCGCCGATACGGAGTACAGATACTTTGCAGGGCGATTTGCGTCAAACCAAAAAATGGGTGCAAATCGCACTGCAAAGAATCGCATGAAATTTCCCCCACTGCTCCTGTGTGTGTGTGTGTGTGTATAGAAAGGGAAAAGCGCCATCTAGTGGGCAGTTTAAAAATGCTAGAAATCACAGTACATATCCAGCCACATGAAAAATAATCTACATAGGTGTCCTGGTCCACTAATGATAGCAAATCAGGGCCGCTGGAGGTGCTCACAGGGCTGGAGAAGTTCAGGGATCTCTGTGCATAATGGGCGGAAGTGCAGGGCCGGTGCTACCATTATGCGAACTAGGCAGCCACCTAGGGCACACTGCCATAGGGTGCAGCAATGGCCAGGGCCACATTCCTCTCCTGTCACCTCCTCATCCCCAGTGGACGTCACCACTAGAGAGGAGGTGTATACAGGAAGGGGGGGCATGTAGGGTTAAAGGGGGGCAGTGTGTATAGGAAGGAGGGTGTAGGGTTAAATTGGAGCAGTGTGTATAGGAAGGGGGGTGTAGAGTTAAAGGGGGTTTATGGTTAAAGGGGGGAAGTGTGTGCAGGAAGGGGAGTATAGCATTAAAGGGGAGCAGTGTGTGCAGGAAGGGGGGTGTAGCATTAAAGGAGGGCAGTGTGTGCAGGACGGGGGTGTAGCATTAAAGGGGGCCAGTGTGCAAAGGAAGGGGGTGTAGGGTTAAAGGGGGGCAGTGTGTGCAGGAAGGGGGTGTAGCATTAAAGGGGGGTAGTGTGTGCAGAAAGGGGAGTGTAGCATTTAAAGGAGGGCAGTGTGTGCAGGACGGGGGTGTAGCATTAAAGGGGGCCAGTGTGCACAGGAAGGGGGTGTAGGGTTAAAGGGGGCAGTGTGTGCAGGAAGGGGTTGTAGCATTAAAGGGGAGCAGTGTGTGCAGGAAGGGGGGTGTAGCATTAAAGGAGGGCAGTGTGTGCAGGACGGGGGTGTAGCATTAAAGGGGGCCAGTGTGCAAAGGAAGGGGGTGTAGGGTTAAAGGGGGGCAGTGTGTGCAGGAAGGGGGTGTAGCATTAAAGGGGGGTAGTGTGTGCAGAAAGGGGAGTGTAGCATTTAAAGGAGGGCAGTGTGTGCAGGACGGGGGTGTAGCATTAAAGGGGGCCAGTGTGCACAGGAAGGGGGTGTAGGGTTAAAGGGGGCAGTGTGTGCAGGAAGGGGTTGTAGCATTAAAGGGGAGCAGTGTGTGCAGGAAGGGGGGTGTAGCATTAAAGGAGGGCAGTGTGTGCAGGACGGGGGTGTAGCATTAAAGGGGGCCAGTGTGCACAGGAAGGGGGTGTAGGGTTAAAGGGGGGGCAGTGTGTGCAGGAAGGGGGTGTAGCATTAAAGGGGGGTAGTGTGTGCAGAAAGGTGAGTGTAGCATTAAAGGAGGGCAGTGTGTGCAGGACGGGGGTGTAGCATTAAAGGGGTATAGGGTCGGGGGGCATAATGTGCAGGAAGGAGGGCAACGTGTACAGTTTTTTTTTTTTTTTGGGGGGGGGGGTGCAATTGGCTGGTCTTGCCTAGGGCGCAAAATTGTCTAGCACCGGCCCTGCGGAAGTGATGTTAGCTTGGGGGCAGACTGCCTCTACATCTCCTCCAGCCCTGTGAGCTGCCGTGATTTGCTATCATTGGCGGACTGGGACACCTATGTAAATTCTTTTGCATTTTTTAAACTGCCTGCTTGATGGCGCTTTTCCCTTTCTATTCATACACACAGGAGCAGCGGGGGAAATCGCAAGTGTTTCGGACAGGCATCGCACTGCATTCCTGTTCAAATCACATGGAATTCTTTGCAGTGCAATTTGCGCCCATTCATTTTGTATTGAGGCAAATCGCACCAAAAAGTATCGGTTTCGGTTTCTGGAGCATTTGAGGGAGTACCGATACTCGCCCAAATGCTTGGTATCTGTGCATCCCTACTCTTAACCCATACATTTGGAGGAGAACTTGTTCTGTTGAAAAACAACAGACTTACTGGCTGGATCACCAGGTGAAAATAAAGAAAAAAAGCCTAAAAAAGAAAACAAATGCAGAGACTGTGCGTTCGGATTCATGCACCCGGTCCTGCTGCATGTTAGATTTTGGCATGCAACTGTGTCCATACAGCTGCTGCATCTGCATCCACTTCTATGGGCTCATTGCCTGTGTGAATGGGCCCTATAGGTGCAAAGGCAGTGGATGGGGTTGGTCACATGCTGCAGTTGTGCCCATTGCAAAAATGATCACTTCTATCACCTACTGCAAGCAGTACTGTCACCAAATGGGACCCATTCAAGCAAATGGAGATGCGCCACAACGCCACAACAGCATGTCATGCACATGGTTGCAGGGCATTGGTGCTGCATTTATTGGGTTAAAACAGGCTGTGAAGAGGCATTATGATCACCTCCTCACCACCTGTCAAGTCTCCGAAAAGCAATCTGAATGTGGATCGCTTTTCTGAGGTGCAGCTTTTAGACACAACTCTAATCTTAGCCTTCAGTTTTAAAGGGGCTGTAAACCTTCAATTTTTTTCCCCCTCATCCAGCTCCTTGGCTCTCCTTGGCTCTCCTATGACTCACCCCTCCTTCCTTGCTAGCAAACTCTCACAAGTGTTAGAGAGCTGTGCATAATGTCATTAGCCTAGGCTAATTACCAGATAAGAAAGAGGAAGTGGGCTGTATACGGAATTTACTGGCAGAAAAAAAAAAACAACCAGGGCAGAAGATTTAAAGTGGTTGTAAACCTACTCTGATAACTTTTACCTATAGGTAAGCCTATAATAAGGTTTCTGTTTATATAGGCAGACCGCCATTCTGCCTCTCCTCCCCGGAATGACAGGTCCTGGTGGACCTGCTGATTGGCTCCCTCTATGTCCAATCACAGGGGGAGTGGGTTGCCAGTGGCGCGTGCACCCTCCCCAGACCCAGAGCTGGAGCCGACGTACAGGTACGCAGGAGGGCCACCCTGCCGCAGTATATCTGCGTGGGGTGGTCCTCAACTCAGAGGACCACCCTAAGGTGAGTTTAGAGTTGCTGATTATCTCCCGTCAAGGTAAACCGCGTTCACAATAATCCAGTGTGCATGAGGCCTTAGACACCACACAAAAAAACATTGCAACATCATAAGAAACTTTTCATGACTTTTTATTGTAGCCCATTATAAAAAGTCCATATAGACATAAAAAGCCATATGACATAAAATAACATGTTGCAAAACATTTCATATATATATCTTTATGGCCTCATCACTTTGCCACTGTCAAAGTAGATCAGGTCAAGGTGTGTCTAAGCAGTGAAATCATTTACAGATCAGCAGGATTGTTCTCTTTCTCCCAAGAACTCCTTCACCGTTTTAATTAATTTATCATGTTGTATGCTACAGTAGCGTGCCTCCAATCTAGTATAGGTGTGCGCAGAGGGTGTGTCGGGTGTGTCTGGGCACACGCTAATCTAAGGTGACCAGATTTTTTAAATTAAATCCGAGGACATTTTTTTTTTTATTGGCAAATGACACAGGACTGCATTATACACAGAGCACTGGGAACAAGACAACATAATACACAGAACACTGGGAACAAGACAACATAATACACAGAGCACTGGGCACAGGACTACATAATACACAGAGCACTGGGCACAGAACTGCATAATACACAGATTGCTGGGTACAGGATTCCATAATACACAAAGTGCTGGGCACAGGACTGCATAATACACAGAATGCTGGGTACAGGACTGCATAATACACAGATTGCTGGGTACAAGACTGCATAATACACAGAGCACTGGGCACAGGATTGCATAATACATAAAATGCTGGGCACATGACTGTATAATACACAGAGCACTGGGCACAGGACTGCATAATACACAGATTGCTGGGTACAGGACTGCATAATACACACAATGCTGGGTACAGGACTGCATAATGCACAGAGTGCTGGGCACAGGATTGCATAATACACACAATGCTGGGTACAGGACTGCATAATACGCAGAACGCTGGGCACAGGATTGCATAATACACTGAGCGCTGGGCACAGGACTACATAATACACAGAGCACTGGGCACAGGACTACATAATACACAGAGCACTGGGCACAGGACTGCATAATACACAGATTGCTGGGTACAGGATTCCATAATACACAAAGCGCTGGGAACAGGACTGCATAATACACATAATGCTGGGTACAGGACTGCATAATACACAGAGTGCTGTGCACAGAATTGCATAATACACAGAGCGCTGGGCACAGGACTACATAATATACAGAGCGCTGGGCACAGGACTGCATAATACACAAAGTGCTGGGTAAAGGACCAAAACCAGGGACAGACTTGGTCCGGGTCAGTGTCGTCAGTCCAGGGACTGTCCCCGGAAACCGGGGACGTCTGGTCACCCTACCCTAATCACTCTGTTCAGAGCAGATTTCCCCTGCTGATATTTCCCCATAGCCTCCCAACAGGGCTCCTAAATTGTAGAAAAATAATAATAATCACATTATAAAAAATAATATAGAAATAAAATTGTATATAAAAATAATACAAAAATAAAATAATAAAAATACTGACAGTGTCCACTGCCCTACTGATACGTCCACTGCTCTACCGACATCCATACATATTATTACAGATACATACACACATGTGTGTTTGAGATTTGGGGTGCACACCCTAATGCAAAAGGCTGCGGACACATATGCAATCTAGAGCAACAAGGTGAGCACCTGTTGGAATTCTCATGCCCTTAAATTTGCCATAAAGCATTTCCTTCCTAGACGTAGAGATCATGGTACAACAGGATAGTCCTCTGGCAATCAAACTTTACAGAAAAGACACAGCCAGAAAAAGAACAATTAACATGTTAACCATTTGCCGACCAGTCGCCGCCTATATACGGCAGCAGGTTCCCACGAATCGCCATACCTCGCCGGTTCATGAGAGAAATACTGGGGGCATGTGCACACCCATTTGCCATCGGGGAAGCTGAGACACAGGCCCGACAGCCATGATTGCCACCGGGCACCCGCAATCGCTCTCCGTAGAGAGAAATTGGCAGTCTGCTGTTGTAAACAGTAATCATCATAGGGCTCCTGTGATCCTCCTAAAATGTCCATTGCAAAATTGCAGTGTACAGTATGTGATGCTAAATTCACTGATCTTTTCCTCTTCCAGCTTCTGTTGGCATTGCTCTGCAGGCAGCTAGAAAGGTCCTAGGTGAGGTGCACTTGGTACTAATCCTGGGACAGGAGCCGACACTACAGAGGAAGCATCGGCTTATGCAGCTCCTGCTCGATCCGCGGTCCCCTGCTTCCTCCACTGCCTGCTCCATGCTCTCTAAAGCTCTGGGATGGCGGGTTGGTAACCTGTTGATTGCAATCTGGGCTTGCCGATTCACAATCCTAGAGCACGGGCATGTACTTCCCTGGTTTGAGGTCAATGGCCACATCAGTGGTTGGGCACCCCTGCGATACATGATTCACTATTAGGAAATTAGGGAAGTCCTATATAGAATTCAACATCTACAGTACTTACCAGTGATGATATCATTGCTAGATATGTGCAGGACCATCCAGGGGTAGTTTACAGATGGTGTAGATCTATTAGGGATCAGATAGTTCATAGTCATGACAACAGTGATCTTAGAGGGGATCCCTGTTTACAGAGAGGAACATATAGGTGCGGACATTGTCAACAACCCATGAAGGGGAGATAGTAACTCTCTTGCCTGGCAATAGTCACACTCCTAGACATTTTGCAGACTTGTATATGCAGAGCATTCTATGTAGTAAAAAGCCAAGAGACCATTTTGGTGTTGAATACAGGACTGCATTTACTATTTTGAATGTAATATGTTATCAACTCCTACTGGGAGACAAGTTGGCCTTAAGCACAACTATGATTTTTTTATAACTTTAGATAGGGGTCCACAAGCTCCCACGCAGGGGGACTTTGACAAACAAAATTGAGGCCCGTTGAATATACCGACTGCTGGTTACAGTGGCCTGGGTCTGAATGACTATTTGAATTGTTAAAAATGTTCTTTCATACAGTATGTGATATAAGTTGGGACCTCTTTTTGTCCCATTTTAAAGTGAAAGGAGCACTTTCAGTAGGGATGTCTCCCTGGCTATTTTGCACTGTTAGCAGGTGCAGTCTGCAGGTGGCGCTCAACCACAGCGGTGGTGCAGAGGGAGAGGAAGTCAGGAAGAACGTGGTTCCTCTATGGTTTCCTGGGTCACTGGGGCATCGATCCGGTTGGATGTTGGCTGCACATGTGACCCTCATGGCCATCTTAGGTGTGGCAGAATTTATTTAAGACCCTGGCTCCTGGGTTTGGCATGAAATTCAGCGTGTGGATAGTGTAGGGACAGGTTACTCATCTGTCTGGGACAGTATTAGCGGTAGTGAAAGTTTCAAGATGAGTAGGAAAAAGGTTAGGGCTCCGCCTCTCTCCTTGGACACTTTCCCATTTGGGTTCGGACTGGCCAGTCCTCATTCCGCCCCTCTAGACAAACGCTGGCCGTTTGGTTGAAACCTGCTCTGCTACATGCTGTTGGCACCTGTGAGTGTTACTGGTTGGGCTTCCTTCCAATGGGCTTGTTGTGAGCTGTTTTTCCTATACTTCAATACAATACAGTATAGTGGCCTGGTACCGATATATAGACGATGTATTCATGATTTGGGCAGGATCAAAACATCAATTAGACGGTTTTCTGGAGAGTCTGGGAGGCAAGACATACAACTTGAAATTCACATATAACTATCATCTGGAAAGGATTACTTTCTTGGATGTGAAAATCTTCATCAATGGGGCAGGGGTTTTGTGTTCCACACTCTACAGGAAACCCCCAGCTGGCAACACAGTATTGCATGCCACTAGTTACTCAGAGACTCTCTGGTCACAAGCCACTATGTGTGTGAGGATTCTTGGGAGAGCGGAGTCAAGGGAACATTTCCCTGTGGTAAATGTAACTACTGCAAACATATTTTCAGAGGTGAGGAAATCTCCCTCTCGAATGGTACTATATGGAAACCTAAATACAGGGTCACGTGTCAAACCATTGGTGTGGTTTATATAATGAAGTGTCAATGTCATGCGTTCTATGTAGGAGAAACAAAAGGTCCCTTTTCCAGAGAATCAGGGACCATGCATCCCTGATCTCAAAGAAAAAAAATGGAGAAACCAATTAGTAGACACGTGGGCTTATATCATAATTATAACTTGAATTCAGTAGGCTTCTATGCTCTGGAACACATTCCTGCACATGAGAGGGGGGCGAGATTGATAAAAAAAACTTTTACAATTAGAAACGAAATGGATTTATTTGTTACAGGCTACAAAATACCCCGGTCTCAATGAGGGTATCAGCTTTAAACCCTTCTTGTAAGGGATATGTTTGTGTGATTCCTTGATGACGAAGCTCTCTGCTGCGATGGAGGGTGATTTTGCTCTGCGGGTGTGCCAATGTGAACCCATGAGGTTTTCATGGGTCATTATGTATTAATGTCTTTGGTTTTCCTTATGTACATTAGTAAATATGCATTGCACAGTTTCAGTGCAATGCAAAGGAAATATGTAATTTCTGTAATGATGGGATTATAGGTCATATGATTTTTACATTGTATTATCCTCTAGTGTTTATTATTGAAAATGGTACACTTTGTAACCACATGCATTTCCTTTGTTTCTCCCATCATCCAGGGTTCCATTAATTAATGCCCCACTTTTACAAACAATATTCTTTATTTTTTTTCATAGAGTCTGTTGGCATCGACATGCCCGTGTTTTGGGGCCATTGAATTTAGCCAGGGGTCCCCATACAGACACCCGAGGCATGTTATACCCCCCTGGAGTGTCATGCGCCTTGGGGTCTGGTTCCCGTGTATAGGCTCCCAGCCCTGGATGGATGGATGTCCCTTGGGGTTGGTTCACATAGCCCTCAGTGGGGGGCATTGCGCATGGGGCGGTGCTGGGGTTTGGCCCTGAGCTGTGTCATTTGATAGATGGGATGGTTCTCTCTGGCACCGGGCGGTGTGGCCAACCCTTGCCTGCCGTCAGTGACGCGGATGCTCCGCAGAGGTTACATCCGGGTCACAGGGCAGATGGAGTCCCCCCGCACATTGCGTCCGCATCCCGCCATGACGTTCTGATGTTTTTGCGGGATGGAGAGGAGTATAAAGCTCCCAATGGCAGAGGTCACTATGAAAGAACCTGGGGAGCTGGTTGGTCATTTCGCTACAGACAGGTGGGAATTACTATTTTGTCTGGTTAATAGTGGGAGTAACTGTTTAAGGTCTATTTAGGCCGTGATTAATGACCTTTTGTTTTTTAACAGTGTCCAGTTGGGTCCATGGGACCCTCGGTTTGGGGTAGTAATTGGACCCTGGCTTTTCTTGGAAGGAGGTATTTTGGACTGGTCTTTCCCAATACTCAAGAGTGGACCACCCTGCTCCCCTTTTTTGTGCACTTTTGCGCTAATAAAAATAAGTACAGGCGATAGTAGGAAAGTTGAGTTGTTATAGCAGGAATGATGTGCTTTTGATTTTATATAATGATTGTTTGCTTATTTACCTATCTAGAAATGGGTCTTTGTGCTCCTCTCTGCGGGAGATTCAGCACCTGTTTTTGGCTTCCCTAATTTGGGCAGGTTGAATTTATGTCAACAGACTCTCTATCGCATACACCAGGGGGCTTTACCTCATCATCAGGTATATAGCTCAAACATATATTTGTATGGGGAATCCCCTTTTTTTGTAGTGTTGGGGGAGACTTTGATGCATGGGGTTTTTCTTTCATTTGTTTTCTCTTTCTTTGTATTTTCCTTCTTGGTTGTTTTTCAATATACAAGCTTCATTTACTTGTGTGTATATATATATATATATATATATATATATATATATATATATATATATATATATATATATATATATATATATATATATATATATATATAATGTATATATATATATTTTTTTCTTTTTTCTAGTGCAGAGAGTTGGAAGATATTGCGCATTTCCTGAAGAAGCCTATATCGGCGAAACTTGTGGAAATAGGAGCGCATATAATCTTTAAACAACTGTCCAGCTCCATAATGTCGTA
Organism: Pelophylax lessonae; assembly: GCF_965119305.1. Taxonomy (NCBI): domain Eukaryota; kingdom Metazoa; phylum Chordata; class Amphibia; order Anura; family Ranidae; genus Pelophylax; species Pelophylax lessonae. The sequence goes on along the minus strand of NC_138769.1, from coordinate 48,170,165 downwards.
TGGTGATACAATGATGTCTTTTTTTATTTTATGGATCTGTGTGTCTTTGTATACTTTTTTCTGTAATAAATAAAATATATTTTCACTGCAGGTATGGACTATGATAAGGAGTGACAGGTGGCAAGGCAGTAAAGATATTTGAAATGCTCTACAACACGTGATTTTATGGCTTTTTATGTCTATATGACATTTTTACTATTACGATTACGTTACAAAAAGATTTTTATGATTTTACAATGTGGTTTTTTTTTTGGTTGTTTTGTGATTTAGCTCCAATAAAATGTATAGTAATGAAAGTGTGAGGCCAAAAAATGTTTCGTCTCCCATAAAACAGGAATAAAAGGAGATCTTGCGGTGGGAACAGTTGCTGCGATGATGCCTGTGAAAGCTGCCCATACGCTGATACATTTTATCCCTAAAGTAGAACTTTACCCATAACAACTTGATGAAAAATAATGTTTTTTTTGCAAGGACCATACATTCCACATTAATTATTATGCTACCAAAATTAATGTGTGCTGTAAATTCTAGCATATGGTCCTGTTTATTCTTGAGGGAGGCTGCCATTTTGCTGAAGCCCAGAACCCCTGAACAGCAGTAAATCATAAAGTAGAATTAAAGTGATTGTAAAGTCTCCTTTTTTTTTTAACAAACATGTTATACTTACCTGCTCTATGAAGTTGGTTTTGCACAGAGCAGCCTGGATCCTCCTATTCTAGGGTCCCTCCTCGGCTCTCCTGGCCCCTCCCTCCTTTTGAGTAACCCCCCCCCCCCCCCCCCCAGCGAGCAGCTTGCTATAGGGGCACCTGAGCCGAGTCACAGCTCCCTGTGTCTATTCAGACATGAAGCTGTGGCCCCCCTCTCTCCTGATTGGCTAAATGATTTTGATTGACAGCAGCAGGAGCCACTCGCACTGCGCTCAGGTAAGTACTGTATTAGGTAGTGCTGGGGAAGCTGCTGCACACAGAAGATTTTGTTATCTTAATGCACAGAGTGCATTAACCTTCCTAGCGGTATTCCCGAGCGTGACTCGGGGGTTAGATTTTAGAGCCAAAAGCGGTAACCCCGAGCCACACTCGGCGCTAGGAAGATCGCTGGATCCTGGTAGAGGTTTTACTTACCTTTTCTCCGGGATCCAGCGAAAAATGCGGGCGGTATGCGGCGGAGCTTCCTCCCGATCGTCTGCGAGCCCCGGCTTCCGTCTCCGGCGACGTGATGTCAGCCGGGGGGTGGAACCGGCGGCAAATTCAAATGTAAAACACACCAAACACACTGATACCAATCAAAATAAAAAAAATTCACATTACATTGCCCCCCAGTGCCCTTTCCTGCAGTTTTACTGTACTTTTTATGTAAATATATGTATATATATATATATATATATATACATATATATATATATATATATATATATATATATATATGTATATATATACATATATATATGTATATATATATATATATATATATATATATATATATATATATATATATATATATATATACATATATATATATATATATATATATATACGTATATATATGTATATATATGTATATATATATATATACGTAATTCTTGTGAATGAGCAGCCCAAACCAACTGTATACATTATATATATATATATATATATATATATATATATATAATATATATAATATAATATATGTATACATATACATACATACATATATATAATAAATGTATACAGTTGGTTTGGGCTGCTCATTCACAAGAATTACATGCAAAATAATGATACCGCTTTCAGCACCTAAAATCCAAAAGAATCATACCGCCAGGGAGGTTAAGATTAAAAAAAAAACCTTCTGCCTTTAAAATCCCTTTAAACCCATTGATTTAACCACTTCTGGACCGGAAGGATCTGCCCCCTTAATGACCAGGCCATATTTTGCGATTCGTCACTACGTTAATTTAAGGGAGAATTGTGCGGCCATGCTAAGCTGTACCTAAATAAAATTGATGTTCTTTTTTTCCCACAAATAGGGCTTTCTTTTGGTGGTATCTGATCACCTCTACAATTTTTATTTTTTGCGCTATAAACAAAAAAAGAGCGACAATTCTGAAAAAAAAAAAAAAAAACAATATTTTTCACATTCTGCTATATAACATTCTGAAAAAAAAAACTTTAAAAATCAATTTTTTTTAACATTTTAGGCCAATTTGTTTTCTGCTACATATTGTTGTTAAAAAAAATCGCAATAAGTGTATTTTGATTGGTTAGCGCAAAAGTTATCACGTCTACTAACTACGGGAAAGATTTATGTCAATTTTATTTATTTCCTTTTACTAGTAATGGCGGCGATCTACGATTTTTGCGGGACTGCGACATTGCGGCGGACAGATCGGACCGCTGACTGACATTTTTGACACTTTTGGGGGGATCAGTGACATTACTACAGTAATCAGTGCTAAAAATATGCACTTTTACTGTAATAATGACACTGGCAGGGAAGGGGTTAACATTGTGGGTGATCAAGGAGATAAATGTGAGCCTAGAGGAGTGATTCTAACTGTTAGGGGGACATGTCTTGTGAAATGATCATAGAGACCTGTGATCCTATATAGAAGGATCACAGGGGCTCTATGATCATTCCAGGGAGAAGAACGGTCAGCTGTGTTTACAACAGCTGCCCATCCTTCTCTCTCAGTGGGGAGCGATCGCGGGTGAGCGCTCGCCCCCTAGCTCCCTGTGCGCGACCGACCTATACCTACAGCAGTTTGCGCAGGAGCTGCTGCCTGCCGCAATATAACTGCGGAGCGGGCGGTCGTAAACCATCAATTGGCTGGTGTCATAGTTGTTCACATGGCAGTTGCAGATCAAACAGAAGCAGATTCCTTGGCTGTAAAGGATAGGAGGGTTTAATTCTGCTTTTAGGCTATCAGCAGATCGGCCTCTACAAATTCAGCAGTGCCTAAAATTGGAGAGCAACTGAGCATGTGCAGAGCATAGTGAGACAGTGTATTACTGGATTATAACCACTTCACCTCCAAAAATTTTGGAAAAAAAAAAGGGTCCTGCACCATTTTGGTCCGAATGCAATGCGAATTCAGCCATACAAACTGCATGGCTGAATTTGCATCGCACAGACATCGAATATGATGTGCACAGCACGCGGTGCGAATTACATGCAATGTCTTTCATCGCAATAGTGTGAACCCAGCCTTAATGTAGTTTTCAAGTGCAAACAGTGCAAGTACCAGAATTTGACTTGGTATCTCTCTTGTAGTCCCTGTAGCTTAGCTTGTGAAATGGAAAAGCAGTACAAAGTGCCAATCAAAGATTAAAAGGAGGTTCCACGCTATAGGCAACCAATAAACCTTTAAAAGCCGTTGCCTCCACTGCAACTGCTACCGTGGTAGAGTCAAGATTACTTAGGAATTAGAAAGGGGAAGTTGCGCTGCTTATTTAGTAAATGACCAAATGCCTGCTGCAAGTATCTTATGGTAAAGTGACATGTGCTATTTCTCACTCACATGCAGGAATAATAGAAAACAAGCCCCGTAATATAAATCTGCTTTGAGCCTTTATTAAAATATAGGTATTAAGTTGCACTCACGTGGTTAGAAGTACAAGCCCAAGTGTGCTGTAATAATTGCTGTTTACCCCTTATCAGGGAACGTTTTATGGTGAGTGTGGACAAAGAGTGTGGAGACACCGGCACACCGCATGAATTGTGATCATATGCAGCTCTATGTTATGGACTTACAGTATATACTCTACAGTATATTCGCTTATCCATGTATTTATAGGCCTTGCTTTGTGCACTGGTGCGCAGTAGGGTGACCACATGTCCCGGATCGCCCGGGACAGTCCCACATTTGGAGAGTCTGTCCCGGGTCCCGGTCACCCTCATTCCGGGACAATGCAGTGTCCCGGAATGATCTGAGCCCATGAGCCGCCGTCCGCCGACCGCTGCTGTGCTGTGACAGATAGTCACTTCCTTATACTATGCGATCACCAAATCAGATCGGCATCGCATAGTACTGTCCAGTGTGTGTGGCTCCTCCCCTGCCTTGCTGCACGCAGTGCGCGGCCAAGTCATGTGACGACGGTGACGTCAGCCGGAGCCGGGATCTCTACTGTGCGGCGCCTCAGCCTGCTGTAACTGACTGTCTGTAATCCAACGGCCGTTATTATCAGCATTTAAGAGGACAAAATGTAAGTTTAACTTTTTAATGGATGTCTGCCTATTCTTTCCTTTGTGTTCAGGGCAGCAAATATTTATTGCTTAGAAACTTAGAAAGTTGGACTTGTAAAACGTGTAGTAAGTTAGTTACTACATGGGATCATGCTGGTCTGATACAAGGAACAGATGCAGCATAGAGCTAATAAAATCTGAACTCCAGGTGAAAATCAATTTTGACATGGACTGTCACTCTTTTTACAGCTTTGTAAAACAAAATAAAAAACTCTTGCAATGTGCAAGAAGTGACAAGAAATACACATTTAGGCATTAGTGTTAAAACAAAAGATACTGAGCTTGTGCCACATAGTCTAATATGGAAAAGTTTGATATTTTCAGATAATTTACTGTATTGTTAGTATTATGTTTATTTTCAAGAATATATTGTAGAGTAATATATTGGTTATTTATACATTAAGAAATATGTGGAATTGTTTTGCAGTCTGTTATTTATGGTTGGTAAAGTATTCATATTTTGTAAAAGTTCCTGCTCATTAAGAAAAAAAAAAAAATTAAAAAAACTGTTCTTTAATGCAACTTTTTGCATTAAATTTTGTTTTCTATTTCTTCAGAGATATCTAAGTAGCCAGTTAAAGTGTGCAGAAATACTGAAAAATGCACAGACAGATATGTTTTTGTCTCACGTATAAGTTTGACGAAATGCACTTGGGAAAGTAAGTGTCCCTGAATGGCAGTTAGGAAATGTGGTCACCCTAGTGCGCAGTCAACTGTTCCCACAATGTTGGGAGCATGAAATTGTCCAAAATGTCTTGGTATGCTGACGCTTTAAAGCGGAGTTCCACCCAAAAGTGGAACTTCCGCTCTTTTGTTTCTTCTTCCCCTCCGGTGCCACATTTGGCACCTTTCAAGGGGAGGGGGGAACGGGTACCTGTTTTTGACAGGTACCCTTCCCCACTTCCAGGAAATGGAGCCGCGGCGCCGTCCCTTGGAAGCTTGGCCCACTCCTCCCTCCTCCGCCGCCGAGCCAGTAGGAATGCGCAGCGCGCTTCACGCATGCGCAGTGGGGATCCGTCTGTGAAGCCACAAGGCTTCACTGCCGGGTTCCCTTATTGGTGATGGTGGCGGCAGCACCCAACAGCCAATGGAAACATTGGCTGTGGTGCCGACATCGCTGGACTCCAGGACAGGTAAGTGTCCATATTAAGAGTCAGCAGCTACAGTATGTGTACAGTATGTGTAACTGCTGACTTTTCATTTTTGGAGGGGGGGCGGAACTCCGCTTTAAGAGTTCCCTTCACTGGAACTAAGGGGCCAAGCCCAACCCCTGAAAAGCAACCCCACCCTATAATTCCCTCTCCACAAAATGATTTGGACTAGTGCACAAAGCAAGGTCCATAAAGACATGAATTAGCAAGTTTGGGGTGTAGAAACTTGACTGGCCTGCACAGAGTCCTGACCCCAACCTGGTAGAACACCTTTGGAGTGAATTAGAGCGGAGACTGCCAGCCAGGCCTTCTCTTTCACCATCAGTGTCTGACCTCACAAATGCGCTTCTGGAAGAATGGTCAAACATTCCCATAGACAGATAAAAGCAAAAAGTGACCAGCGCTATGGAGTGTGCGGTGAAGCGTGAACGGCTATCAGGTGAGGGCGGCCAACAACCATTTCCCATAGACACACTCCTAAACCTTGTGCACAGCCTTCCCAGAAGAGTTGAAGCTGTTATAGCTGCAAGGGGTGGACCAACTCAATATTGAACCCTACAGACTAAGACTGGGATGCATTAAAGTTCATGTGCGTGTAAAGACAGGCGTCCCAATACTTTTGGTAATATAGTGTATTTTCTAACACTTTTCACCTATTTTTTAGGTTGTGAAATCACTTTGGATTTATGATTTTTCCACAGTTTTGTTCTTTTTCTTGTCATTTTACTACTGGCCTGGATATAATTTAATCACACTTGTTATGTGTTTGCACTGACATATGAGTTTCTTTGCACTGCAATAGCAGGTTTATTTATTCACACTTTTCATATATATTAATTTTCCACTCATTTTACAAATCTAATTGCGTGCTTATGAATTGCTTGGCATACTTTCAATATTTGATAGCACGTATATGAATATAATATATTTATCTAAGGAATGAAAAAGCACACGTGACTTTATCATAACATACTTGCAGCAGGCATTTGGTCATATACTAAATAAGCACGCAAAATCAAAAGGAGATTTACCCATGGGACTTTTCGGAGTGATGCTAAATAAAATGATAAAGCAAGTATAAAAAGTTACAAAATGTATTTCGTAAAAAATATGTACAGTACAAACATTTATTACAGACATGTACAATAAAGATGCTGACATAATTGCTGAGATATTTAATTCATGATTGGCAGGAGCTGTAATCTCTACGCATTTCGTAGGACAGCTCCCACTTCATCAGGAGACAGCCAAAATTGTTTTTTTGTGAATATCTGTAGAAAAACCATGTCATAATACAAGGGACCAATTAGACATAAAGTAGAACAATAGATTTGTATTTAGGTTTTGAAGGGTATATCAGTTTCAATAAAAAAAATAAATAAAAAAAAAATCCAATATATATCGGGTATACTCACACACAGGTAGGCAACCTCTGAAGAGAGACCACCAAGATATAGGCCAATAAATAGGATCAAATGACACCTGGATCCCTGCGCTGTGAAAGAGCCACCACAGCAGAGGTTCCACCTGGGAGCTGAGGGTGGTGAGTGAACCAAGCGGCCTCTGATTTACCCTTCAAAACCTAAATACAAATCTATTGTTTAAATTTAAATGTCTAATTGGTCCTTTGGATTATGACATAGTTTTTCTACATATATCGTGCTGTTACACCAATATGTAAGATATAATATAATGCATAGTTAAAGTAATGTCTATATATTTGGTCATTATACTGAAATCTTGTGGTTTTTTCGGTTGTTGCACTTTCCATTCCCATCTGTGTTTCCTCCTGTCCCCTCCTATTTATGATGTATTTCCTGTTCCTGCTGCTTTATGCTTGTGGGGATAGATATGGCCACATCTGTCTAGGCCTTCATACAATCTGCTCTCATCCAGGAACACATTACCATGTTTTGACCGGCAGATACCATCCTTCAATCATCTGCCATATTTTGTTGTCTGCTATACCTACTGCTTGCAATAAAACCTATGTGGATGGAAAGAAACGGTGTCTGGTGAGTTAAGCTATCTGATAACAATTGTCCACGGTGATTGTATCTGCTTTTACAAGCCTTAATAGGTCTCAGCAAAGTATAAATCACTATTAAAAGAGTCAGAATAGATATATACAAAAGAAACAACTTTGGCTGTCCTGATGAATTGGGTGCAGTCCTGCGAAACGTGTAGAGATTACAGCTCCTTTCAATAATGAATTCAATATCTCAGCAATTATGTTGGCATATACACGGTTGATATGTCTTTTATGATGAAGTAATCAATGTTTGTACTGTACATGTTTTTTATTAAATACATTTTGTAATTTTTTTATACTTGATGTATTGTTTTATTAGGCATCACTCATAAAAGTCCCACGGGCAAGTCTCTTTTTTTGAGTGTTGTTTCAAAAAAGGTCTGAGCATAGGTTGCCTCTTTCTTTGTTTCTAAATAAGCAGTGCCACTTCTACTTTCTAATTCCCAAGCTCAGAGCCAATCAGTTGTGCTGCAGTGCTGATATGCTAACAAATAAAAATGCTGAGAAGTGGAGAGAGCAGAGTATCATAACCTCATCGGTGCGCTCCTTTCACTGTCCAGTCACGGACTGGGGGAAATACAAGGCCTGTAAATGTTACTAAACTGCAGCAGCGAACAATCAGGTCTCCTGCCCTGCCAGACAAAGCTGCGTTGTGTAAATTTAGGAACTGGATGGACAAAACACAAATCTTTATGCAGATCCAATATTTGTACAGTATTTTAACTATGTATTGTACAGGAGGTAAGGGATGGGCCATGGATGGTAGATATGCGTCCCCAATATTTGGGCTATGGTCCCTTTAAGGGGGATGAAAAGAAGCACAGGACATACCCCTGTAGGGGTTCCAGAGTAATCTGGAAAAAATGGAAAACTGACTTGCAGTTTTCCCAGGATTTTTCGGTCCTTATACGGGATCCAGAATTCAAAGGTTCTGTGAGATTTTTAGGTAGAAACATTCCTCCAACTCTGACTACGGGGACTTTGGTCCTAAAACGTTCAAACCACCTGTGAGAGAGGGCTGAAACTTCCAGCATGCAGCCATCAGGTGTCTGTGAGGTGTTGAGTGGAACAGGACACACTTTGGCAGGACCTGGATCACCTGCTAATGGCACTGTGGTTCCCAGAGCTGCAGGTTGTAGTTCCGGTGTCCACCAGTGGGTGTCTCTCAGCAGCCAGTACATCCCAATAATTAGTCCCCACCTGATGCTGGCTGCTGGGAGGGTATTTAGTCCTTCTTCTACTAATCTCTGGTTTAGTGTTTTGCCCTGCTAGCCAAATACTGCTTGCTAATTTATCCTGACCCTGCTCCTGATATTGCTCTTGCCCTGCATCCTGTACCCTACAAATCATATATAATCTGGTCTCAGTTTCCTAAGTGTAGCTACGCAGATCTGACCATCCCTGCAGTCGGTATCCCTGACACATTTGTGAGAAGAAGCTGTGGACTATTTGGGCTACTGAGACTCCGTTGAGCATGGTGCCCTTTTCCTTTGGACCCTCGGAGCAGGCGTGGACTTTAATCCTGTTATGGGCAAGTTTATCTTGGCGGTGGGCTGTATGTTTGCTTTTAATCCACAAGTATATGGACTGTTTGTTTTGTTCATGCCGAAGAAAGTTACCAGTTTTGAATGTTTTGAAAAAAAAAAAAAGAAAAGAGAGAGACACGGCCAAAGACTCATAGTGCAGTAATTAAAACACAGATCCATTCATTATAAAAAGCAATCAAGATGCACTCACAAGACATGTGTAAGAAGGGCATGTATTCCTTTCACAGAGAGGTCAATGAACTGCGTGCTCACTCCGCATGTACAGTATCTCCCAAAAGTGAGTACACCCCTCACATTTTTGTGAAAATTATTTTATATCTTTTCATGTGACAACACTGAAGAAATGACACTTTGCTACAATGTAAAGTAGTGAGTGGACAACTTGTATAACAGTGTAAATTTGCTGTCCTCTCAAAATAACTCAACACACAGCTATTAATGTCTAAACCGCTGGCAACAAAAGTGAGTACACCTCTAAGTGAAAATGTCTGAATTGGGCCCAAATTGTCAATATTTTGTGTGGCCACCATTATTTTCCAGCACCGCCTTAACCCTCTTGGGCATGGAGTTCACCAGAGCTTCACAGGTTGCCACTGGAGTCCTCTTCCAATCCTCCATGACGACTTTACAGAGCTGGTGGATGTTAGAGACCTTGTTATAATTTTTTTGCAAAACTTTATAACAGAAAACCAAAAATAAAACTTTATCTGTCTAAAAAAATGGTAAAAATTTAATTTAAGTACAGTTTTGTATAACTGAGTTATTGTCATTCAAAGTGTGACGTTGCTGGAATCTGAAAGTTTGCCTGGGCAGGAAGGGGGTAAAAGTGTCCCGTATTGAAGCGGTTACAAACATTGCATTGCTAAAAAGTAATAACTATAAATCAATCTCAGTTATGCTAAAAAGTGCCATTATTATTCATAAACATCAACTGATATATTAACCACTTTAGCCCCGGAGGATTTTCCTGCTTAATGACCAGGCCACTTTTTGCAACTTGGCACTGCGCAACTTTAACTGACAATTGCGCGTCATGCAACGCCGTACCAAAACAAAATTTACGTTCTTTTTTTCACACAAACAGAGCTTTCTTTTGGTGGTATTTGATCACCTCTGCGCTTTTCATTTTTTGTGATATTAATAAAAAAACAGCGAAAATTTTGCAAAAAAATTGACATTTTCTACTTTGACAGTTAAAAAATATCCAATATATTAAATTTTTGTCATATATTTAGGCCAAAATGTATTTAGCTACATGTCTTTAACAAAAAATTCTCAATGAGCGTATTTTTCGGCCCTGCTTTATTTTAACGGACAATTGCACAGTCGTGCGACGCTGTACCCAAATTAAATTTATATCCTTTTTTTACCCCGCAAATAGAGCTTTCTTTTGGTGGTATTTGATCACCTGTGCGATTTTTAATTTTTGAAAAAAAGAGCGACAATTTTGAAAAAAAAAAAACAATATTTTTCACATATATAACATTCCCCAAAAAAAATGTATAAATCAAAATTTTTTAACATTTCAAGCCAATTTGTTTTCTGCTACATATTTTTGGTAAAAAAAAAAATCACAATAAGCGTATTTTGATTGGTTTGTGCAAAGGTTATTGCATTTACTAACTACGGGAAATATTTGTCATTTTTATTATTTATTTTTTTTGTACTAGTAATGGTGGCGATCTGCGATTTTTTTTTTGCGTGACTGCGAAATTGCGGCGGACAGATCGGACCCCTAACTGACATTTTTGACACTTTTGGGGGGACCAGTGACATTACTACAGTAATCAGTGCTATAAATATGCACTGTTACTGTAATAATGACACTGGCAGGGAAGGGGTTAACACTGTTGGTGATCAAGGGGTTAAATGTGTGCCTCATGCTTACTGACGTGTGTGGGGGGAGGGGATTGTGTGACACAGACACAGATCGCAGGTTCAGCTATGCTGAATCCTGTGATCTGTCCCTGCCTGTCACAGAGGAGATCCGCCTGCTTTGTTTACACAAGTGGGCGGATTTCCTCACTCAATCCCCGACGATCGGGGAAGAGTGGCGGTGATCACCGCCTCTCCTCCCCTGGCCCAACTCCCGCTGTGTCCGAATACAGCAGGAGCGAGCCTCCGGCTGTGCGCGCGCGCCCCGGAGAGGGGGAGGAATCCAGCGGCGTACGTCTACGTCGCTGGACCCAGGAGAGCCGCACTGCCGCAGTAGTATCCATGTGAGCGGTCAGCAAGCGGTTAGCTAAAAACAATTTATATAGTGTATTGAATTCCCAAATATATAAATACTGCAACCCAGTATCTTATTCCACATCGGAAGCACATGGGAAGGAAAAAAAATTTGGAACAAGATATTAGATTGCGGAATTTAAACATTTGGGAATTTGATGCGCTATATGAATTGGAATTGTGTATTAATATGTTTATAACATTTGTAATGTCTGTTTTTTTAACACTTGCAAATGTGATTTTCTACCCAGACTAGATTGTTATATACACTGAGCACTTTGGTTTTTGCATCCCAATTTTTAATGAGCTGAACTGACTTTTTCTATGTACACAAAAGGCCTATTTCTCTCAAATATTGTTCACAAATCTGTCTAAGGCTGGCCATACATTATACAATTTTCTTCCAATTTTCTGTATAATTTTCTTGAAATGTACCTTCCACTATGTAGTACAAAGGCCTGCCTAACTGGATACAATTGAAAGTGTTGTTTAGTTTTGACCTCATATTATGTGGTATTTGGTAAATCTAACAGAAAATTGAACATGTATGGCCGCCCTAAAGCCCCGTACACACGAGTCAAAATTTGGCCAGGAATTTTCGTCCGACGACTGATCTGCCGATTTTCGGCTTGTTAGTATGATGCTTCCGACAACCGACTCCGACTTTTCGGCCGAAAAAATTCTGGTGTGCATGCTATAAAATTTTTGTCCTCCGTCAAAACACGTCCGATTTTCGTGCAGTCAGTACAGATTGCGACAGGGAAAAATCTTATGAACAAGACTGGGCATGCTCAGAGATGAAAGAACACAAAGAAAGCAAACCAACACATGACATCACTTCTGAAGTAGAATTCTGTCGTGCGGGAAAATTTGTGTGCAGTCTAGGCACATTCCAACCAACAAACACCACTCTGGACAAAAGATGGACGACCGGTCAGCGGAAATTCGTTGCGTGTGTACTAGGCTTAAATCTATGTTAGTGAGCACTTCTCCTTCGCAGAGATAATCCATCCACCTCACAGGTGTGGCATATCAAGATGCTGATTAGACAGCATGATTGCACAGGTGTGCCCTAGGCTGGCCACAATAAAATTCCGCTCTAAAATGTGCAGTTTTATCACACAGCACAATGCCACAGATGTCGCAAGTTTTGAGGGAGCGTGCAATTGGCACGCTGACTGCAGGAATGTCACCCAGAGCTGTTGGCCGTGAATTGAATGTTCATTTCTCTACCATAAGTCATCTCCAAAGACGTTTCAGAGAATTTGGCAGTACATCCAACCGGCCTCACAACCACAGACCACGTGTAACCACACCAGCCCAGGACCTCCACATCCAGCATCTTCACCTCCAAGATCCTCTGAGACCGGCCACCCGGACAGCTGCTGCAACAATCCGTTTTACATAAACAAAGAATTTCTGCACAAACTGTCAGAAACCATCTTGGGGAAGCTCATCTGCATGCTCATCATCCTCATCGGGGCCTCCACCTGACTGCAGTTTGTCTTCGTAACCGACTTGAGCGGGCAAATTCCCACAGTTGATGGCCTCTGGCACTTTGGAGAGATGTTCTCTTCATGGATGAATCCCGGTTTTCACTGTACAGGGCAGATAGCAGACAGCATGTATGGCACCCTGTGGGTGAGCGGTTTACTGATGTCAAAGTTGTGGATCGTATGGCCCATTGTGGGGTTATGGTATGGGCAGGCGTATGTTATGGACAACGAACACAGGTGCATTTTATTGATGGCATTTTGAATGCACAGAGATACGGTGACGAGATCCTGAGGCCCATTGTTGTGCCATTCATCCAAGACCATCACCTCATGTTGCAGCATGATAATGCATGGCCCCATGTTGCACGGATCTGCACACAATTACTGGAAGCTGAAAACATCCCAGTTCATCCATGGCCAGCATACTCACCGGACATGTCACCCATTGAGTATGTTTGGGATGCTCTGGATTGGTGTATACGACAGCGTGTTCCAGGGCCTGCTAATATCCAGCAACTCTGCACAGCCATTGAAGGGGAGTGGACCCACATTCCACAGGCCATAATCAACAACCTGATCAACTCTATGCCAATGAGATGTGTTGCACTGCGTGAGACAAATGGTGGTCACACCAGATACTGACTGGTTTTCGGACCCCCCGGACTCCCCCGATACAGTAAAACTGCACAGTTTAGAGTGGCCTTTTATTGTGGCAGCCTAAGGCACACCTCTGCAATAATCATGCTGTCTAATCAGCATCTTGATATGCCACACCTGTGAGGTGGATGGATTATCTTGGCAAAGGAGAAGTGCTCACTAACACAGATTTTGACAGATTTGTGAACAATATTTGAGAGAAATAGGCCTTTTGTGTACATAGAAAAAGTCTTAGATCTTTGAGTTCAGCTCATGAAAAATGGCGGCAAAAACATAAGTGTTGCGTTTATAATTTTGTTCAGTGTAAATATACTTGAGCACAGATCCTGATGATGCGATTATATTCTGAAATGCGTTGATCTAAAGTGCTAATGGACGATAATCAAAGTCTGCTCTCCGACTATTCATAGTTTGGATTTTAAATGCTCATTGTAAGTTGTTGCAGTCATGGATTTTATGCGGACCTTTTAACCACTTGCGACCGCCGCACGACTATTTACTGCGGCGGTCAGCCCCTCACAGGCAAGGCGACATAGGGCTACATCGCTAGCCTGTGAGGCTCTAGGGAGCGAGCGCGCACCACCGGAGGCGCGATCCCGCACGGTCACAGACCCCCCGCTCGTGTACCTGGCGGATCCGATGTCCGCCGGGCACTCGCGATCTTCCGTTACACCGGAAGAAAGGCAGACGGCCAATGTAAACAAAGCCGCCTGTCATTCTTCCCTGTGTAAGAATGGAGATCACACGGTTCTACTATGTAGGACCGTTGATCTCTGTTCTTACACTAGTAGCCACAGCCAATCACAGTTATAAACACGCCCCTAGGGACACTCTTAACCCCTCCCTTCCAATAAAGTTAACCCTTCACTGCCAGTGTCATTTTTACAGTAACAGTGCATATGTATAGCACTGATTACTGTAGTAATGTCACTGGTAACCCCAAAAGTGTCAAAAATGTCAGTCAAGGGTCCGATCTGTCCGCCGCAATGTCGCAGTCCCGCAAAAAAAATCACAGATCGCCGCCATTACGCGTTAAAAAAAAAAACAACAAAAATGACAAAAATCTTTCCCTTCGTTAGTAAACGCAATAACTTTTGCGCAAACCAATCAAAATACGCTTTTTGTGATTTTTTTTTACCAAAAATATGGTAAAAAAAAAATTGGCCTAAAATGTTAAAAAATTTAGATTTTTACATTTTTTTTTTTTGGGAATTTCATATAAAAAAATTTGAAAAATATTGTTATTTTTGCAAAATTGACTCTCTTTTTTTGTTTATAGCACATGATCAAAAAATCGCACAGGTGATCAAATACCACCAAAAGAAAGCTCTGTTTGTGGGAAAAAAAGGACGTCAAATTAGTTTAGGTACAGCGTCGCACGACCGCGCAATTGTCCGTTAAATTCACGCAGTGCCGAATCGCAAAATAGGCCCTGGTCAGGAAGGGGGTAAAATCTTCCGGGGCTTAAGTGGTTAATTTAGGTAAGAATAAATTTGTTGTTTTTATAAAGTGTTTTTCTTCTTCTACTTCTACCGCTTTAAAATGTCACATTTTTTTGTATCTATCATGGCAGCACTTGTATTTGAGGAGTCAAATGCCCACTAGGAAGATTAATATTACAAAATAATCTGTTTTGATACAAAATGCATTCTGCGTTGGTTAGCTGAGTATTCCATAACCACCGCGGGGTCTGTGTAGGACAGAATTATAATAAAAATCTAAAAGCAGATTATCAGTGTCATTTAGAATCTGTACACTAATGCATTGGAAAGAGTCATTTTATGTGACAGATGGACCCCAGCAGATCATTCTAAGGACCCATTACCAGGTAATCCTGCCAATTACAGCTGTGGCATTATAAACCTTTAACCCTTTTGCTGCCAAAGTCATTTGTGTATTACAGTGCATACGAAAAATATTTACAGCGCTTCACTTTTTCCACATTTTGTTATGTTACAGCCTTATTCCAAAATAGAATAAATTCATTATTTTCCTCACAATTCTACAAAAAATACCCCACAATGCCAATGTGAAAGAAGTTTGTTTGAAGTCTTTGCAAATGTATTAAAAATAAAAAAAAATAAAAAATCACATACAGTATACATGCTGTATGTATTCAAAAGCAACATCTAAGGGCAGGGGGGGGGGGGGGGGGGGGTATGAGTCACCAGGAAAAACTCTCCAACGCCCTGGAAGTCCTGGGGGCGTGAGGGTGTGATCAATTAATTTAATACCTGACGGTGTGTGACCGTGGAGCCACGCAACTGAGACCGTGGTACAAAGAGAAGAAAAAGATGATCAGTGGAAACAGGATGCACCTGAACTCAATTTTGAGTGTCAGGCAAAGGCTTTCAATACGTACAGAAAAAGAAGAAAAAGAGAAGTTGCACACAATGGCTCAAACACTGGTATGGAAAAGATTAAAAGTGGTACTTTATTGTGAAACAATTAATCAAGCAATATGCAAAAAATGAGTAAAACATTACAAACCTACAGGTAACAAATGCTCATGGACCCAAGGCCAAACAATGACGATAAGGTGTCCCATCTCATATAAACCGCTGGTATTGCCTCAAAGGCTCCACCCACCACCCAGACCCACAGCCACCAAGGTCAAATGAACCCCCCCACAAAACCATGTAGGAACAGGCCCCAATGGTGAGTCTTGATTGAAGATTCACAGACCATGAAAAACATCACGGATGTAAAAGATTATTAATCAGGGGACTGAAGACATCCTGTCCACCAACACTTGTGAGGCTCCAATTCGTTAGAATATGATCTAAAAGCTGAAATCCTGCCAGATGGGATCAATCAATTGAGAAGCTCTGTGTCTCCAAAACGCCCAGGCCTGGGACTGAAAGATATTGGTATAACAAGTCCTCAGTTTGCACTTATTCAGGCAATATGAACAACCCAGTTGCAAGGGAGACAGCACACATTAATCTTAAAGCATGAGCTTATGGCAAGCAAGCAAGCAAAGCAAAGCGGTGTGTATACCTCTTCAACTCAACTCATCCCTAGGTCACAGACATAAGGGGTGCAATATCCCACCCTGGTGTATATGGGCATAGACCAGTGTCCATAAGGAGTACTTGACGTGGAGACTGATGACCCAATGCAGGTATGTTAGGTGGAGATTGTCCCTTCAGACCAATCAGGGGATTGAGGAGGAGGTTACCAAGCAGATGCGAGCACAGTGAAGCAAATGCAGCAAATCGTGCACATTAGCAATAATTGCATGTAGATTGCAGCGTGTCTCATCAGAACTCACGTATTAGGGCTGTTAGAGTCCATAAGTCCCCGGGGTGTGGAGGTCCAGAGTGCCGAGTGAAAGTGCTGGGGAAGATGTCCCGATTAGGGGAGAGGGCCGAGGCTACTTGCTGATAAATTGCGCCGCTGCATCGGCTTCAGACGTGGAGAGCGGTGGCTGTGGCGTGTAGGTCTGGGTGGTGGGCGGAGCTGGAGGCGTGACCGCGTGTGACATCAACGCGCTTCACATGACCCAGCACGCTGAAGAAACGTGCTGGGTCACGTGAAACGCGTTGACGTCACACGCGGTCACGCCTCCGGCTCCGCCCACCGCCCGGACCTACACGCCACAGCCACCGCTCTCCACGTCTGAAGCCGATGCAGCGGCGCAATTTATCAGCAAGTGGCCTCGGCCCTCTCCCCTAATCGGGACATCTTCGCCAGCACTTTCACTCGGCACTCTGGACCTCCACAACCCGGGGACTTATGGACGCTAAATAAAATAAAGTGAAGGTTGGTAAAAGGCGCTACCTATAAATTATAAGTCGTCATATATATACGAATGTGATATAAAGTGCAATGTGCCAGTGATGGTCAAAAATTCAAGGGTGTATATTCCACAAACCCTTAACAAATGCTCAGTATATGTATGTGCTATACTATGAGCCAACGGAAAGTGCAATAAATAATGATAATAAAAGTGCACAGAATATGAGAATAATTTATTGAAAAATAAATAAAGTGCAAAATGGCAGTGAATTGTATAAATCAAGTGCAAATGAACGCAAAATATATTCCACATAAAAGGTGCATGTGAATTCCTCAGAATAAATGTGTATTGAAATAGGCCACTATAAGTTATAAGAAAGTGGGCTCCTTACCCAAAGGGCCCTCAGAATAGTGTCCAGATTAACACCAGAATGTTGTATCCTCAAAACATAGAAAGAAAGTGAATTGAGAAAAAATTGTGTGTAACATCCGTGTTCACAGATGTCGCACTGGCAATACGACCTGTATATTGGGAAACAGGCTGACCAACCCCGGGGGTTTCTTCCGCCTCTGATGAGCAGATAGTGTATCGATCCTGACGATCTAAATGCTCCAACGGAAACATAACACCATGGTTGAAAGATTTGCAAGGCAACGGTGTAAAAAAGTAGAGTAGACTCACTTGTTGGGCTGATCAGGATCAGTGTAGTCCACGCCGGGAAGCTTCCGCTTTCCACGGCTCAGGCTCCTTAACCGGAAGTGACGTAAGACGTTTTAGACTCCACCCTACGCGTTTCATCACAGGACGTCTGTTGGATCATATTCTAATGAATTGGAGCCTCACAAGTGTTGGTGGACAGTATGTCTTCAGTCCCCTGATTAATCATCTTTTACATCCTTGATGTTTTTCATGATCTGTGAATCTTAAATCAAGACTCGCCATTGGGGCCTGTTCCTACCTGTTTTTGTTTGGGGGGGGTTCATTTGACCTTGGTGGCTGTGGGTCTGGGAGGTGGGTGGAGCCTTTGAGGCAATACCAGCGGTTTATATGAGATGGGACACCTTATCGTCATTGTTTGGCCTTGGGTCCATGAGCATTTCTTACCTGTAGGTTTGTAATGTTTTACTCATTTTTTGCATATTGCTTGATTAATTGTTTCACAATAAAGTACCACTTTTAATCTTTTCAATACCGGTGTTTGACCCATTGTGTGCAACTTCTCTTTTTCTTCTTTTTCTGTACGTATTGAAAGCCTTTGCCTGACACTCAAAATTGAGTTCAGGTGCATCCTGTTTCCACTGATCATCCCTCAGATGTTTCTACAACTTGACTGAAGTCCATCTGTGGTAAATTCAGTTGATTGGGCATGATTTGTAAAGGCACACACTTGTCTATATAAGGTCCTACAGTTAACAGTGCAAGTTAGAGCACAAACCAAGCCATGAAGTCCATGAAGCACAGATCTGGAAAAGGGTACAGAAACATTTCTGCAGCATTGAAAGTCCCAATAAGCAGGGTTGCCTCCATCATCTATAAATAGGAAGAAGAAGTTTGGAACCACCAGGACTCTTCCCTGGCCACCTGGCCAAACTGAGCCATCTGGGGAGAAGCGCATTAGTCAGGGAGGTGACCAAGAACCCGATGATCACTCTGACAGGGCTCCAGCGTTTCTCTGTGGAGAGAGGAGAACCTTCCAGAAGAACAACCATCTCTGCAGAACTCCACCAAGCAAGCCTGTATGGTAAAGTGGCCAGACGGAAGCCACTCCTCAGTAAAAGGCACATGACAGCCCACCTTGAGTTTGCCAAAAGGCACCTGAAGGGCTCTCAGACCATGAGAAACACAATTCTCTGGTATGAAGAAACAAAGATTGAACTCTTTGGCCTCAATACCAAGTGTCATGTCTGGAGGAAACCAGACACTGCTCCTTACCTGTCTAATACCATCCTTACACTGAAGCATGGTGGTGGCAGCATCATGACGTGGGGATGCTTTTTCAGGAACGGGGAGGCTAGTCCGGATTGAAGGAAAGATGAATGCAGCAATGTACGGAGACATCCTTGATGAAAACCTGCTCCAGAGCGCTCTGGACCTCAGACTTGGGTGAAGGTTTATCCAACAGGCCAACAACCCTAAGCACACAGGGAGTCAAAGAAGACACAGGGCCACACAATGAGATTGGAGGAGAAGCGGTTTAACCTTAAGCTGTGTAGGGTTTTTTTTTTTACTGTCCGGGCTATAAGGATTTGGAACTCTCTTCCACGATTGGTGGTGTCAACGGGGAGTATTGATGATTTAAATAAACTCTAGGAAGTGCATCTTAAAGAACACAACATACAGGGATATGGGAAATGATAATAGATACTGACACACACATCTACACAGGTTGAACTGGATGAACTATAGTCTTTATTCAACTTTACCAACTCGATTTCTGGACTTTAACTTGCGAATAGGACCCACAGATAAGCCTAGCTGGGACCTTGATGTTTTCCTAAAGGACTGCAGGACTGGACTCTGGTACACTGCCCCTCTGCCTCAGGCCCCAGACTATTATAGGCTCACCACCTACTGGGCATGCCTCTCAACAGGGATAGGCTGGAATTCTATAACTTTTTATGCTGCAAGCCCTGTTCTTATTTCCACTTTGGTTCTAGAATCCTCAAAAAAGACGGGGAGAAGGGAGAAGCAACAGAGCAGCAGCCTGTGAAACATTGAGCAGCCCTGTTTAATCTAAACCTTGCTCCTCTGATTACAAAGGAGCTAATTAAATTTAACTAGCAGCCATCTCTACACTAGGAGGGTGCTACACATTCATGCTACATTTGCGCACTGTATTGCACCATATATTCTACGTCTAGCAGCAGAGCATCATAATTTCTTAAAAAGGCTAGATGATCGCGGGAACTAAAATTTTACAGATTCACTGTTGTCACCAAGAAATATGGGAGAAGCCTGTGGGTTATCCAGCAAAAACTGTAACCTAAATTTTGTGTGGACCGAGCATTTAGGGTAAACGTGTATTTTCAGTGACCGTATATTTGGAGGTATTATTGCAATCATTACTCCCAGTAATCTGTTTCCCTTTAAATGGTCAGTACACACATTATGTGGTGTTTTAGTTTTTGGATGGATGCTGGAGTGCTGGCAAACGTACAGCTTTTTACATAGCTTCTCTCAGAAATAAGAATGGCCGTAATTCTCAGACTTTATCATGTAAAAGCTTTTTTGGCCATACTTCTCTCGGGTGTCGCAGGAGTGCACTTACTTTAGCTCTCCTAAAGTCCGCTGTCAGCTAATGTCACAGAGCTTCTTTAGACTCTGGAAGGATCCTGACCATATTGTCGGGACCCTCCCAGCTGCCTGATTGACAGCTGGCCCATGTCTTTTCCAGCCCGGTGCTATAGTGAGCTCTGGCTCTCCATACTGTGTCATCCAAGTGAGTGCGCACCCTTCCCCTAAAAGTAAAATGTCACTCACCAAACTTTTTTGCCCTTTGTATAAGGCAGGGGCCGCTCACTACAAGATTTTACCTGTCCTTCAGCTGATGTGCACAGTCTACACTATCCCCCCCCCCCCCCATATTAATAATGTAAGGGGAGACTGGGGAGGTAGGGTTGAACTCCGATGAGGCTCTGATATAAAGGGGGACTGTGATGGGGACACTAATGTAAAGGGGAGCTTTGATGGGGATACTGTTGTAAAGGGGGGGCTGAGATAGGAACAGTAATGTAAGGGGGAGCTCTGATGGGGACCATGAGGTTAGGTGGGACTCTGATGTTAGGGGATACTCTGGTGAGGATACTGATGTAAGGGTGGACTTTGATGGGGATACTGATATAAGAAGAGACTCTGACAGGGACCCTGATGTAAGGGAGGACTCTTATGAGGACATTGATGTAAAAGGGAACTCTGATGGGGACACTGATACAAGAAGGGACTCTGATGGGGACCATGATGTAATGGAGGATTCTGATGGGGACTCTGTTGTAAAGAGGTACCCTGGTATTAGGGGGTACTTTGGTAAGGACACTGATATAAGGAGCACTCTGATGAGGACACTGATGTAAGGGGGTGCCTGATGGGGGCACTGATGTTAAGGAGGACTGTGATGGGGACCCTGATGTAAGGAGGGATGTTTGTAAGGATACTGATGTAAGGTGGGATGCTGGTGAGGGCACCAATGTAAAGGGGGACTTTGCTTTGATATGCAAGAAAAAAAAGGTAATGCCTGGAGAATGGCTCAAAGGAACCACATCCCAATTAAAGTAAGTGTAGCATTGCCCCCTAGAGGAGTTCTGAGAATTACACCGTCAGGATTCCCCTGGGTTACCCTTAGCAACGGACGGCAGATAACAGCATTAAAAGTTCTTGGCTCAGTCAATAATTAATCCAGGGTATGTTGGTTTTTTGTGGTTTTATTGAGAACTTGGATAGGAGAAGGGATGATTGGGATACTCCAACTATTAACTATTCACAGTCTGAGGGACAGCTTACTGTAGAATGCGGCAAGGCCGCTGCTTCACTCTGCCACTAAATGAATGTACTTTAAATGTTCCTGTATAAGTATTCTCTTCAGGGTTCTGAAACTGGCACCCCCCTTTCTCTAAATGCATGTGTGCTGACGCCCGTCTGCTGACCCTAGCTTCTGGAGTGGTCCCCTTACTGGCAGACCCCCGGGCAAGTTCCTCTGTACTCACGGACACTGTTTTTCCAGAGTCATCATTGCCTCCAAACTCCACTTGTCAGCATCCACTGGACCTCTGGGTTCAGCCACACCTTCAGGTTCACCAGGCCGACTGCCTGTGACCACCTTTCACAGCTGCAGAAGGAGAGACAGCCCTACTCTCCTTTTGGGACTTGGCTTCCTGCCCAAAGACCCCCTGCCTCATGTGCCCTTGACTTTTATAGCCTATCCCAGGATGCACCACTGTCTGTGCCAACCCACTGGGACAGCTACAAAAGCCTGTGTGTCACTTGCTGGGTTTCCTTCACTGTCCAACAGGCCTCCCTATTGGACACAGTGGGGACACTCCCTCAGACCAGATGAATCACACATGGACACATGCAACAGGCAAAACTAACAATCAGGCTCCCCTAAAAAGCAGACAGAGCAAACTGTATTTTACCTGCCTAGCACCTATCTAGGAGGGTGCTACATAAGCAAGAAAGGGAACTCCCCAATAGGGGGAGGGTTGGGGATTTTTAAGGCACTTTAGGATTAATAAATGTAACATTAACATGAGTAATAAATATTTTTACTCCATCCAGGCAAGAAACAATATAGTGGATTGTTTCTAGAACATTGTAGAAGCAGGACTTGTCAATAGGGATGATCGAACTTTTGAAAAGTTTGGTTCGGCCAGAACATCCGAACTTCCCGAAAGTTCGGCCCGGATTTCAGAACCCCATTGAAATCAATGGGACCCGAACTTCTGTAATCAAAAAACACAATTTTTAAGCCCTAAAACCCAATAAATGCCCCTAAAAAGTGCCTAGGGTTCTGGGTCATGCCCCGTTAACTATTAAAAACACAAAAAAAGTTCTTAAAAATTGTCATTTTTGATAAAAAAGCTAATTATTGAAAAAAAAAAAAAAAAAGAGATTTGGATTTAGTATCTGGGGGGTCTAAAAGGTGTACATGTGAAGTTTCAGCTCTGTAGCATGTCCAGAACCATAAAAAAAAGATTGTTTGTATTAGAACACTTTCAGCACAGGAGTATGGCTTCTCAGTTTTCACAGCACCTTACCGGTTTAATAGCAGGCATTTTTTTGGGTTCTTTGGAGTCAGAAAAAACATCTGAACTTGTGTATAGTGGTACTGTGCACAAGTTCAGATGTTTTGCCTGCCTCCAAAAACCCCCAAAAAATGCCTGCAACAACACACCTGGGCGTTTTTTTTTTTGGCGCTAGCGTTTTTTTGTGAATTTTTTTGGGTTCTTTTGAGGCAGGCAAAACATCTGAACTTGTGTATAGTGGAGTATATACACACATACTTATATTTATATACACACCTAGACATATATAGGTGTGATAGTAGCAGAAATATATTCGTTTTAAATGATTTCATTAGCGCAAGCATATATTTCTGCTACTATCACACCTATATATGTCTAGGTGTGTATATACATATAAGTATGTGTGTATATACTCCACTATACACAAGTTCAGATGTTTGCCTGCCTCCAAAAACCCCCAAAAAATGCCTGCAACAACACACCTGGGCGTTTTTTTTTTACGCTAGCGTTTTTTTGTGCATTTTTTTGGGTTCTTTTGAGGCAGGCAAAACATCTGAACTTGTGTATAGTGGTGTATATACACACATACTTATATGTTTATACGCACCTAGACATATATAGGTGTGATAGTAGCAGAAATATATCAGTGTAAATGATTTCATTAGCGCAAGCATATATTTCTGCTACTATCACACCTATATATGTCTAGGTGTATATATACAGACATATATGTGTATATATACCCCCTATACTCATGTTCAGATGTCATGTCTGACATCAAACATGTCCTCAAAAAAGCACTGGCAGTGGCAACCCCTGCAGCATAAAAAATGCTTGCTGGTGAGAAGCCATATCCCTGTGCCGAAGCAACTCAGAGAAATGATCATTTCTCTATAGCGGTCACCCTGCTTTGGAAGGGTTTTGTCACCCTTCCATAGCAGTCACTGTCAGTTAACCCTACACTACACTACGGTCCCCTTACACTTAACACTTTCCCTACAGAAACTGAATAAATTAAAGCTAACTAAAATGTAGAAGAGCACTTTAACTACACTAGATATCCCTTTCCTCACACTAAAAATAGCTAAACGACACTTTGTAGCACATTAGAACAGAACAGCATTCCACTCTCTTTCATGTCCCGTACAAGAATGCTAGGAATTTGGCGGGGGCGATCTTATATACTGGGGGGCGTATTCACTAATGATTGGACTATGGACCCCCTAGTCACTCCAATCACATTCCTAGCATTCTCCTGCCCCTCAATTGGCTTTTACTGATGGTTCTGGTCCAATCACGGGCTTTTGAAGCCCATTTCCTGTCCCATTGCAGTTTGGTCGGTTCTGGTTGCCGAATTCCGAACTTTTTGGGCAAAAAGTTCTAAATTCGGCCGAACCTCGAACACCCAATGTTCGGGCCGAACCGATGGTTGACCCGAACCGTTCGATCATCCCTACTTGTCAAGCTCAAAGAGTCCAGCCAGTCACAGGGTCACCCCAGTAGAATTTAAACAATGCAGGATTGCAAGCATTGCAGGATTTGAAAAAAAGAACAGACATAGTGATCCGCCAGTTGGACAAAGGTGACTCTGTGGTGGTGTTGGACTCTAAAAGCTATAGAGAAGAGGCACTGAGACAGTTAAACGATCCTGCCTCTTACTGTTTGCTAAAGTCTGATCCAACATCATCTATCCAGCTTAAAATGCAACATTTGCTAGACACTGGCAGAGAAATGGGGTTTCTTGATCAAAAAACTATGGAATATCTAACGGTGACAAATCCAATTACTCCCATTTTCCACCATCTCCCCAAGGTCCACAAACAGTAATATTTCAGTACAGGGGCATCCTATTGTGGCCAGCATAGGATCCCTACTAGAGAGACTCGGTAAGTGGGTTGATAAATTCCTTCAGCCCTTAGTTACCAGGGTACATCAGGGATACGGGCCACGTGTTGGCCCATGTGCAAAAGATAAGGTGGTCATCTGAGTGTTCACGGATAACTATAGATGTTAAGTTACTTTATTCATGTATACCCCACCACCTTGCTCTAGAGGCACCACTTCACATAATACAGCATCTATACATACAACATCTATAGTTTGGCACAACAGGAATTCATCCGCCTGGCAGTTCAATTTATAATGAGACATAATTTTTTTGTTTGACTTACAATTTTACATCCAATGCCACGGTGCCTCTATGGGAGCTAAATGTCCCCCCTCACTGACTAATCTTTATATAGTGTAATATATACGGTGTAGCGCTCGTAAATGGTAAAATGAACTGCACAGTCCAAATAAAGATTCATAAAATCAAACTGATGGAAATCAAGTCCTTCCGAGAAAAATGTGCTCCCAAAGGTAAATGCCAAACGTTCCACGATCCAAAAGCCCAGTGCATAGAGACCACCACCAAAAAGATAGAAATGGCCCCTTACCACAATGTAATGATCCCCGCCACAGAGATCATTTCCAGCCTGTACCACAAATCAGAAGACCCATGCAGATGGTAGACCAGCTCGTAGCGATATCCACATCAGCTCCGCTCGGTATATGTGCATGTGTAAAGAAAGGCAACAACTCCCATAGTGAAGTACAGTAGCTAATTTTATTAATGCACGAACTAAAAAGTGGCAACTCACATTCGGAAGGAGACATGATACCCGATGCCGTGATATGCTTTTATGTGGCGGTCATGGCATTCCCATTAATGTGACTAACTGGTCTTAATTGACACACTATTAGTATTTTGTTTATGTCCGGGGTGCTGGTACGCAAATGACTGGCATCCGGTTCCGGACTATTGAGATTCTGACCCGCTAGTTCCGGTCGTTGGAACGCGCACGTTCAACATGTACCATATAATCTTTATATAGGGTGGTGGAAGAAAATGTTTTTGTTCACCCATAATAATCCATTCAAGTTGAATATTGCCTGGTAAAGTCACTTTATAGAGTACTTAATTATGGTCTGGAAGTTATTACAGTAAGTTCAGTTAACTCAGATTTAAATGATAAGAACGTTATTTTAACTTTCCATTTCTTTATTAAAGATTATAGAAGTAACAAAGAATACACAATGAAGTATATAAAAGAAGCCAGAGGTTGACTACACCTGGATGCAAATTATTCATTTTTCAAAATGAAACAACAGGGTAAAATATCATATTAATATGTAACAAACAGGCTAAAGCACAAGAACTAAAGTGAAAACATGCGCTACTTCAACAGACAGGTAATACTACCTTGAGGCGTATAGCATGCAAATGTTCGGTAGAACAGTATATCGTGTAGAACAAGTAAGATCAGTAAAAGTTTAAAGGTACAAGATAAGGCAGAATACAGTTCCGGCACCTCCAGCACTGAATGTATTTTATGGCAAGGAGTGCTGGAGTGTGCTGGAGGGTCTTTTGATGCTGCCTGATGTGGGATATTTTGTTCGCTGGTGGGGATCTTTTTTTTGTGGTGCGGGGATCTATTGTTGCTGGAGTGGGTGGATGTTGCTGGGGGGCCAGTTGTTGCTGGGAGGAATCTACTATTGAGGGAAAGGTCTATTGCGGCTGGCTCATGAAGGGTCTATTGATGCTGGCCGTTGAGAGAACTGTTGTTGCTGCTGAGGGGCTATTGTTGCTGGGGGGTTCTGCTGTTGTGTTGGGGTCTATTGTTGCTGGGGTGGGGTCTATTGAATTCCATACAAATTATTTAGTAGCGCAAAATGATACTTGGTTCTGTATTCTCTAAAAGGGGCGGTAGAGGGAGGTGGGTAGGGTATGGGACCAAGGGAGGGTTTTCAGAGGTAGGGGGCAGAGACAAAGGGTGACTCAGAAAGGAGGAATTCCTGCACCTATTCTCTGCGAAAAAAAGCCCTGTACATGTGTATGCAGAAATGAAGTAATATCCAGTGATCAACCTAAGTCTGGAATTCCAGACAGAAAACTCCAAAAAAATAACAAAAGGGAAAGGAGAGTATGAGGAGAAAGAGTAAAGGAGAGAGGAGAGAGAGGAGAAACCAGGTGAAGGAGAGGGTAGACACTGAGGAGACATGAACTCGAGAGAAGAGTCCTATGATTAGGTAGGTGAGTGTATAGGCGCTTTTCCACTGCATGGTACGGATCGGTTTGGCACTTTTCCACTGCATGGTACCGCATGGTACGTGTTAGAACGGTTCGGTACGGTTTGGTACATCGGCGCTTTTCCACTACATGGTACGTTTCGGTACGGCTCGCTTAAACAGTACCACCTCGGTTGGGGTTCCAAGCAGGCCGTACCTATACCATATCCCACAATCCTTTGCATGCAGCCTTGATTGTTTGTCACTATTAGCCACTGATTGGTCAGAGAATCGTTGTAATCCCACCCACTTACTACTTTAGTGGAAAAGCAAACCGAGCCGAGTAGAGCCTATACAGTGCTGAAACGTGCCGACTCGTACCACGCAGTGGTCAGAGAATCGTTGTAATCCCACCCACTTACTACTTTAGTGGAAAAGCAAAACTGATCCGAGTAGAGCCTATACAGTGCTGAAACGTGCTGACTCATACCAAGCAGTGGAAAAGCAAACTGACCCGAGCTGGGCCAAACAGTGCCAAGTGGAGCCGAGCCGGTACTTGCAGTGGAAAAGTGCCATATATAATTGGCCCAGGGCTCCCAGACCAAATCAAATAACTGGACTGTATCCTGGAGAATACTGATTGCTTTTTCCTGGGTCATTATGCAAGACATTTTTCGCTTTGCTGCCAGAAAGGACATAGATGGCTGTTTCCATACTCGAGCAACTGTAATCTTAGCCCCCAATAGCATAAAATAGATTTGTTTTTGAGAGCTTTTAGGAATCTTATCCACCTTTTCGTTTAATAAAGCGATTAGAGGTGATTTGGGTATTGCCAATCCTGTGACCTTCCCCAAGCAAGTGAAAAAGCTTGTTCCAAAAACCCCTTATACGGGGATAATGCCACCAGGTATGGAGGAAGTTAACCAAATGTCCACAGCCCCTAAAACAGAGGGGAGACGATCCCAGATAAATCTTTTCTATGCGAGAAGGAACATGATACCAACTTTTAGGGATTTTAACACTAGCCTCTACCAGAGAGATATTTACAACACCTATAAAGGACCGTTTGAAAAACCACCTTAACCGCTTGCCGACCGCCGCACGACTATTTACGTCGGCAGTCAGCCACTCACAGGCAAAGCGACGTAGTGCTACGTCGCTAGCCTGTGAGGCTCTAGGGAGCGAGCATGCGCCGCCGGAGGCGCGCTCCCGCGCGGTCACGGACCCTCCTGCGCGTGTGCCCGGCAGACCTGATGTCCGCCGGACACTCACTATCGTCCGTTAGAGCGGGAGAAAGGCAGGCAGCTAATGTAAACACAGCCGCCTGTCAGTCTCCCACTGTGTAAGAATGGAGATCAGACGGTTCTACTATGTAGGACCGTTGATCTCTGTTCTTACACTAGTAGCCACAGCCAATCACAGTTAGAAACACGCCCCTAGGACACACTTAACCCCTCTCTCTCCAATACAGTTAACTTCTTCACTGCCAGTGTCATTTTTACAGTAACAGTGCATATGTATAGCACTGATTACTGCAGTAATGTCACTGGTAACCCCAAAAGTGTCAAAAATGTCAGTCAAGGGTCCGATCTGTCCGCCGCAATGTCGCAGTCCCGCAAAAAAAATCGCAGATCGCCGCCATTACTCGTTAAAAAAAAAAAAAAAACGAAAATGACAAAAATCTTTCCCTTTGTTAGTAAACGAGATAACTTTTGCGCAAACCTATCAAAATACGCTTTTTGTGATTTTTTTTACCAAACATATGTAGCATAAAACAAATTGGCCGAAAATGTTAAAAAATTTTGATTTTTAATTTTTTTTGGGGAATTTTATATAAAAAAATGTGAAAAATATTGTTATTTTTGCAAAATTGTCGCTCTTTTTTTGTTTATAGCGCATGATCAAAAAATCGCACAGGTGATCAAATACCACCAAAAGAAAGCTCTGTTTGTGGGAAAAAAGAACGTCAAATTCGTTTAGGTACAGCGTCGCGCATTTGTCCGTTAAAGTCACGCAGTGCCGAATCGCAAAATAGGCCCTGGTCAGGAAGGGGGTAAAATTTTCCGGGGCTTCAGTGGTTAAATTACCATTTACCTGTACCCACCGTTCGGAGTGTATTAATTACTTCATTCTTACTGTTACAGGACATGCATACAATGGGGAGGTTACAACCGAAACATATAGAAAGCGATGTGCCGCCAATTTTTTGTTATTGTGTTATTGGCCACTAGCAGTCACACCTTACAAATCACAAGAGAATTTATTAGCGCTAGGAGGAATTGCTCACACAGGGCGTATTTGATCATGAGTGTGGAGTCATTTCTGATAGACTCTGACAACAGGGTTACAGTGAACATCAGATTGCCACTAGCAGAGCTGCTGCTTTATGAAAATATCAGATGGAGCTTATTAGTAACACTTCTATTACAAAGTCCAAACATTGGGCTTATTCTAGAAACACTAAAACAAATTTTGTTACATCATACTCAACAGAGTATAATCAGATTGTTAAGATTATTAAACCGCACCTTCCCATTTTCTATGCAGTTTGATGTTTAGGGGTTATTTAGCTTAAAGCCCCGTACACACGTACCGATCGTCGGCCGAACGATCGGCCGTCTTTTGTCCAGGGCTGTCGGTGTCTGTTGAAAAGTGCAAAAGACTGCACAAGAATTTTGTCCGCCGACTACAGCCGACTGCAGAAGTGATGTCATGTGATGGTTAACTTTCCCTGTGTTTTTCCTTTTCTGAGCATGCCCAGTCTTGCAAATCTGCGGTCTGTCGGCCGAATTCTGTACTGACTGGCGAACAATCAGCCGCTCTGGTGTCGGCATAAAAAAATTTTAATGCCTGCACGACAGATTCTTTTCGGCCGAATGTGCGCTGTCGGCTGTCGGAGGCATCATACTAACAAGCCTACAATCGGCAGATCGGTCGTCGGCCGAAGCTTTTCGGCCGACGATCGGTACGTGTGTACGGGCCTTAAGTGTAGAGCTCACCAGTGAGAAAAGTCTACACCACTTCTGCTGTTTAAGGGCTTGTCGGCCCACTTTTTTAAAACAAAGACAGACAGTCCATCCCGGATTCCCACTCAGGGGTTTCAACTTCACACAGCAACAACGTTAACGAAAAATACCAAGCTACCTGGCTCTCTGGTCAGCACTGGTGCTCAGGCTTTGGCCTTGGTCCTCTTGACCCTGTAACATTGTCCCTAATTAGTACACACACTGTACCTCTGCTGGCACTCTTTCTTTCGCAGCTTCCCTGCTGCTCTAGCCAACAGGCTTGGGCTCTCTATCTGCTCTGTGAGACTATACCATGCAGCCCTCTGGCATCTTCCTTGCACACCTGGACTCCTCGGGAGGGTGGAGCCCAGAACCCTGGTCCTTACTCAACTGTTAGCCGAAGACCCACCTGCACAATCAATTTCCAAGCTATTCCTAAATCCTGGTCCCAGAACTGGAGATTTCATCTCACCCAGATTGCTACGAAATCTCAAGGGTCCAGGTCCCCAACTGGATTTTACCAACCACAGAGGAAACTGACAAAACAGATTTCTCCAAATTAAACAATCATCCTGGCAGACATGGGAGTAAGTCACACATGTGCAAGTCACAAGCAAGTCTCAAGTCTTAACCTTCAAGTCTCAAGCAAGTCCCAAGTTACTGTGGCGAAAAGCAAGCAAGTCAAGTCGAGTCCCTGCTAGAAGTCAAGCAAGTCAAGTCAATTCATTTATTTTGGTCAAGTCACAAATCAAGTCAAAATACCGATCTACCCCAATTTCCACCTTTAAATCAATTAACCTTCCTAGCGGTATTCCCGAGCGTGACTCGGGGTTAGATTTTACAGCCAAAAGCGGTAACCCCGAGCCACACTCGGGGTAGCGCTAGGAAGATCGCTGGATCCTGGTAGAGGTTTTACTTACCTTTTCTTCGGGATCCAGCGAAGTATGCGGGCAGTATGCGGCGGCGGAGCTTCCTCCCTATCGTCTGCGAGCCCCGGCTTCCGTCTCCGGCGACGTGACGTTCGCAGGGGGGTGGAACCGGCGGCAAATTCATATGTAAAACACACCAAACACACTGATACCATTCAAAATACAATAAATTCACATTACATTGCCCCCCAGTGCCCTTTCCTGCAGTTTTACTGTACTTTTTATGTATATATATATATATATATACAGTATATATATATATATACATACATATATATATATATATATAAATATACATATATATATATATATATATATATATATATATATACACATATATATATATATATGTATACATAATATATGTATACATACACACATATATATATATATATATATATATATATATATATATATATATATATATAATAAATGTATACAGTTGGTTTGGGCTGCTCATTCACAAGAATTACATGCAAAATAATGGTACCGCTTTCAGCACCTAAAATCCAAAAGAATCATACCGCCAGGGAGGTTAAAAGTCAGTGGTCAGGAAAGGTTTTGTTTTATTTTCAACATTAACAAAACTGCTTAGTGCTTTTTTCTTAGCATATTAAAGAAACACTTTGAATGCCCAAACAGCTCAAAATCCTTCGTCCGGTCATGTTTCAACACCACAGTCACTAAAAACATGTTAAGTATTTCCATTGTTAAACAGCCAGTGTCCTAAAAATCAGAACACACCGAGGTGTTTTAAGTGACTGTGGTGTCAGAAACATAACAGGCACATTAATTTTGCTTTAACAAATCTTGAGAAAATGCAAATATTTAATAACTTAAAAAAGTAAAGTCATTTCGAGTCAAATGTCTCAAGTCAAAGTCAAGTCTCAAGTCATGAATACCAAGTCAAAGTCAAGTTGAGTCTTTTATTAATTTTAGTCAAGCAAGTCTCAAGTCCTCAAACTGGTGACCTAAGTCTGACTCAAGTCAAGTCATGTGACTCAAGTCCCCCACCTCTGCATCCTGGAGCCCCTCAACCTGTCTTGTTGAAAATCCTGGGAGACATACCCCATCACAGCTAACTGCACTGTCACAGCAGATAAAGATTTGTATGACATTCTTTTATATGGATGTAATTTTACAAGCAGATGGGCACCCACGCTTGGCAATATGCTGTCCCCTAGTTTCTTCTGTTCCCGAGATTTTTCTAAATCATGTACCTGATTGTCAGTTGTGGGTTCATATGCAAACATAAAACATGCAAACAGTGTAGGAGGCATAAAAAGAACACATCTGTCACTTCCTTTTCAGCTAGCAAAACATATCCAATTAGACAGTACATTGACTGTAATTCTAAATCAGTTGTATATGTCATTGAATGTAGCACATGTAATGTCCGGCACGTTGGATGTACTATAAGCTCCTTCAAAATTACAGCACCAGAACATTTTAATGGTACCAACAACATTAATGCAAAAAATATATCCAACATTTTGAAAAACTTTAGTTAAATACATAGAAGTTTTGACACGTTCTCATTTTTTGTCACTGGACAGGCTTAAGAAACCTTTGAGAGGAGGAGATACGCATTGTATTCTAATTCAACGTGAGGTATGGTGGATACACACCCTTAACACAAGGGCACCTCGTGGCTTAAACAATAGAATGGACGACAAACTTTTTGTGGGATTCATTTCTGCAACAGGTGTAGTGTTTGCAACTATTAGGCCTGGTTCACACCTATGCAGGTTGCAGTTTGCATATTCCAGGTGCATTTTGCATTTTTTCAATACTCGTTTTTGATCCCAGGATGACTATGGAACCAAAACCCAGAAAAAAGTCCCAGGCATTTCTGAACTATAGGAAACCATGTTAAATTAACCACTTGCCGACCAGTCACGTTGACTGTACTGCGGCAAAGTGGTTTGTTATCGTCTGGCGACGTAGACCTACGTCACCAGACATTCCCCTCTCTCGGCGGCGCGCGCGCGCCGCCGGAGGCTCGCTCCCGCTGTATTCAGTTACAGCGGGAGTTGGGCCAGGGGAATCGAGTGTGGAGATCCGCCCGCTTGTGTAAACAAAGCAGGCGGATCCCCTAAGTGAAAGACAGGGTCAGATTGCAGGGTTCAGCATAGCTGAACCTGCGATCTGTCCCTGTGTCACTCAGTCACCTCCCCCCACACACGTTAGTAAGCACCAGGCATACATTAACCCCTCCCTCTCCAATAAAAATTAACCCCTTCCCTGCCAGTGTCATTTTTACAGTAACAGTATGTATAGCACTGATTACTGTAGTAATGTCACTGGTACCCCCAAAAGTGTCAAAAATGTCAGTCAAGGGTCCGCCGCAATGTCGCAGTCCCGGAAAAAAAAATCGCAGATCGCCGCCATTACTCGTTAAAAAAAAAACACCAAAAATTACAGAACTCTTTCCCTTAGTTAGTAAACGCAATAACTTTTGCGCAAACCTTACGCTTATTGCGATTTTTTTTACCAAAAATATGTAGCAGAAAACAAATTGGCCTAAAATGATAAAAAAAATTTTTTTACATTTTTTTGGGGGGAATTTCATATAAAAAAAAATGTGAAAAATATTGTTATTTTTTCAAAATTTATGCTTTTTTTTGTTTATAGCGCAAAAAGTAAAAATCGCAGAGGTGATCAAATACCACCAAAAGAAAGCTCTGTTTGTGGGAAAAAAAAGGACGTAAATTTAGTTTGGGTACAGCGTCGCACGACCGCGCAATTGTCAGTTAAAGTCGCACAGTGCCGAATCGCAAAAAGTGGCCTGGACGTAAGACAGCAAAATCCTCCGGTGGTAAAGTGGTTAACTAGTGTGATTCTACAAAACTGAAAATGCATAGGTGTCAACCAGGTCTAACATAGATTCCATCAATGTTTAACATTTTTTTCTATATATAAATTGTGCTGCCTCTCCCTTTTCTCTGTGTCTCTGTTTTCTTTATCTGTTGGGACCTGCTCCATGTAATGGTAATTACTCCATTTGTTTTTAATTAATGGAGTACCGCCTCTTTGGAGGATGTTTGTCTAACCATATACATATAAGTTCTTTTAAAACATTTTTTATATGCTATGAGGAAGGCTGCATAGCCAAAACGTGTTAGCATATACTGTATTGTGTTTGTACACATCTAGCCAATAAAGCGAGGGTCAGCGACCCATCAATCGTGGTCTACCTGTTAACAGCAGGCAGGTGACAGGTAGACCAGTAGCACGTCTGTGCCGTCAACCCCTGCCTTTTACTTCTAGCTGCTGGTCCCTCTCTCTCCACATCCAGCCTCCTCTACTATACCTTCGGTCCTTCTCTCCCGCCCCCAGCCTCCTCTGCAATACCTTTGGTCTTTCTCTCTCCCGCCCCTCCAGCCTCCTCCGCAGCTCCTGAACTCTGCATTCTGAGCTTAATACACCACGGAACCCTGCATTCTGTAATGCACTGGTGAACCCTGCAATTCTGAGCGTAATGCACTGGTGAACCCTGTATTCTGAGTGCAACGCACTCCTTAACCCTGTATTCTGAGCATACCGCACTGATAAACCCTGCATTCTAAGCGTAATGCACTGGTGAACCCTACATTCTGAGCGTCCTGCACTCTTTAACCCAGCATTCTGAGAGTAACACACTCCTAACCCTGCATTCTGAGCGTAACACTTCTAAACTCTGCATTCTGAGCGTAACACACTCTTGAACCCTGAATTCTGAGCGCAACGCACTCCTAATCCCTACATTCTGAGTGCAAAGCACTTCTGAACCCTGCATTCAGAGCGTAACATATTCCTGAACCCTGCATTCTGAGCGTAGCACACTCCTTACCCTGCATTCTGAACTTAATGCACTCCTTAACCCTGCATTCTGAGCTTAATTTACTCCTACACCCTGTAATACTTTTTGTTTTTTTTTGTTGTATCCACAAACACACTGCATTTGCAATCTACATTTGGGTTTAACAATGTATTATCGCCGGAAGTAAATCACAAAGGCAGTGCGTTTTGAACATGGTGCAGGAAACACACATGGAATATGCCTTTCTGGCCTTCCCGGTCTCCCGTGTGACAGGCGGGAATACTCACCACTATACTAACGAGAACCACGTGGTCGCCAGAACCGCCATCGCCTTTCTACTGTAGTAGAAAGCATGGCTGTGGATTTTCTTTTTTTTTAAAGAGCTCTCTGCATCATGAGGTTGCCTAGCAATGGGTTGGTCTTGGACTCTACTTTTCACCCACATTGTGTCCCAGTGAGCCACACTTTTCCTTAGTTCCTTTTGCAGAGACACTCCTTTTCCCTTACTATCCCCTTCCAGAGACATTATGTTCCAGAGAATGGCTTCTCCTCTCACTTCCTTTCTCAGTAGATTCCTATCTCCCCTCATTGTCTGTCCCAAAGACACCTGTTTCGTCTGACTTTTAGCCCCAGAGTCCTTCGTTCCCCCTTTACTATATTCACAAGGAATACAGGCAGTGGTGTATTTAGGTTTTGTGCCGCCCTAGGCCTGGGCCTTGTTGGCCTAGGCCAAGATACAGCACTGAATACAGGTGTGCCCTAACCTGCTCCTGGGAGGAAAACAGAGAGCTACCAATGTTCCTTTATGTAAGGGAAGTCTTCTCTTCATCAGCCTGCCCACCAACTATGGGCTTCTATTTCATAGCCTGCCCAGCTAGCTGATTTGAAGCTTTACTCCCCTCCAGTAAACCCAATCATTTAAAATACACCTATGATAAAAATCATTGACCCTTCATTTCTTTGTAAATGGGCAATCTTACAAAATCTGCAGGAGATCAAATAATTATTTTCCCCACTGTAAATGCAAGACTGGATGCAACATATTCTAAGAACATTCAATTCTAACAATGAGTATTGTAAGAGTGTTTGATCAGAAGAGAACAAAAAACCCTAAGTATATTAGATCAGAAGAGAAAACTATCAATCCTAAGGCAAAATACCCTAACCACAATAAACCTTAACCACTTGCCGACCAGTCACGTTAACTGTACTGCGGCAGAGTGGCTCGTTCCCGTCCAGCGACGTAGACCTACGTCGTTGGACTCCTCCCCTTGTGGGCGGCGTGCGCGCGCCACCGGAGGCTCGCTCCCGCTGTATTCAGTTACAGCGGGAGTCGGGCCAGGGGAGGAGCGGCGGTGATCACCGCTGCTCTTCCCCGATCGTCGGGGATCGAGTGTGGAAATTCGCCAGCTTGTGTAAACAAAGCGGGCGGATCTCCTAAGTGACAGGCAGGGTCAGATTGCAGGGTTCAGCATAGCTGAACCTGCGATCTGTCCCTGTGTCACTCAGTCCCCTCCCCTCACACACACGTTAGTAAGCACCAGGCATACATTAACCCCTTGATCACCAATAAAAGTTAACCCCTTCCCTGCCAGTGTCATTTTTACAGTAACAGTGCATATTTATAGCACTGATTTCTGTAGTAATGTCACTGGTACCCCCAAAAAGTGTCAAAAATGTCAGTCAAGGGTCCGATCTGTCCGCCGCAATGTCGCAGTCCCGCAAAAAAAATTGCAGATCGCCGCCATTACTAGTTAAAAAAAAATAAATAAAAATGACATAAATTTCCCGTAGTTAGTAGCTGCGATAACTTTTGCGCAAACCAATCAAAATAAGCTTATTGCGATTTTATTTACCAAACATATGTAGCAGAAAACAAATTGGCCTAAAATGATAAAGAATTTAGATTTTAAAATTTTGGGGGGGGGGGGATTTCATATAAAAAAATGTGAAAAATATTGTTATTTTTTCAAAATTGACGCTCTTTTTTTGTTTATAGCGCAAAAAGTAAAAAACGCACAGGTGATAAAATACCACCAAAAGAAAGCTCTATTTGTGGGGAAAAAAAGGACATAAATTTAATTTGGGTACAGCGTTGTATGACCGCGCAATTGTCCATTAAATTAACACAGTGCCGAATCGCAAAATATGGCCTGGTCAGGAATGGGGTAAAACCTTCCGGTCATAAAGCGGTTAAAAATACGCTCATTGAGAATTTTTTTGTCAAAGACATGTAGCTAAATACATTTTGGCCTAAATATATGACAAAAATTGAATATATTGGATATTTCTTAACTGTCAAAGTAGAAAAATATTGTTATTTTTTCAAAATTGTCGCTTTTTTTTATTAATATCGCAAAAAATTAAAATCACACATGTGATCAAATACCACCAAAAGAAAGCTCTGTTTGTGGGGAAAAAAGGATGTAAATTTTGTTTGGGTACGGCGTTGCATGACTGCGCAATTGTCAGTTAAATTCGCACAGTGCCGAATCGCAAAAAGTGGCCCAGACGTAAGACAGCAAAATCCTCCGGTGGTAAAGTGGTTAAGATAAGGAACACAAAGAACCTTCAATCTTAGGAGAAAATACCCTAAGAACATTTGATGCTAAGGCTGCCCATACATTATACAATTTCCTTGTACAATTTTCCTTTATATTTACCAGAACCATATAATATGAAGTCAAACCTAAACACTTTTAATTTGTATCCAATCAGGCAGGCCCTTGCACTACATAGTTGACGGTTAATCTAAAAGGAAATCAAATAGGAAAATTGCATAATGTTTGGACAGCAAAGAAGAAAGTACAATAACAACATTAGATCTGAAGAAAAAAACACTAAGAACATTTGATCCTAAGAGTAAATACCCTAAGAACTTTCGATCAGAAGAGAAAAAAAACATTAAAGCGGAGTTCCGGCCTGAAAACATTTTTTTAGATAAAAATACCCCTGGGACAGTCAGGACTAGTGCATTTCAGAATGGCTAGCCTCTGAACTGTCCCAGGTTGCGCTTACCTTTTAGAAGAAATACTTACCTTGAAAATGTATTTTTCAGCGCTGCCATCTCAGGTGTGGGTAGCTGAAGCCAGGGCGTCCTCTTCGGCGTCCTCTTCGGTCCCAGAATGCCCTGCACCGGCACCGCTCATCAGTTAAGGGGCAGACGCGTCATCCCTGCACAGCTTCTGGGCATGCCCAGAAGCTGTTTAGCAGGGAATGATGTGCCTGGCCGGAAGTGACGAGCAGGGCCGGTGCAGGCGCATTGATTCCTGGGAGCGATGACGTTCAGCTCCCAGGAGTCAACGCAAGCAGGAAGTGACGGCGCGGGCCGCAGAGGGAGGAAGAGGAAGTAAGGTAAGTATATTATCTTTAAAAACAAGGTCAGTGAATAAAAAAAAAAAAAATCTAATTATCCAATTGTTTTACAGGTAATTTAGAGCAAGCGGACAGTGAAAAAAAAATTTTCAGAGTGAAACTCCGCTTTAAGTATATTCATTCAGAAGAGAAACAGGAACATTCAACCCTAAGACAAAGTACCGTAAGAACATTTGATCCTAAGAAAAGGTACCTTAAGAATATTCAAGCATAAGACAAAACCCCTATGATCATTCAACCATCAGACAAAGCACAAAGCAGAAGTACAGTCAAAGCTTCGTTCTGCACTCCTGTGTCCTGTTTTCAGCTGAAGTCCGCTCTCTGTTCATGTCACAGAAGTCGGTCCAGACACCTCGTCATTACGACCATGGAGTTGGGATCCATTAGGGGTCTGGACCGACACCTGGCTCAGACTATCAGCGAGCCACTGAGAGCCTGAGCCGGCCGCTCCCCTTCCCTCCACAGCCCAGCGTTCCAATGAGCGAAGAGGGAGCAGAGCAGAATGCTCGGTTCTCAGTGTTAGAGGCACCGGGGGACAGATGCAGGGCCACCTGCATGCTGCATCCACCTAGGTACTGTAAGTATAATGTTGGGAAAAAACAAAAAAAAATCATACTTCTCTTTTAGCGCTGGTTTACATACAGTATCTCACAAAAGTGAGTACACCCCTTTACATTTTTGTAAATATTTTATTATATCTTTTCATGTGACAACACTAAAGAAATGACACTTTACTACAATGTAAAGTAGTGAGTGTACTGCTTGTATAACAGTGTAAATTTGCCATCCCCTCAAAACAACTCAACACACAGCCATTAATGTCTAAACCGCTGGCAACAAAAGTGAGTACACCCCTAAGTGAAAATGTCCAATTTGGACCCAAAGTGTCAATATTTTGTGTGGCCACCATTATTTTCCAGCCTTGCCTTAACCCTCTTGGGCATGGAGTTCACCAGAGCTTCGCAGGTTGCCACTGGAGTCCTCTTCCACTCCTCCATGACGACATCACTGAGCTGGTGGATGTTAGAGACCTTGCGCTCCTCCACCTTGCATTTGAGGATGTCCCACAGATGCTCAATAGGATTTAGGTCTGGAGACATGCTTGGCCAGTCCATCACCTTTATCCTCAGCTTCTTTAGCAAGGCAGTGGTCATCTTGGAGGTGTGTTTGAGGCTGTTATCATGTTGGAATACTGCCCTGTGGCCCAGTCTCTGAAGGGAGGGGATCATGCTCTGCTTTAGTATGTTAGAGTACATGTTGGTACTCATGGTTCCCTCAATGAACTGTAGCTCCCCAGTGTCGGCAGCACTCATGCAGCCCCAGACCATGACACTAACACCACCATGCTTGACTGTAGGCAAGACACACTTGTCTTTGTACTCCTCACCTGGTTGCCGCCACACACGCTTACCACCATGTGAACCAAATAAGTTTATCTTGGTCTCATCAGACCACAGGACATGGTTCCAGTAATCCATAACTCATATGTCTATTTCCCAAAAGACAATCTCTGGATATGACGCTAAGCATGTGCACTCAACTTCTTTGGTCGACCATGGCAAGGCCTGTTCTGAGTGGAACTGCTGTATGGTCTTGGCCACTGTGCTGCAGCTCAGTTTCAGGGTCTTTGCAATCTTCTTATAGCCTAGGCCAGGGGTATTGAATTAAAATTAATCGAGGTCAGTAACATTTTCTTCTAGCAGAGGTCCGAATATCATGTCGGTACCATCCTGCATTCCAAGCAAACCAAGCAGCTTGGAGCAGCGCAAGTTTTTAAAAACAAAGGTAAAGGGCTTCTTTCTGTTTTTCTCGGGGTAGTGCAGCCCATGACATGTGCACCTAATGCACATGCACAGATCTTAACCAATTCTTACATCAGCATTCTCAATCCCCGCTGCACATCACAGTCCCCCTCCCCCTTCACATCAAGATCTTCTCTTGAGGAGTGTCCTCAGCTACCACTTTACATCATCCCCCTCCACCCCTTTCACAGTAGTGTTCTCACACTTCCTTGATATCAACCCCATTAACAGTAATGTCCTCTGCCCCTATTTACATCAATCCCCCACATTCCAGTCCTCAGCCCCCCCCCCCAAATTCCAGACCTCAGCCCCCCCCCACATTCCAGTCCTCAGCTCCACCCACATTCCAGTCCTCAGCTCCCCCGCCCCCCCCCCACATTCCAGTCCTCAGGCCCCCCACATTCCAGTCCTCAGGCCCCCCACATTCCAGTCCTCAGCTCCCCCCACGAAACTTAGTCCTCAGCTCCCCCATATTCCAGTCCTCAGTCCCCCCGCATTCCAGTCCTCAGCCCCCCCACATTTCAGTCCTCAGTCCCCCCACATTCCAGTCCTCCGCTCCTTCCACATTCCAGTCCTCAGTCCCCCTACATTCCAGTCCTCATTCCCCCCACATTCCAGTTCTCAGTCCCCTCACATTCAAGTCCTCAGCTCCTCCACATTCCAGTCCCCAGCTCCTCCCACATTCCAGTCCTCAGTCCCCCACATTCCACTCCTCAGCTCCTCCACATTCCAGTCCTCAGTCACCCCCACTTTGATGTCCTCAGCCTCATCACTGCAATCCTCTGCATCTCCCCCACATTCAGCCCTTAGCCCTTTTTAGCTTCATCCCCTCACTGTCCTACCTTACAAAGGCAGGTCAGAGGGAGACATGCTGTGCTGTCTGGATGGAGACGGGCATTGCAAGATAGTGATTGGCTGCTAGGACTGCCCTTCATCCTAGCAGCCAATAACCTGCTTCTTAACTTCAGCCAGCTCCGCCCCCTATCCAGAACTGTTCCGTCTCCCGCTGTTGGCTCTGTGAAGATTACAGAGCGACGGCAGGGGGAAGAAAAGGCTCCTAAATGACGGGACCGCGGCAGTGCGAAAGGGAAAGTGACACAGTCTGAATTCGGCCCGCAGCCTGCCATTTAGTGATGCCCTGGCCTAGGCCATCTTTGTGTAGAGCAACAATTCTTTTTTTAGAGCCTCAGAGAGTTCTTTGCCATGAGGTGCCATGTTGAACTTCCAGTGACCAGAATGAGAGAGTGAGAGTGATAACACTAAATTTAACACACCTGCTCCCCATTCACACCTGAGACCTTGTAACACTAACGAGTCACATGACACCGGGGAAGGAAAATGATTAATTGGGCCCAATTTGGACATTTTCACTTAGGGGTTGTTTTTTCACTTTTTCACTTTTCACTTCACTTTTGTTGCCAGCGGTTTAGACATTAATGGTTGTGTGTTGAGTTATTTTAAGGAGACAGCAACTTTACACTGTTATTCAAGCTGTACACTCACTACTTTACATTGTAGCAAAGTGTCATTTCTTCAGTGTTGTCACATGAATGATATAATAAAATATTTACAAAAATGTCAGGGGTGTACTCGCTTTTGTGTATATACAGACACACACATATATACAGACAGACACACTCACAACACTGCTTGCCTGCACATTTCCCCTCTCTTGATAAATACTCATGGATCTCTGCAGTCTCCTGTTATCTCCACCCTAATCCAGCCCCCTCCAGGTCTGTAGTTCTTCTTGGCTGTCCTATGACTCACCCCTCCTCCCTTGCTGACAAACTCTCACAAGAGTGAGAGAAAGAGCTGTGCATGATGTCATTACCCTTGGCTAATTTCCAGACAAGAAAGAGGCCTGTATAAGGTATTTACTCAC
The DNA here is from genome assembly GCF_965119305.1 of Pelophylax lessonae. Lineage (NCBI taxonomy): Eukaryota > Metazoa > Chordata > Amphibia > Anura > Ranidae > Pelophylax > Pelophylax lessonae. Next base: position 48,128,504 of record NC_138769.1, on the reverse strand, counting down.
AGAAAAAAAAATGTTTTACTATCCAAAGTTAAAACAACAAGGGCAGAAGATTTAATAGATGGAAAGATGAAAAAATGACTGGAGGTCTGCTTAAAAACCTTCAATCCTAAGAAAATATACCCTAAGAACATTCAATCCTACAAGAAAATACCCTATGAACATTCAACCCAAAGAAAAAGTACCATAGGAACATTTAATCCTAAGAGAAGACACCCTAAGAACATTAAAGCATAAGACAAAATACCCTATGAACATTCAACCCTCAGACAAAGCATCTTGGGAACCTTTAATCCTAAGAAAGGGTACCCTATGAATATTCAATCCTAAGAGAAAATATCCTAAGAGCATCTACCCCAAGAAAAAAATTCCATAATAACATTTAATCCTAAGAAAAGATACCCAAAAAAACCATAGGTGTGCACAGCCTGCCACATAGTGATTAGGGTGTGCCCAGGCACATCTGCCACACCTCCTGTGGGCGCCTATGCTAAAAATATTAAACCATAAGACAAAATACCCTAAGAACATTCAACACTCAGACAAAGTACCCTAAGTACCTTCAATCCTAGGAAAAGTTACCCTAAGAACATTCAATCCTAAGACAAAGTACCCTAAGAACCTTCAATCCTTGAAAAAGTTATCCTAATAACATTCAATCCTAAAAGAAAATACCATAAGAACATTCAACCCTCAGACAAAGTTCCCTAAGAACCTTCAATTCTAAGAAAAGTTACCCTAAGAACATTCAATCCTAAAACAGAATACCATAGGAACATTCAACCCTAAGAAAAAGAACAATAAAAACATTTGATCCTAAGAAAATATACCCTAAGAACATTTAACCCTCAGCCAAAGTACCCTAAGCACCTTCAATCTTTAGAGAAAATGCTATAGGAACATTTGATCCTAAAAGAAGATACCCCAAGAACATTCAACCCTCAGCCAAAGTACCCTAAGCACCTTCAATCCTTAGAGAAAATACCATAAGAACATTTGATCCTATGAGAAGATACCCCAAGAACATTCAACCCTCAGCCAAAGTACCCTAAGCACCTTCAAACCTTAGAGAAAATACCATAAGAACATTTGATCCTAAGAGAAAATGCACTAAGAACATTCAATCCTCAGCCAAAGTACCCTAAGCACCTTCAAACCTTAGAGAAAATACCATAAGAACATTTGATCCTAAGAGAAAATGCACTAAGAACATTAGATCAGAGAAAAAAAAACATTAAGAATATTTGATCCTAAGAGAAAATACCATAAGAACATTTGATCCTAAGAGAAGATACCCTAAGAACATTCAACCCTCAGCCAAAGTACCCTAAGCACCTTCAATCCTTAGAGAAAATACTATAAGAACATTTGATCCTAAGAGAAGATACCCTAAGAATATTCAACCCTCAGCCAAAGTACCCTAAGCACCTTCAATCCTAGAAAAAGTTACCCTAATAACATTAAATCCTAAAAGAAAATACCCTAAGGACATTCAACCCTCAGCCAAAGTACCCTAAGCACCTTCAATCCTTAGAGAAAATACCATAAGAACATTTGATCCTAAGAGAAAATGCACTAAGAACATTAGATCAGAGAAAAAAAAAAAAACATTAAGAATATTTGATCCTAAGAGAAAATACCATAAGAACATTTGATCCTAAGAGAAGAAACCCTAAGGACATTCAACCCTCAGCCAAAGTACCCTAAGCACCTTCAATCCTAGAAAAAGTTACCCTAATAACATTAAATCCTAAAAGAAAATACCCTAAGAACATTCAACCCTCAGACAAAGTTCCCTAAGAACCTTCAATTCTAAGAAAAGTTACCCTAAGAACATTCAATCCTAAAACAGAATACCATAGGAACATTCAACCATAAGAAAAAGAACAATAAAAACATTTGATCCTAAGAAAATATACCCTAAGAACATTTAACCCTCAGCCAAAGTACCCTAAGCACCTTCAATCTTTAGAGAAAATACCATAAGAACATTTGATCCTAAGAGAAGAAACCCTAAGGACATTCAACCCTCAGCCAAAGTACCCTAAGCACCTTCAATCCTTAGAGAAAATACTATAAGAACATTTGATCCTAAGAGAAAATACCCTAAGAATATTCAACCCTCAGCCAAAGTACCCTAAGCACCTTCAATCCTAGAAAAAGTTACCCTAATAACATTAAATCCTAAAAGAAAATACCCTAAGAACATTCAACCCTCAGACAAAGTTCCCTAAGAACCTTCAATTCTAAGAAAATGTACCCTAAGAACATTCAATCCTAAAACAAAATACCATAGGAACATTCAACCCTAAGAAAAAGAATAAAAACATTTGGTCCTAGGAAAATATACCCTAAGAACATTCAACCCTCAGCCAAAGTACCCTAAGCACCTTCAATCCTTAGAGAAAATACCATAAGAACATTTGATCCTAAGAGAAAATGCACTAAGAACATTAGATCAGAGGAAAAAAACATTAAGAATATTTGATCCTAAGAGAAAATACCGTAAGAACTTTCGATCCAAAGACTGCATTCGCCCCTGAGCAGAGCGAAACCACAACGTATTCCATGTTATTTTGAAGTGTGTTTTTCAGGTGTATTGTAGGTGTTTTTGCATGTATCTCAAGCTTCAGGTTTTTCTCCTGTGTTCAGGAATTGGAGGTTCTTTAGTTCTATAGGAGGAGAAGAGTTCTTCAGCTATGAAAAACAAGCACAAAAACATGCGTATCTTGCATTTACAGGAGTTCCAATTGAAGACTTTGGGATCAAAAACACCTGAACACACACACAAAAGAAAAAAAAGAAGCTCCGTACTTTTTTAGGCCTGAGTGTTCAAGTGTGAATAATCATAATTCAAAAGAATGTGATTCTGCAGCATAGTCAGCCACAGTTAGACAATACGAGCAGCAAACCGCTCAAGTGAGTAAATACCTGATCAGAATCTCCATGCACCCCTATGGAGCAGCAAACCGCTCAAGTGAGTAAATACTCTAAGGCCCTTTCCATTCACATGGTCTTTCCGATCAGTTTTTCAGGTGGTCTGGATCAGATACTCCATGCACCCCTATGGAGCAGCGGATGTCAGCGGTGACATGTCTGCTGACACCCGCTGCTATCCGATCCGATCCTGTCTGTGAAATCCAGATGGATGGAAACCCTATTTTCTATCCGTCTGGAGGATCGGATCGGATGAAAACATACAGGTGGTCCGTTTTCATCCAATCTCCCATAGAGGAGAGCGGGGATCTGACAGCTCAATCTCTGCACAGTGACCGGAGACGGAGCTGTCATCCGCCTGCTCAGCGGGAATCAGCGGATCGATCCCCATTACTATAAATATATAATTTGTATTAATATATATTCCATATGCTTGGAAAGTTATGTTCTGTATGTTTTTTTTTTTTCTTTGGATTTTAACTATACTGTATGTCCAATAAATTTTGTATATTTTAACCACTTGCTGACCGCCCCCTATGCAGATTTACTGCGGCAGGGCGCCTCGGCTGCTGATAATCTACGTGATTATGTGCACGTGGTTTCGGCAGCATGCGCGCCGCCGGAGCCGTGCTTCTGCTATGATTAGACACAGCAGGAGCCAGACTGCGGGAGGAGCGGGCTCGATCACCGCCAGCCTCCCACGATCCTCGGCTAGAAATAGAATGACAGAAGAGACGTCTGCCTATGTAAACAAAGCAGGCAGCTCTTCTGTCAAAGAGGCAGGGAAAGATCGTGTGATTCAGCTAAGCCAAATCACCGATCTCTCTGTGACTCTGTCCAACCCCCCCCCCCCCCACACAGTTAGTAAACACAATAGGGAACCCATTTAACCTCTTGATCACCCCCTGTGTTAACCTCGTCCCTGCCAATGGCATTTATACAGTAACAGTGCATATTATTTAGCACTGATTGCTGTCACTGGTCCCCATAAAACGTCAAAAATGTCAGTTAGGGGTCCGATCTGCCTGCCCCAATGTCGCAGTCCCTATAAAAATTGCTGATCGCCGCCACTACTAATAAAAAAAAATAAAATAAATAAATAAAAAGTTCATAAATCTATCCCATAGTTTGTAAATAACTTTTGCGCAAATAAATTAATAAATGAATACACAATTTTTATCATTTTTTTTTACCAAAAATATGTAGCAGAATACAAATTGTCCTAAACTGATAAAAAATTAGATTTTTAAAAAAAAACTTTTATTGGGAATGTTTTATAAAGCAGAAAGTAAAAAATATTGTTTTTTTTTTTTTTTTAAATTGTCACTCTTTTTTCGTTTGTAGCGCAAAATGTAAAAACCGCACAGGTGATCAAATACCACCAAAAGAAATCTCTATTTGTGGGGAGAAAAGGGACATCAATTGTATTTGGGTACGGCGTCGCACGACCGCGCAATAATCAGTTAAAGCCATGCAGTGCCAGATCTCCTTGGCACTCCTTGGCCTCATTCAGGGGGTAAAACCTTCCGGAGCTGAAGTGGTTAATTAATTGTTTCTGATCTACATCTGTCTATTATATTTGGAGGTACTGAAAAAAGTCCTTACAATATATGGTCCCCCCCCCCCCCCCCATTTTGGAAATCATGCCCTGGGGTTCATGACCTCTATCTCTCCGTTTTGATTATTTTTCTATTATGGATTTTGGTACCAATGCCAATATTGTTATTGTTATGTTATATGTTATATTTTATATGTTATGTTATATGTTATGTTATATGTTATGTTATATGTTAAATTTTATATGTTATGTTATATGTTATGTTATATGTTATGTTATATGTTATGTTACATGATATTATATGTTATATGTAATTATATGTTATATGATGTTATATTTTATGTTGTATGATGTTATATGATATTATATGTTATATGTTAGTATATGTTATATGTTATTATATGTTATATGATATTATATGTTATATGTTATTATATGTTATATGATATTATATGTTATGTTATTATATGTTATATGATATTATATGTTATATGTTAGTATATGTTATATGTTATTATATGTTATATGATGTTATATGTTATATAATGTTATATGTTATGTTATATGTTATATGATGTTTTATGTTATATGATGTTATATGTTATGCTATATGATACTATATGTTATATGTTATAGGTTATATGATGTTATATGTTATACAGTATGTTATATGTTATGTTATATGATTTTATATGATATTATATGTTATATGATGCTATATGTTATATGATGTTATATGATGTTATATGATACTATATGTTATATGTTATTATATGTTATATGATGTTATATGTTATGTTATATTATGTTATATGATACTATATGTTATACGTTATATAATGTTATATGTTATGTTATATGATGTTATATGATACTATATGTTATATGTTATTATATGTTATATGATGTTATATGTTATGTTATATGAGGTTATATGATACTATATGTTATATGTTATATAATGTTATATGTTATGTTATATGATGTTATATGATACTATATGTTATATGTCACTATATGTTATATGTTATATGATGTTATATGTTATACAGTATATATGTTGTGTTATATGATGTTATATGATATTATATGTTATATGTTATTTGATGCTATATGTTATATGATGTTATATGTTAGGTTATATGATGTTATATGATACTATATGTTATATGTTATTATATGTTATATGTTGTATGATGTTATATGTTATGTTATATGATACTATATGTTATTATATGTTATATGTTATATGATGTTATATGTTATACAGTATGTTATATGTTATGTTATATGATGTTATATGATATTATATGTTATATGTTATTTGATGTTATATGTTATGTTATTGTTATGTTATTGTTATGTTGGTACTGCTATACCAATGAGCACATGCTGGGTAATTCACACAGTACAAATATACATGCAGTTTCAAAGGACGAATAGCTATGCAATTATTATTATTTTTTTTTAATAAATTGGCCCCTGAAAGATCCCAGGTTCACCTATTAATTTCAAGGGGATTTTATAGTTATGGTGTTATATTTTCTTTGTTCCCACAATATAGCAGGAAGACAGCAGGTGGGAGAATCAAAGTACAGAAGTAAGCCTGCAATGAGATGTTGACCGCTCTGTAGTTCTTCAGATGAAAAGTGCTGTTCGGTGAGTTTATCACGCTCCCCATGTGCTTGCAACGCTTTGCTCACGTTTTCCCCCCCGAGGACCCAAAAAACACATCACTGCGTTAAATGGATTCCAGCCAAAACTCTTATTATGATTAGCTATTAGATTGTAAGCTTCTCCAGAGAGAGACTCATTTGAATGGTTCTGATTAAAGCATTGCAGAATGTGTCAATGCTTTAGAAGTGGGAAACAAGTATAGCAAATATCCGTTTGGATGAATCGATCATTTTGCAAAGCGCTACGCAAACTGTTGGTGCTATATAAATCCTGTATAATAATACTACTAATAATAATTATAATAAAATAGAATTCCCCCATACATTACTAAGGCATGCTGAACACACAAACAAAAAAAGAAGATGGATCCAACGGTACCTTCCAGCCCTGCGGCAGCTTCATTTCCATTAACGCTTGTTCCTTCATGTGTTTGCCATCAACAAATAGCTCAGATCTGCAGACAGTGCGGTCCCTCCAGGGGCACACTGTATAGTCTGTAGGCAACTGCTGTGATATCAAGGGAGGCGAGTAAGGGAGTGTGTCTAAACTGTTACACATTGCGAAAGGCAAGGGAGTGGGAGAGGCATGAGAAAGTAGGCTGATAACACATATATTTCCTGCTCTATTCATTCTCACCATACAGACCCGTGCGAACACACATCTCAGGCTATGGATTAGACTTCTGGACCGGATGATTTTCCCCCTTAACCACTGAAGCCCCGGAAGATTTTACCCCCTTCCTGACCAGGGCCTATTTTGCGATTCGGCACCGTGTGACTTTAACGGACAATTGCGCGGTCGTGCAACGCTATACCTAAACGAATTTGATGTCCTTTTTTTCCCACAAACAGAGCTTTCTATTGGTGGTATTTGATCACCTGTGCGATTTCTACTTTTTGCGCTATAAACAAAAAACAAGCGTCAATTTTGCAAAAATAACAATATTTTTCACATTTTTTTATATGAAATTCCCCCAAAAAAAAAGTAAAAATCAAAATTTTTTAACATTTTGGGCCAATTTTTTTTTACCATATGTTTGGTAAAAAAAATTGCAAAAAGGGTATTTTGATTGGTTTGCAGTTTCCTATCTTTTCTTATTCTGAAGAAATCCCTACCAAATGCTTCTCCCCCGACTATACATCATTGTGTCAATTATTTTTTTTTTTGTATACAAACTTTTATTGAAAATAAAATCATGGTGGTACAAAAGAAGTTGACATGTTGTTATTACACACATTGGTATCACATAAGGTTTACAAAAAATATTTTTCTTCTTTTCTTTTTTTAATACAATAAGGTATTATGATGTACACTCAGAACTTTTTTTTTTTTTTTTCCAATCTACTGACATTGGAGATACAAGTTCATTGTGTGAATTATTTCTGCCTTTTTTTTTTTTTTTTTAAATATGTTTATTGAAATTTGTACAATTGCAAATTTAACGAACCAAAATATGCATGAAAAAAGGTATTGCAATGTTAAGACATGATGTAAGGTTAACCACTTTAGCCCCGGAAGATTTTGTTGCTCAATGACGAGGCCACTTTTTTCAACTTGGCACTGCGCAAATTTAACTGACAATTGCGCGGTCATGCAACGCTGTACGGAAACAAAATTTAAGTCCTTTTTCTCCCACAAACAGAGCTTTCTTTTGGTGGTATTTGATCACCTCTGCGCTTTTAATTTTTTTTGCAATATTAATCAAAAAAAGAGTGAAAGTTTTGCAAAAAATTGACATTTTCTTTTTTGACTGTTAAAAAATATCCAATATATTCAATTGTTGTCATATATTTAGGCCAAAATGTATTTAGCTACATGTCTTTGACAAAAAAATTCTCAATAGGCGTATTTTTATCCACTTTCAGACTGAAAGATTTTAACCCCTTCCTGACCAGGCCATATTTTGTAATTCGGCACTTCGTTACTTTAACTGACAATTGTGCAGCCGTGCGATGCTGTACCCAAATAAAATGTACGTCCTTTTTTTCCCACAAATAGAGCTTTCTTTTGGTGGTATTTGAGCACCTGTGGGATTTTTTTTTTTTGCGCTATTAACAAAAAAGCGCGACAATTTTGGGAAAAAAAAAAACAATATTTTTCACATTCTGCTATATAACATTCCCAAAAAAATAAAAATCCATTTTTTTAAACATTTTAGGCCAATTTGTTTTCTGCTACATATTTTTGGTAGAAAAAAAATCGCAATAAGCGTATTTTGATTGGTATTGCGTTTACTAACTACAGGAAACATTTATGTAATTTTTATTGTTTTTTTTTTTTACTAGTAATGGCAGCGATCTGTGATTTTTTTGCGGGACTGCAACATTGCGGCATCAGACCCCTGACTGACATTTTTTACACTTTTGGGGGGACCAGTGACATTACTACAGTAATCAGAGCGAAAAATATGCACTGTTACTGTAATAATGACACAGGCAGGGAAGGGGTTAATGCTATCGGTTATCAAGGGGTTAAATGTAAGCCTAGGGGAGCGATTCTAACTGTGGGGGGTTGGGCTTGTGAGATGACCATAGAGACATGCGATCCTATATAGAAGGATCACATGAGCTCTGTGATCATTGCAGGGAGAAGGACGTATGGCTGTGTTTACATCAGCCGTCTGTCCTTCTCTGTCAGCGGGGGAGAACGCCGGTGTCAGACGGCAATCAAAGCCGCCTGACATCCGCACTGGCTTCCTCGCTGACAATCGGGGGCGGGAGCGTGCCTTCGGTGGCGCGCCCTCGCCCCCTAGTGGCTTCCCAAGCAAATGACGTTTATTAACGTGATTTTGCCTGGGAGAGCCACACTGCCGACGTAAAACGGCAGTGCAGTGACGGGAAGTGGTTAACCGCTTGCCGACTGCCGCAAGTATATATACTGTGGCGGTCAGCCCCGTGCAGGCAAAGTGACCGGTACATCACTCGCCTGTTAGCCAATAGGGGGGAGCACGCGCCGCTCACGCTCATTCACGCTCATTCCGCCGGTCACTCGCGATCGCCAGTTACAGAGGGAGAAAGGCAGGTGGCTAATGTAAACAAAGCCGCCTGTCATTCTCCCTTGTGTAACAGCAGAGATCATACGGTCCTGCTATGTAGGATCGTAGATCTCTGCTGTTACATGAAAAGCCACATCCCTGCACAGTGAGGCCCCGTTCACACTGGGGCGACGCTACTTCCCGGGGCGACCTCATAGGTCGCGGCGCGCTGCTCGCACCGAGACCTCGGATCGGCCGGCACGGACTTCATAACATTGAAGTCTATGCAGGTCGCTCCGGGTCGCCCCAAAGAAGCTCCGGACCCTTTTTCTAAGTCGGAGCGACTTGTGTCGCTCCTATTAGAATGGGTCCACAGCTTCTCTATGTGAGGCGACCTACGGCAACCTGTCAGGCGACCAGGTCGCCTGACAGGTCGCCCCAGTGTGAACGGAGGCTTAAAAACACGCCCCTGGGGACACACTTAACCCTCTCCAATAAAGTTAACCCCTTCCCTGCCAGTGTCCTTTTTACAGTAACAGTGCATATGTATAGCACTGATTACTGTAGTAATGTCACTGGTAGCCCCAAAAGTGTCAAAAATGTCAGTCAAGGGTCTGATCTGTCCGCCGCAATGTCGCAGTCCCGCAAAAAAAATCGAAGATCGCCGCCATTACTCGTTTAAAAAAAAAACAACAAAAATGACAAAAATCTTTCCCGTAGTTAGTAAACGCAATAACTTTTGCGCAAACCAATCAAAATCCGCTTTTTTGAAATATGTAGCAGAATACAAATTGGCCTAAAATGTTAAAAAAATTTGATTTTTACATTTTTTTTGGAGAATTTCATATAAAAAAATGTGAAAAATATTGTAATTTTTTCAAAATTGTTGCTCTTTTTTTGTTTATAGCACAAAAAGTAAAAATCACACAGGTGATCAAATACCACCAAAAGAAAGCTCTGTTTGTGGGGAAAAAAGGACATCAATTTCATTTGGGTACAGCATCGCACGACCGCACAATTGTCAGTTAAAATCACGCAGTGCCGAATCGCAAAATGGGCCCTGGTCTTTGAGCAGCCAAATCCTCCGGGGCTTAAGTGGTTAAGACATAATGTAAGGTTAAATATACATGGTAATCGAACATTCGTTTTCTCGTGGAGTATGCTAGGGGAAGAAAACTAGTCTGTCTAAGGCAACTTAGGGTCTGGGTGACCATATAACAAAGAATAAGGCTCCATGCACACAGGGCGTCATAAAAATGTGCTCCAAAGCTGTTTACTTGACGCCGGGAAACAGCAGCTGTAAAAACGTGCTTTCAGTAGCTTTTTCCACCAGCGTTATTGCACTGCACGTTTGTCCACAGTAGCTGTTTTTTCTGCCTCCATTCAAAATCAATGGTTCCCTATGGGAGCCTATTGATTTGAATGGAAGTCGCACCGCAGGTCGGATCAGGGTGATCCGGCTTGCGGCGCGACCTGCACTGTGAGAATTTTGAGGGGGAACTCCACGCCAAAATGGGGAAAAAAACGGCGTTGGGTTCCCCCCAGGTTCCAAACCAGGCCCTTCGGGTCTGGTATGGAATTTGAGGGTAGCCCCACGCCGAAAAAACGGCGTGGGGTTCCCCCCAAAATACATACCAGACCCTTATCCGAGCATGCAGCCCTGCATGCCAGGAAAGGGGAGGGGACGAGCGAGCAGCCCCACCCCCCCTGGATCATACCAGGCCACACGCCCTCAACATGGGGGGGTGTGGGTGCTTTGGGGCAGGGGGAGCTCTGCACCCCCCACCTCAAAGCACCTTGCCCCCATGTTGATGAGGACAAGGGCCTCATCCCCACAACCCTGGCCGGTGGTTGTGGGGGTCTGCGGGCAGGGGGCTCATCGGAATCTGGAAGCCCCCTTTAACAAGGGGGCCCCCCAGATCCCGGACCCCCTCCATATGTGAATGGGTATGGGGTACACTGTACCCCTACCCATTCACCCCATAAAATGCAGTGTGTGTAAATAACGACAGGAGACGTTTTGGGAAGTTTACGTCATATGTGACATGAGGGGGCGTGGCCTCCCAATGACGTCATCGGGGGCCACACCCACAATGACTATATAACAAGCTGCAGAGACCGGAGACCGGCATAATCACCGGAGACATCGTCGGAGGAGGACCGGAGGAAGAAGAAGAAGAAGAGAAGAGCGGACAGCAAAAGAGCAGAAGACCAGGAGAGGGAGAAGACCAGAGCAGAGAAGAACAGATGAAGATTTTTAATAAACTTCCCAAAACGTCTCCTGTCGTTATTTACATACACTGTCTTTTATGGGGTGAATGGGTAGGGGTACAGTGTACCCCTACCCATTCACATAGGGAGGGGGTCCGGGATCTGGGGGGTGTAGCTGGCCAGCTAGAACCTGTCCTAGGTTGCTAATATGACCTACATGTATATACAGCTAGACCTGTTAATAACCTCAATACAGTGCATATGTTTATATGTGAGAGACAAAAGAAGAGTTATTTACTGTGATTTCATGTTTGGATATCATATAACAGTTGTATGTTGTGTTCACAGAAGCAAAAGGAAATTTGCCTGTAAGATTCATTTATATGCCTGTAAGGTAAGCTCAGACACAGCAGAATTTAAACCAGAAAGCACAGAGTTAAACGTTATTACCCATAAGGAGTTTGTGGCCAATCACAGCCAATCTCACACTCAGCAACAGTCTTGGCCAATCACAGCCAGCCTTACACCCATTTTTTCTCTGAAGCCTCATGCTTTCAGCCAACCTTCTCATTCCACTACAGAGCAAGAGAAATGAATAGACACACAGATCCACAGAGCAGTTTTATGGAAGCAAGTGGCCAAAAATAGGTAATTATTCCTATTGTTAGTAATGTGATTAGAGCTGTATACTGAACTAGTTATGTGTTCACTTGTAGTTCCACCAAACAAACAAACAAACAAACTATCAAACTTCAAAAGTAATATCGAATTCAAACTATCCTACACCACTACATGAAGAATGTCCAAAGAAGGATGAATCCTCAATACCTAAAGATGCTGAGGAAGAAAAGAAAGTATCAGTATTCTCTTGCAGAGTAAGGGAAGGAGAAAGCAACGGCACATCAATGGTCGTACCAGTGTGCATTTCAAATCCTAAAAGGAGGAATAAGAAGGTATATGCCTATGCACTATTGGATGCCCAAAGCGATGTTACCTTCATTGATCAAGAAATCTGCAAGAAATTACAAGTGGCTACAGAACCAGTGAAGCTCAAACTCACCACAATGACGTCTCTGCCTGAGGACGCTCGTTAAGCGAAATGCATTGTGGTCAATGCTAACCCGGAAGTAACACACAGAGGCATTCGGAACAGAGGCTGGGATACACATCCACCGCCGCAATACAAAGAAGGGGGAAAGGAGATACAGGGTGCTGCAGATCCCCGGAGAATATCTTCCTAAGACCCAAAAAAACGATTTTGTACTGCCGAATTGCCCAGTGCCAGGAGGGCACAACAAATAGTAAGAGGCTAATTGTCACCTTATAGTGTATGTTTTTTGGAGAATAAAACAGTATTTCACTATTGGAGGCTATTTGTTCTTCTATATCTTTATGTGTATGGGGGGACTACATGGTCCAACTCGAGTAATATAGGAGCCAGAGATCCAAGCAATCGAGGAGAGGTTTGATCCACCCAATAAAGGGATCACAGGCGTTGGGGGTCCTTGTGACCTGCTGCTAGCTGGTAAGAGGCCACGGTTGTCACATCCCAGCACCTGGAGCACTGTGAATGGATTAATAAGAATTCACCAAGCACAATTTTGATTGCATGCTATTGCTTGGACTTTTAAACACTACTTGGAGCACATTTATATATTTATACTTTCTTATATGTTCTTATGTGATTTTTTATATATCCTTATGTGATTTTTGTATGGAATTCTTTATATATTTATTTATTGGTTCACTGATCCACATCTTTGTGGATTAATTTACTTTGAGAAGCACAAGCACTTCTTAATTGACGGTTGTCACATCCCAGCACCTGGAGCACTGTGAAGGGATTAATAAGAATCCACCAAGCACAATTTTGATTGCATGCTATTGCCTGGATTTTTAAACACTACTTGGAGCACATTTATATATTTATATTTTTATATATTCTTATGTGATTTTTGTATGGAATTCTTTATATATCTATTTATTGGTTCACTGATCCACACCTTTGTGGATTAATTTACTTTGAGAAGCACAAACACTTCTGAATTGAAATTGCACTGGTATGCACTTTTCTTTGCTAATTGCACCAATAGTAGATCATATATATATTTGTAGCAATTTTTAATCACATATATTACACTTTAAATCACTTATTAATTTTTATAACACGTGATATATTAAAATTACCAGCGCCTTTTTACCTATGATATATTACCTATTTATTGTTTTATTACAATTAAAAGGGCAGCAGGTTCAACAATCTTTTATTTAAAGGGCCAGGCGCCTTCTCTTTTCTTTTTATTACATGTTGTACATGGACTGTCTGCTGCAAAAGTGTCACTGTTATCTATGAAGAAAAGTTGAAGTTAATAAAGAAGATATCTTAAGCGTTTGGTGTGCTCTTTAAACCTACTGCTTTCCATAGAACGGTATTAGAGGAATTTATAGAGTAACAGACAGTCTGGTTAGACTGAAGTCAGAGAGATCCAATTCTTCTAATGCCACAGCGCATAAGGCACTTTGTAGTGCTGCGCCTGCCACAGGGGGCCCCCCTTGTTAAAGGGGGCTTCCCGATTCCAATGAGCCCCCTGCCCGCAGACCCCCACAACCACCGGCCAGGGTTGTGGGGATGAGGCCCTTGTCCTCATCAACATGGGGGCAAGGTGCTTTGAGGTGGGGGGTGCAGAGCTCCCCCTGCACCAAAGCACCAACACCCCCCATGTTGAGGGCATGTGACCTGGTATGGTCCAGGAGGGGTGGGGCCGCTCGCTCGTCCCCTCCCCCTTTCTGCCCTACCGGGCTGCGTGCTCGGATAAGGGTCTGGTATGGATTTTGGGGGGGACCCCACAATGTTTTATTGGCGTGGGGCTACCCTCAAATTCCATACCGGACCCAAAGGGCGCCGTTTTTTCCAATTTTTGGCGTGGAGTTCCCCCTTAAGATTCTCACAGTGCAGGTCGCGCCGCAAGTCGGATCATCCTGATCCGACTTGCGGTGCGACTTCCATTCAAATCAATAGGCTCCCATAGGGAACCATTGATTTTGAATGGAGGCAGAAAAAACGCTGCTAAAAGCAACGTGGCCAAACGTGCAATCACGCCAATGGAAAAAGCTACTAAAAGCACGTTTAGCAGCTGCTTTTTCCCGGCGTCAGAACTTGCTTTGCAGCACGTTTTTTCTAACGTCCCGTGTACATGGAGCCTAAAGCCCCGTACACACGTACCGATCGTCGGCCGACAGAACGTCCTACAAATGTTCGCGGCTGGCGTGTTTGTTGTTTGTCTGTTGAAAAGTGCTCAAAACTTGCCCAGGACATTTGTCTGCCGACAGAAAATGACGTCACTACGTTCCACGCACGTTCGCCGCTACAAAAGAGGAAGTGAGTGTTTGGCCGTGACCCTTCTGGGCATCTCGCGCTGATTTCGGTAGCATTTGTTTGGTTGACGACATTTCGCTATTTTCCGAGACATCGTTCGAGAATTTATTATGGCGACCGTGAATTCGTCCGTTGCTGTCGCTAGTGTTGGAGTTTTGGCTCTGAGACGACGTACGAGCAATAGGAAGAAGAAGCGGACCTCCTGGACGAAAAATTGGTTGCTTAACCGTGATCAATTTTCTCATATGTCCTTGCTGAGGGAGCTCCAGGAAAATAATCCTGATGACTTCAGGAATTATTTGAGGATGACGGATCCCATCTTTCACCGTCTTCTTGCCCTGGTGTCCCCCTATATTCTGAAGCAGGATACTTGTATGCGGCTTGCAATTACTCCTGAGCAAAGGTTAATTGCGACGTTGAGGTATCTTACAACAGGGAGAAGCCTGCAGGATCTGAAGTTCACCACAGGCATCTCCCCCCAAGCACTTGGAGTCATCATCCCTGAGACCTGCTCTGCCATCATCAAGGTCTTGCAGAAGGACTATATCAAGGTATGTTTGATTTTTTACATTACATGTATTACTAGTTTCACCCGAATTATGATGTTTTTGGATGTACAGCAATTGACACAGGCCATTATTTGTAAACTACCCTCTGTCCGCATGCACATAGTAGTAAAGATGTAGATTATCTTAACCATTTGTAAAATTACCCACTAACCACCCCACCATTCTCTCCTATGTGTCCCTAAACGCATTGCCTGTTAACAGTATGTCGAATTTTTAAAATTGTATTGCTTTCCCTCAAACAATTATTCCTTGGCCAATGTTTTAGTACCTAGTTTATGATTTATCTAAAATACATCAGTCCATCCATTCCCACCTATGATTGTGTATGTTTATGTAATGATGTTAAAACCTTCACTGACCACAAGCCCTTATTGATGTATAAATGCCCAGTTTTACTTACCCATCCCCCACCCACATGCTAAATCTCAAAGTCAGCATATACCAAAGCTCAAGCTCAGAGGTCTTCAAACTACGGCCCTCCAGTTGTTCACGAACTACAATTTCCATCATGCCTAGTCATGTCTGTGAATGTCAGAGAATTACAAGGCCTCATGGGATGTGTAGTTCTGCAACAGCTGGAGGGCCGTAGTTTGTAAATCTCAGCTCTAGCTGCTGAGTATAATGGGCCATACACACTAGAAGATTGTCAGAACAATTTATCCTTCCGATTTACCAAAACCAAATAATATGAGGTCCAACAAACACTTTCAAATCCTATGCAATCTGGCAGGCCCTTGCACTACATAGAAAAGGTAAATCTGCACAAAAAAGTCTTCAGAGAATCTTATAGTGTGTATGGCCCTTTACAATATAAGAACAATAGGAGGTTGAAAATAAATGTATGTAGATGTTACATCCCCAAATCCAAACGTTTGCCTTCCTGTTGTTTATTTTTTTAACAAGTTGCATAAGCATTTAACAGACAACTGTGTGTGTAATTAATAATGTGATGTGCTCAAGCACTAATTATTTTAATTTTTTTTTCCCCACAGTTTCCTTCAAACGCAGAGCAATGGCTGGAGATTTCTGATCAATTTCTGGAGAAGTGGAATTTTCCCAATTGTGGGGGTGCTATTGATGGGAAGCAAGTCCACATTGTCCCCCCTCCGAATTCCGGCACATTTTATTATAATTATAAAGGTTTTTTTAGTATAGTCATGCTAGCCATAGTTAATGCAAACTATGAGTTTCTTTTTTTGGATATTGGCAAAAATGGCCGCAATTCGGATGGGGGAGTTATTGATCAGACGGAGTTCGCTCGTCATCTAAAGAACGGCACTCTGAACCTGCCTTCCAGGGAGCAAACTGTTGAGGGTATGAGCTTTGTGTTTATCGCAGATGAGGCTTTTGCGCTTGGGGAGCATCTCATGAAGCCCTACCCTCAGAGGAACCTCACCCCCGACCAAAGGATTTACAACTACCGGTTGTCCAGAGCTCGCAGAGTTGTGGAGAATGCCTTCGGGATAATGGCCAACCGGTTCCGGATATTCCTGACGTCCATAAACCTGGCACTGTACAAAGTGGATAATGTGGTCTTGTGTTGCTGCATTTTGCACAACTTCCTACGCAGGAATGTACACAATTATGTTTTGCAGCAACTGGATACTGACCCTGCTATGCCAGGTACAAGTGGAGAGGCCCAACCTTCTGACCAAGTGGAGTCCATGACGTCAATGCAAGTTGGACGGTCAGCATTGGCATCACACAGGGCCCGTCAGATCCGCCAGGAATATCTGGACTATTTCGTGGGGAGAGGAGCTGTGTCCTGGCAGCAATCACTGTCACACACACATTAATCTTGTTAAAGATTTGACACACAAGATAAATGTCAGAGATATCTTATTTTTCAACACATTAAACCAAAATTGCAATGATTCTGTATTGTGGATTCTAATTATTTGGGCACATATGCCAAACATAATTATTTGGGTTAATCATGTGTTATATATGTGTGACTTTGGAAGGGTTAATACATTCATCAGTGTGTTTCTTTACTGTAGTCTCTCACCAGCTGATCCAAAGTGATGATGGCCATGTGTTATTTTTGAGCCAGTGGTGTAAATACAAGGGCCTTCTGCACCCCACAAAATTTACACAAACCCTGTCAAATTGAGAACTAGGTCACACCCAAGGTTCATCTAATGTCACCTTACATTGGTGGTTCTTGTCCAGAAGTTGCCCATACTATATATTTAATATAATACATTAGGGTATTAACAACATACCTACACCTGTTATGTTGTGTTCATTTATGACATCCTTCTCACTGCCCACCAATTTTAGGATATGTCAGTGTTATGTGAAACTTGATCATTGTTCATCTCAAAGTGTTATATATATAAGTAATGGAAAGTGAACTAGAGCAACGAACAAGCAATACACTATAGATTACACTGATCTCCCTACACTGATTTCTACTGCCAATATCAATGCCATATTGAATCCTAGGACTGCTAATACCTTGAGTGTTGAGTCACACTTATGCGATGCGGGAAGTCTGCGACTTTGCATCCTTCCTGCATCGCATAAGGGTGACCCGCCACTTACTTTTTCCACAGGATTGTATTACACAAGTCTGAAGCACTGTGCCATCCAATCCTGATACATCAGAAATAAAGGGTCATGTGCGACTTGGGTGCGTGTTCAGTGTGAATGTAGCCATACAAAATGTATGTCTCAATTCGCACTGCACTCGCACAAAAGTCGCACATGATGCATTTATTCAGCTGCATCAGGATAGGATTGCACAGTCGTTCCCACTTTTATGATCCGATCCTGTATGAAATGTCAGATCGCACTGTGATATGCGTATAAACGGTTGGGATCTTTAACATTTCATTGACACCTCCAGCAACTCGCATATGGCAGTGTCCAAAATGCTTTCATTAACATGTAAATATGGGAATAGGACAGCCATCATACATTTAATGCTTCTTTACACAGCTTTAGATCTCGACCCCCCAACGAAAGTCAAATAAAGAATGGAACACACATTGTTGAATGTACAAAATTTTTTTTAAGAAACATTCACAGGGTTAGGGTTAGGGTGTTTTCAAGTGTTTTTCCCAAACGTGGGTACACTCTTAACAACTGAGTGTCATCAAGATATCATAAAAGATTACAAAACATTTGTAATAAAAGGAACCAATAAAAACATAAAAAAATGTATTTAAAAATTTTTAAAATTTGGCAATCATGTCCACAAAATCGCGCATTTTGGATTGCAATGCCGTTGCTGTTTCCTTGATTTGCTCGAGGTCTGAGCAACATTGGAGTGCCTCACGTGTTAATTTTGCTAAAGTGCAACTATGTAAAACATGATCTGTAAAAAAAAATACAACAGAGTCAATGTGAATCACCTACATGAGGTCATAATAGAGAAACATTTGGTGTCCAGGTTATTTTTAATTACTCTCGAGTTAATACCTACCCTGTTCTTATGCTCTTTTGCCCTAGGCTCTTCTTCTTCCTCCTGTCCTCCTCTGATCCTGTTGCTGATGATTCTGCCGGTCTCCTGAGCTTACTATATATTCATTAGGGGTGTGAACGCATGATGACGTCATTGTGAGGGCATGGTCGTAATGTATATATATTGAGCTGCAGAGAACAGAGACGGGCAGAATGCACGGCAACAGCATTGGAGGAGGACAGGAGGAAGAAGAAGAGCCTAGGGCAAAAGAGCAGACAACATAAGAGCAGAAGATTGGACAGCAGAAGAGTGGAGAGGAGAAGATCCAAAGAGCAGAATGGAGAAGACCGGATGAAGATATTTAAGAACATTTCATAAACGTCTCCTGTCGTTATTCACATACACTTCCATTTATGTGGTTAATGTGTAGGGGTACTATGTACCCCATACCCATTTACACAGTGATTGGTGTCCGGGATCTGGGGGCCACCCTTTGTTGAAGGTTGCTTCCAAAGTCCTAGGAACCCCCTGGCTGCATGACCCCCCAAAACCACCAGACAGGGTTGTGGGGATGAGGCCCTTGTCCTCCTCTACATGGGAGCAAGGTGCTTTTGGGTGTGCGGTGCAGAGGCCCCCTGGCCCAAAGCAACAAAACCCCCCCATGTTGAGGGCATGTGTCCTGCTGTGGTCCAGGGGGTGTTTGGTCCGCTTGCTCGTTCTCTTTCCTGGCCTGACAAGCTGCATGCTTGGATAAGGGTCTGGTAGGGGTTTTGGGGGTAACCCACGCTGTCTTTTTGTTGTGGGCATACCCTCAAACTCAATACCACACACAAAAGGCCTGGTTGTGAACTTGGGGGGACACCCACGGTGGGTTATTCAATTTTTTGGTGTAGTTCCCCCTCAAAATTCTTCACAGCGCAAGTGGCCCCGCAAGTCAGAGCATCCTGATCCGACTTACGGTGCGACTTCTATTCAAATAAAGAGGCTCCCATAGGGAACTAGTGTTGACAATTGGAGGCTAAAAATAACACTGATAAAAATCATTATGAAAAAACCTACGTGGGCACACAACTGGCTCTCTGACACTTGGTCCGGGATCCTCAACATTTTGGGAAGTGGCTTCCACGCTGCTTGGCAAGTTGCCAGGAGATCTGGGTTCTGAGCTGGCTGGGGATGCCACATCCTGGCATGACGCAACATCTGCAATGTAAATTTGTAAGGGAATACAAGAATATAAGGTTAAACAATCATTGCAAATACACATATTTCTATGATCCCACTACACAAAAATCTGTGCCTACCAACCTTCTTGTTGCTCTGGTGTCTGGTCACTTGTTGGCTCCACCAGGATTATTTCCGGAATAATGTCTTCATCTACATAATACAAAAAAGTTGCCATATCATAAAAGTCACAAGAGGTACATTTGTTAGGACATGGTGCCCTGCTTGATAGCTCTTTTAGTAACAAATATGAAGACATGTACATGGTTATCTACGAAAAATATGGTACATTAATGTTTGACAGTGCATAGGAACCAATTACCTTTAGTGGAATCTGTGCCACCATCTGGGCCCATGTCCTCATCTTCTTCCACAATTGCCGATGGAGCTGCCAAACCTCTCCTCCTCCTTTCCCATAGTTTGGCACGGAGTTTTCGTTTTTCTCCTATTTAAAGGTTTGATTAATAATCTGTGATTAATAGAAATGTTTGCAGAGAAGATTCGCGCAGGAAAGAACGTTCGTTGCAACACAATACATATATTTTTAACTATGGCTTCCTGACTTTTAATGTCATATACTAAAACATCAACAATAGATCGATCTAATCACGACATGACAACTAAAATGAGTAATCTAACTTTTTACATAGACATTATAATCTAGACATGTTAATACAACATACACCAAATTATAAAAAACATATTGCATGTTTAAAAAAATAAATAAAAAATAAAACTTACTTTTTTTCAAAATCCGATGGATTTGGGAAAGCTGATCCTGCTCACGGTGTTTCAGGTCGGACCACCGTTTCCGAATCTGATATTTCGATCGCTCCACACCGAATTTTTTTTGCAAACAGGCCACCACCTTATCCATGATGCCATCTTTCCTGGCATTGGGCCGATCGTAATTTGCCAACTTTCCATCATAGTCCATTTTTTCTAAAATGGAGACCATCTCCACCATTTCTGCCTTTGTCATGGGTGTAGCCCTTGATTTTCGGGTGGCCCAATCACTTCTGCCCACACTAATTGAGCTCCCAGATCGTTGAGACATTATTCTTGATTACAATATTTTTCCACTGCTTCAGGTGTGAGTGTCGCATGTAGGCCTGATCTTCAGCACGTACACACCCCTGCACAAGCCCGCCACTGGAGGAGGAGTTGATGCCTGCGCTGTATTTAAAGGACGCCAGATCGTTCGGCCGACGATTCGCTAGCAGACATATCGAGGGTTGGAGCACGATCGAGCGGCGAATCACGACTTTTCCCCACAAACAAAGGTACGACTCTTTTAATAGAAAGTGTGTGTTTTGGGCCCTATACAGCTTTTATTAGGAATATCTTTATTATGTGCCAAAATACATGCTATTATAATATGTTTTGTGTTGTGTTGTGTCTTGCAGGCATATACTGTCCTGCAATAGGGTGGACAATTACACCAGCCACAACTTTCTAATAAGTTTTATTGACGAGTACAGGCAACTGCCGTATTTGTGGCAAGTGAAGTCGGCGGATTATGAAAATAAAAAACTAAAAAAACAGGCCATGGACCATTTGGTGGCCTTCTACAAGCCCGTCTGTCCTGGGGCAAATTTGGAGTATGTAAGGCGAAAAATCAACAGCATTCGCAGTGCCTACAGGCGGGAGGTAAAAAAAATAGAAGATTCCACCCAGTCTGGAGCAGGTGCACAGAAGATACATGTACCACGGCTGTGGTACTATGATAACTTGCGATTCCTGTCCGACACCTTGGAATCCAGGCCATCCATATCAACACTGCCTTCTACTTCAGCAGAGGGCTCAGTGTCGGTTGATCCAAGCCAGGATGAGGATTTCCTGGAGGAGAGTTTTACTCAGGTATGGCATTTCACAATATATTGTCTGCTAAAATTTAATCATGTAACAAAATTATAAGCTAAACCATAATTGACCCTTTATGTAAACGGCCATAGCAAGGGGTTGGCATGACAGGCAACCGCCAGGGGCGCAGGCCAAGGGGGGTGGGTCACAAAAACATTGGCATTGGTTTATTGTTTTTTTGAACAATCCACTCAGCCTGCACACCCCAGAACCCCCAGTTTGCAGGTGGATTCATGCAGGTGTAAAACATTGAGAGCTGCTTCATGCAGGTGTAAAACATTGAGAGCTGCTTCATGCAGGTGTAAAACATTGAGAGCTGCTTCATGCAGGTATAAAACATTGAGAGCAGCTGAGCCAAAAGACCAGGAGACTGAGACTGCCTCTCACTGCATCCCCAGCACACCTCCGGTCTTACAAACAGTGCTGCATCCCCAGCACACCTCAGAGCCTCACACCTGGAGCCTCAGCATTCCTCTGGCTCAACCTTTTTTAATACAAAACTAACAGCTCCTGCAAATGATCCATCCATCCTTGCTTCCATGTCTCTGGTCTCTCACTCTGGGTCAGCAAGGCAGGTGGCTCCCTTATTCCTGTTTACCTGCACCGCTTCACCCTCAATGCCCTACATCAAAGCCCTCTGCAAGTTCAGGCCCCTCTCTCTCTCACACCCCCTCTTTCTCTCCCTCTCTCTATCTCTCACCCCTCTCTTTCTTGTTTTTCACACCTGAGACAATGATTGCCCACTAGAGAGCTCTACACTGGGCAAACAAGGGACAAATGAAAAACATTTAATGCCCTTTAATTTTTTTTTTTGGGGGGTGGGTTACATTTTTACATTGATCTTGGGGGGGGGTTGTTGCCAAATACAGCTCCTCAACAAGGGCACTGGAGACCCTAGATACGCCACTGTATGTAAAGTCTGCTATTTGATCACAATAATATAACAAACATGCATTTTTATATACACTATAACATTCTAATCAATTGTTCATTTCATCAACAGGGAAGTATGACTGAGGAGGAGCCAGGGTGCAGCCAGGAGCCTGGGGAGCCTGGGGAGCCTGGGGAGCCTGAGGAGCCTGTGGAACTATTTCCACCACCACCTCCTCCTCCCAAACGGAGGCAAAAGAGAAAACATATTGATGACATCACCGATGAGTTTATACAGGAGGCCACCATAGCCCTACGTCGTAAACCGGAGGCCAATGAATAATTTGGCAACATGACGGGCTAAGATGGACCTCAGCCAGTGTCAGTATGCCCGAAAAATCATACTCGATGTGCTGCAAAAGGCTGAAAACGGCATCCTTACTGAGCACAGCCATGCATGCCAGGAGCACCCGTGCCCTCCACCTCCACCTCCACAACAGCCACCACCTCGCCAAATGCCACATGGCCAGTGGCAATATGGCCAGCAGGATCCAAACCTGCCCTCATGGCAGGGGGATTACAGTTACCACCAACTTTAATTTGTGTAACCCCCTATTATTTATTTTACCCCTGTTTGGCAGTTTCTATTTTAATTTTGTCCAAATGGACCTTTTTTATGTTTAGTTTATTATACGGAGAGTATTAATGTTTTCATTTCTTTTTTTCTGAGATACAAAAAATAAATAAAATTGAAAATAAAAAATGGCCTATCTGAATTTGTTAACATGTTTAATATTGTGCATAACCTGAAAAATATGTTTTAGACATTAATTCAGACAAGAATAAAGGGTCATATCAATAGTTAGATCTTTGCTGTTAAAAAAATAATAATGGTGAAGAGTTCAAATTATTTAATTATAAAATTTGATAGAACAGATAGAATAGACAAACATTATCTTCATCATAACAGAACACATGCCTTTTTATTAGAAAAGTATGGCATTGTGAGCAGCATCTTCCTTCTTCTCACATTTATCAAGATGAGCATGTGCTCCGCATTTCACCTATTTCTTGGACTGCCGCGAGCCGAAAGTTCTTTCTGGATAAAATGTTGAGTTTACTAGAGAAAATTCTTCCGGGACCTCATTTGGTTTGATCATGCGTGTTGGGATTTGTAGCTGTGTGTCGGCTGATTTCTGTACTGACTGGTGAACAATCTGCCGTTCTGGTGTCGGCATACAAAAATTTCAATGCTTGCAAGACAGATTCTTGTCCGCAGAATGTGCGCAGATGGCTGTCGGAGGCACCATACTAACAAGCGTACAATCGGCAGATCTTTCGTCCGCCGACGTTTGTATGCTGACGATCGGTACGTGTGTATGGGCCTTTAGAGACGATCCCAGACCCGGGCCTCTAAACCAGATCATTGACTCCTTTCAAATGCCTATGTAATGAAGGTAAGTTTGTGCCCCATCCGCTTTCCTCTTTTTACAAAACATTGAATGCTCCCGTGGAGGACTGTGTTCCTCTTTTTATTCACAAGTGGGAATCAGACTTACTAGTGCTGTTTACAAAAGCTCAGATCGATAGACTAAGTTGACTGGCCCATAAATCCTCGATTGCAAACCGCTTCCAAGAACAGGGATACAAGTTACTGTCAAGGTGGTGCAGGGTCCCAGTGTTATTAAATAAATTCTGTTACCAAAGTTTCCAAGATATGCTGGAGATATCACAAAGAGCCAGGCACGCTATTAAATATTTCCTGGCAATGCCTTTCCTTTGTTACATCAGTTTTGGACGGGAGTTAGGAAGATAGTTTTCCAAGCGACATTCATAGACCTTGGCCTGGACCCCCTGGGATACCTGTTAATTCAGTGCCATTACATCACTATAAGCACTCACTGACAAACAGCCTGTGCCTGCATTCCTGATCTTTGGAAACGAACCTCCCCACTGACATTAAGTCACTGGTTTGCTAAACTAAATGAAAACTGGGACCTGGAAAGCCTGACAGCTACGTTCCATAGTAGAGAAGATACATTTCAGGATGCCGGGCTGCCATGGACGGCTTATACCTCCTCTCCCCAGTACCTTGACTCAGTATCTGGAATGGTGATCCCTGCACCGTACTTGCTGAAAACCCATTCCCGGACTAGTGATCGACCAAAATCGTTTTTTTAATGCCGATACCGATATTTTGGTCATCGGATATTGGTATTGGCCGATATTTTCGGACATGTAAGAAAAAAATGTTTTTTTTATTTTATTTTTTTCCCAGGTACTCCTTGTGGAGGGATCTGGGGGTCTAAAAGACCCCAAACCCCTCTTTGGCACTGAAAAGCATTCCAAATGCCAAGGTTGGTTGTTTTGAATGCTGTCAGTTTTTTTAATTTGGCGCTGAGTGACATCACTTCCGGGTTTTTTACATGGAGACCCAATCAGAGCTGAATGCAACTTTGATCGGGTCGTCAGCTATGGACGCCGGTACCGGGGTATTGCCTCTAGCTGCAGGCATCACTCCGGTACAGCACTTTCTGAAATATCGGTAATATCGGTAACCTCAGGGGCCGATTCCGATATATCGGGAAAGTGCATATCGGCCCTTGATACATCGATCGATCCCTAACTTGAATACATTATGCTCAAATGTGAATGTAGCCTTCTGGAATACTAGAGGTGCAAAAAAAAAAAGATGCGCTAATTATATATTGTGTATAAATGCGGGTTCCTAGATGTGTGGTACAATATAGACCAGTGACGGCGAACCTTGGCACCCCAAATGTTTTGGAACTACATTTCCCATGATGCTCATGAAATCTGCAGTGTAGTTGAGTGTAGTTGAGCATCATGGAAAATGTAGTTCCAAAACATCTGGGGTGCCAAGGTTCACCATCACTGATATGGACTGTTTACTTTGCAAGAGAAGTTGCACTCTACAAAGGGAGTCCTTAGTGAATGAGGTGAAACTCTACCAGAGTTGTATAAAGTACTCGAAACCCATACTTGAGTAAAAGTACAAGTGCTCGATCAAAAAGTGACTTGAGTAGAAGTGGAAGTGCTCGATCA
The DNA here is from genome assembly GCF_965119305.1 of Pelophylax lessonae. NCBI lineage: Eukaryota > Metazoa > Chordata > Amphibia > Anura > Ranidae > Pelophylax > Pelophylax lessonae. The sequence goes on along the minus strand of NC_138769.1, from coordinate 48,102,776 downwards.
AAAAGTGACTTGAGTAGAATTACTAAAGTATTCAACATTTTTTGTACTTAAGTATTGCAAGTCGTTTTTTTTTTTAAATTTTGCTACTCAAGTACTGAAAGTTAAAGTACCAGTACTGTGTTATATAGTTATTAAAGAAAAAAGTCAAAAATTTAAACATCATATTGTTTTTTATTATTTCAAATGCAGCTTTTATTTATACATACAGTAGCATTTATTTTCGTATGCGCTGATAGTACACATGACATTATACACATTTTTTTGAACTTCATGAAACCTGCCATCTACTGTTCTGGCAGTGGTAATTTTTATAATAGTAACGAGTAACTATGCAGCACAAAAAAAAATATTGGAGTAGAAGTATTGAAATCATCGAAAAAATGTAGTGAAGTAAAAGTGGAAGTAGGAGAAAAAAATTCTACTCTAGGAAAGTACAAATACCGCCTTTCGGTACTTAAGTACAGTAGTGAAGTAGTTCTACTTAGTTACTATACATCTCTGAACTCTACTGATTTCCATCATCCAATCATGTGCAAGCAAAAATGCCTTTTTTTTTCTTGCATGTTATTGGTCATTCTTTGCAAAGTGAAGCTTCACCACATTCATTAAGCTCTGGGAAAAATCCACTTGCAGAATGGGACTCCATTTTCAAGGTGAACAGTTGTATCTGCCTTTTGTAAATCAACCGGTCGTGTATCGGTCTTTGAAAAGTCTCAAATTTATTATAGCAACAATGTAAACAGTGAGATTGATTTTTCTAAAAGCAAATAGACCCTACACTTTGCAAAGAAAGTTTCACTCTGAAAGAAAATTTTCCCAAGAGCTTAGTAAATTGGGTGAAGCTCTGCTAACATCCATCATCTAATCATATGCAAACAAAAAAATGCTGTTTTTTTTTTAAATTTTACTTCCTCTACGATTAAAGGGTAACTCCATTTTCGTGGGGGAAATAAAATAGAAAATAAAGAAAAAAACTTATAGCGTATAAAATTGTGACACAAATCATATTGTAATTGAATGTTAATAAAAATTGTCTTTCCTTTTTCAATCTGCAGCCTCTGTCATTTACTGAAAATGCAATGCAATATGGCTACCTGGAGCTGTTCTGTACACAGAATGTATACTGACCACACCCCCAGAAACATAATTTCCTGCTTGTGTGATTGGCTCACTAATTTTCTCAGAAGTCTGCACTAAGATACAAGTCAGATTTCTGGCATCCCCTGCAACAAAAATGTCATTTCTGGTGAGATACTCCCAATAGGAACACGTCTAAAGGGATGCAGGCCCAGCAGCTTTCCTCATTAGTGCCCTGCAGGTGCTACAGCTGATTGATAATTATGAAACCACTCCCATTAGGCCCACTTAGCCCAGAGCCACAGACTAACAAACAATGATTTCTTCAGAATAGCAAAAGGTTGGAATCTGCAACACAGTTTGTTATAATCCTTGTAATGTACAGAGATCACCCAGAGGGGAATGTTTTTTTCTTAACAAGAGTGAAGTTATGCTTTAAGGGGATGAAACATGTCAGTTGAATACTGTACCTGTATCCTTTGCTCCATTGTTGTAAAAAAGTTTAATGTTTACAGAGCTCAGCAGCTCAAGCTACCATTTACACATACAAGTGAATGACTCTGAGGAGTTACTCCTCCACTATAGGATAGCTGCTTCCAGGTTTCGGTCAGAGGGGGCAGCCACAGCCAGTCATAGTGATTACATCAGGTTTGATTATAAACAAGTCTTTTGCCTGCAGCTGTCACCGAGTCTTGCACAGAGGGAGTCAAAGTGGCAGCTCAGGCCACCAGGCTGCAACTGTCATTGTGCAACAGAGTGAATAAATAGATAAATAAATTAATACATTCTTTTAAAACTTTCCCTCAAAAACTACAGGACCGTCTTTCACACAGGGCAAAAGGGGCAGCTGCCCTGGACCCAGTTATTGTTGTAGAGCCCAAGGCAGCTTCCTTTTGAGCCTGCACTGCCCGCAAATAGTTGATAAGTGGATTCGAAAGGGCCCAAGAAAATGTTTGCCCAATATTAAAGATGGCCCCGAAAAACTGTTATGTGCAAAATAACAATTTTGTAACATTTTTGTCCCTTTGTCATCTTAAAGGAGAAGTAGGGTCAAATATTTTTTGGCCCTACTTCTCCTATGGATCACAGGAGAGCAGTATATTCTGCACTGCTGTGATCCGTTTTAAGCCTATAGCAGGCTTAAAGTAGAACTATAGGCAAAACTTTTTTTAATTTTGAATAGAGTAAGTGAGGGTTATAGCCCCTGTAAGGTTTATTTTTGCCATCTGTGTCCCGTTGATCTGATTTACCTTCACATCCTGTCCCACAGCCAAACAAATTAAGGAAATCTCATGGGGACCCCCAGGTCACAAGAACTAGTGTCCCCATTGGAATATTTCTCCCCTAATACTTTTCTGGGGAAAACCCAAAATGTGGGTTTTTCTTTTACTTTCACTTTCAATAACCACGGTAAACAGGACATTTATAGAGGGTGAATCTCCCTAATGGGGGCACAGACAGCAATGAAAGTTGACAGGTGTTCTAATCTATCTTCCCTCTATTCAAAAAAAAAAAAAAAAGTTTTGCCTTTAGTTATACTTTAAGCCCGCTGTCTGCTGACGTTACTTAGCCGGTCCAGGCTCTCTACAGTCCCGACTTTACAGTCAAGATCCACCCAGATGCCTTGACATGCAGTTGGCTCAGCCTCTGCTGCTGAGAGCCTGAGCTAGCCTCTCCCGCCCCATCTACAGCTTGGCGCTCCAGTGAGCACTGGAGGAGCAGAGCAGAGAGCCAGTGATTGAAAGTCACCAGCTCTCTGCTCAGTGAAGATCTCAGTTTTAGCATCAACAGGGAAAAGATGTAGCATCAGACCAATGCTGAATGCACCTTGATGAGTATATATATATATTTTTAAAAAGAAACCTGAATTTCTCTTTTAAATTAAAAGCAGAGTCGTCATTTGTAAAATTGTCTCTGAGTTGCAGACCTGGGCGACCCTCCCTCTCTCACTCTTCGGGAGATGTCATTTATTTAAGATGGTATCTTTTCCGCGTCTTTTATATCCACTACAGACACTTCCTTTTCTCTTGAAGCACTCGGATGTGCAGAGAATAAATAAAGCATTGAACATTTTTTTATGGGCTTCTAAAAAACCACGTATTGCTTTACGAAAACTTTCTCTCCCGAGGTCTGAGGGGGGGATAGGTCTCCCTGATATTCGCCTTTATAATTTATCATGCTTATTAAGACAGGGTCTTGATTGGCTCTCAGGAACATCACGTTATTCTAATTTCGAGCTTGAAGAAGCGCTGGTATTTCCATATACCCTGCCAGCCATCCTCCACTCCTCTCTCAGGGTGCTACCACCCCATCTTAAAAACAATATTGTCATCAGAGATACAGTGGTGGCGTGGAGGGAGGTACGGAGGATTGTGGGCTTGCCTTCCAGCATCTCTAGCTACCTTACTATTCAAGGCAATCCCATGTTCATTCCCTCCACTACACAAGCAGCCTTCAGACAGTGGGCAATTTTTCGACTAACTAAAGCCTCCTCGCTTTATGACAATATTACCAACCATTTCAAATCTTTTCAAGTCCTGAGACAGGAATTTAATCAACCCTCTTCTCATTACTTTTTCTACCTACAAATGACTTCCTTTTTGCGGACTTGCTGCAGATGTGGAACAAATCCATTTAAATCTTCCTTTATTGACGTAGTGCTTCATCAAAAAGAATATTCTATTTCTATTCTATATAAGCATTTAGTGTCTCATTCGTTGGGTATGATTCAAAAGGTATTATTCCAGAAATGGTCTCACGCTCTGGGGGATGAAACATTACCGGAAAAGCTTCTCAAGAGCTATAAAAGAATACACTCTATTATTATTTCTGAAAATTGGCGGGAAACTCAATTTAGAATAATGCATCGGGCTTACTATCCTTTTCGACATTGCCCAGAGGATCCTACTCAAGAGCAATGTCCGTGGTGTAAAGCCACACAGCCTACACTTTTACATCGACTCTGGGAATGTCCGCATATCAGCAACTTTAGGGACAGCGTGCTGGGTTATATTTTTCTTATTTCGGGTATGGGTGTACCTAAGACTCCTACTACCTGCCTTTTAACTGCATATCTTTTTCTTCACAATGGACCCACCTCTGCCTCTTGGCAGCACGCAGAACGATTATGGCTAACTGGATTAACACCACCCCACCAAATCTCTTACAGGTCCAAAAATCTCTGCTGTCTCTATGCCAACTGGAAAGACTTGACGTTATGCTTTCCAACTCACGTACTACCCCGAGATTTCTTACCAGATGGAGATCATTCCTGGAATATACATTTTCAGAAGAGAGCTTGACAGATATGATACGCCCTTTTAGATTCACTGAATGGCATTCTTCTAGGGACACGGCCAATTTTTTTTGGCAACATAAGGGTTGCAACCTAGATAGGCTCAGGCTTAATCTTGAATCTTGAATTTCCGAACTTCTCCCCCCCTCCCCTCTTTTTTTTTTTTTTCTTCTTCTTTTTTTTCTTCTGTTTTTTTTTTTTTTTTTCCTTTTCTTTGTCTATTTATGCAAAGCCTTGGAGTGTTTGACCCAAGTAATTAGCTGCATTAATACTGCCCTATTTTTTTTTTCTGTCTGATTTTGTATGTAAAAAGGAAAATAAAAAAAAAAAAAGCAGAGTCGTCATCAAGTTACCGATGCATACTGGCAATGTTAACCACTTTCGGACTGCTCACTGTAGATATACTGTGGCAAGGATGCCACTCTGCGCCAAATCACATACCTAGTATGTGATCTGCGCACCGTGGTAGGGGACCCACTGTGCCGGCCACTAATTGGTCGCCTGTATTCTATCAAATTACTGCTACCCATCAGGTCGCCGTTGGTCTATCAGATTACTGCTACCTATCAGGTCACCGGTGTTCTATCAGATTACTGCTACCTATCAGGTCGTCGGTGTTCTATCAGATTACTGCTACCTATCAGGTCACCGGTGTTCTATCAGATTACTGCTACCTATCCGGTCACCGGTGTTCTATCAGATTACTGTTACCTATCAGGTCGCCGGTGTTCTATCAGATTACTGCTACCTATCAGGTCGCCGGTGTTCTATCAGATTACTGCTACCCATCAGGTCGCCGGTGGTCTATTAGATTACTGCTACCCATCAGGTCGCCGTTGGTCTATCAGACTACTGCTACCTATCAGGTCGCCGGAGTTGTATCAGATTACTGCTACCTATCAGGTCGCCGGTGTTCTATCAGATTACTGCTACCCATTAGATTGTGTAACAGAAGTGACGTTCGAACCAAAGAATTACTGCACATACGTTCCAACATGCGTTCCATGACACTATGTATTCCAAACATTTCATGATCTGATGGGTTTTGATGCTACATTTTAAAAGAAGCTGGACGCCAGCAGTAGGAAGGTGGCGGAGGCCATGTTGGTACACCCCGCACTGCTCAGCACTAAACCTTTAGGCTTTCAAAAATTAAACATCCCAACAACATTACAGATATCAGTATACTATATTTATTTATATATGCTCACTTTATTGCTAAAATTAATCTGAAATTCAAGATGTAGCTGGATGTAGTAAGATGTGCGCTGTCGCTGTTGTCGAACAATGTGATGGGTTCTGATGGTAGTGAAGTAGAAAAGTGTGTGGAATGTATAGCGTGCCGCGGAACGGCATAGCGCATGCGCAGTAAGTATTTTTTGGTGGGAACGTCACTTCCGTTACACAGTCTGATGGGTAGCGGTAATCTGATAGAACACCGGCACCCGGTGATCGGCTCTGGTAATTTCCAGAAGAGAGCCCTGTGTATGTAAACCAACACAGGGTTCTAATCCAACAGCAGCAATGTGCTGTTTTTTCTCCCCGCAAAGCACATTGCTTATTAAAAACAGCACACAGTACACACATTAACATTAGATAGGCCAACAGGTAACCCTTTGATCACCCCCTGATGTAAACCCCTTCCCAGTCAGTGTCATTATTACAGTGACAGTGCATATTTTTTAGCACTGATAACTGTATTACTGTCACTGGTTCGAAAAAAAGTGTCATAAGTGTCAGATAGTGTCCGATTGTCTGCCACAATATCTCAGTCCTGCTATAAGTAGCTGATCGCCGCCATTACTAGTAATAAATAAATAAATAAAAACTCCATAAATATATCACATAGTTTTTAGACGCGATAACTTTTGCTGACGCTTATTGGGACTTTTTTCTTCAAAGCAGGGACATGGATCTCTGTCTTCCCATAGTACAAGTGCCTCCTCCACAGTAACCAAGCACATTTTAGGCACACTTTTAATCTTTTCACTGTAATATTATCACTGGTCCCCACTAAAATGTCGAAAGTGTCAGTTAAGCCCCGTACACACGCACCGATTGTCGGCCGAACGATCGGCCATCTTTTGTCCGGTGCTGTCCTGTCGGTTGAAAAGTGCTAAAGACTGCACACGAATTTTGTCGGCCAACAACAGCCGACTGCAGAAGTGATGTCATGTGATGGTTAACTTTCCGTGTGTTTTTTCTTCTCTGAGCATGCGCAGTCTTGCTCATCTGCTGTTTGTTGGCCGAATTCTGTACTGACTGAGGAACAATCGGCCGTTCTGGTGTTGGCCAACAAAAATTTTATAGCCTGCACACCAGATTCTGTTCGGCCGAAAAGTCGCAGTCAGTTGTCGGAAGCATCATACTAACAAGCCGACAATCGGCCGATCTGTCGGTGGCCGAATATTTACGGCCGACAATCGCTACGTGTGTACGGGCTTTTAGTGTCCGATTTGTCTGCCACAATATCGCAGTCCCGCTATAAGTCGCTGATTGCTGCCATTACATGTAAAAAAAAAAAAATAAATACAAATTCCATAAAAATATCCCATAGTTTGCAGATGCTATAATTTCTGCGCAAACCAATCCATTTACAATTATCTAAATTCATTTTTTACCAAAAAGATATAGCAGAATACATATTGGCCTAAATTCAAGAGATTTGATTTTTTTTTTCTCCAAAATTGTGTTTTTTTTTTTTTTTTTAACCAAAGACATGTAGCTGAATACATTTTGGCCTAAATTCACAAGGAAATTCAATTTTTTTTTTCAATTTTTATTGGATGTTTTATAGCAGGAAATACAATTTTTTTTTTTTTTTCATTTTCTGTCTTTTTTGTTTTAAGCGCAAAAAATAAAATATGCAGAGATGATCAAATACCACCAAAAGAAAGCTCTATTTGTAGAAAAAAAAACAGTGTCCTATCGCAAAAAAATGGCCTGGTCATGAAAGAGGGGTAAATCTTCTGGAGCTGAAGTGGTTAAAGTGTATCTGTGGTCAGAATGTAAAATCCTTTATTCATTTCCACATCGTATTTCAATTATTTATAGCCAACTCCTTTTTTTATTTTAAACAATCTTGAAGTTTGTAAACCTACTTTATGGAGATTTCCATACATAGGTGTGCGCAGTCCATTGCATTAGGGTGTGCACCCCAAAGCTCAAACACACACGCCTTTCTCTGCAGCCTCAGCTGCACTGGACAGTGAATGAATGGGAAGTGCACTGTGCTTCCCGTTTATTCAGAAACTGAAACATAGTAAACACATATAGCACCCTCCAGGTACTAGGTAAAAGCATCTATTTTGCTCCTGCTGCTTATTGGGGGACCTGATCTGTTAGTTTTGCCTGTCACATGTTTCCAGGTGTGATTCACTGGGTCTGAGGGAGTGTCCCCACTGTATCCAACGAGGGAGCTTGTTGGACAGTGGAGGAACCCAGCCAGTCACACATTCTATTTCATGGCAGTCCCAGTGGGAGGGCATGTGGCAATGCATCCTGATATTGGCCATAAATAGGGCAGGAGCGTGTGACAGGGCATCTTTTGGCGGGAGCAAAGTCCCAGGAGGAGGTGGTCGGTTGTCTCTCCTGCAGAGTGAGGAAGGTGGTCGAGGTGGTCGGCCTAGGGACCAGGAGTGGAGCTGAGCTGCAGAGGATCCAGTGTGCTAACCAGTGGAGCTGCTGGGCAGAGGACTTTGGGAAAAACAGTATTGTGAGTACCAAGGGAACTGCCTAGGGGTCTGCCTAAGAGAGGGGACCAATCCAGAGAAGTCAGGGGATCAAGGAGCCAGCTCACTCAGAGTGTTCCAGTAAAGGGGGTGTCGTGTAGTGAACCCTGAAGATTAGGAATAAAGGCTGTGCCAGGAAGGGCCCTGAAGTTGTTCAGCAGTACAGTTCAGTTGCTTCAGAGTACAGATTAACTCAGAGAATTACTTCAGTTCTGCGTCACAGCTAGTGACAGACTGAAACCAACAGCCTAGCTGTGACTAGCTCAATTTCAATGTTACCTAGCATTTACTCAAGTCGTCCCTGCCTATTGTGCATAGTTTTGTTCAGTTGGAGTATCCCACTCATCCCTTCTCCTATCCAAGTTCCTAATAAAACATAAAAACCAAAGAAACTGAACTGATTCTTGTTGGAGGTAAAAACACTTGGAAAATGCCAGATTGTTCCACTGTTGCTAATGGTAACCCAGTGGGACCTGTAACCAGCAGCTCTCTTGGGGGCTCGTCCGGGATTTCACCCTGGCTTGATAATGACAACAGTCGAAGAAAAATTTCAAAAACTTCATTTTTGCTTCCCGGACTTTGTTCTAATGCTCAATCCATGTGTGAGGCCTGCTCTACAGGAGATAGGGAGAGTGGGATGAAGAGAAAATTGCACAAAGATGGTTGCCCGTGGCAACGCAAAGATTCCAGTCAGAATCGCAACCTGTACCTACAAATGGCGGAAAACTTCCATCTGAGCTACAAAATGTACACTCCTATGAAGTATTGGGAGGCACAAAAAAGGCATTTTTATGTGAATATGGACTGTGTCTGCTTAACAGTAAAGTGTGGACGGAGAAAATGGTGGCCAGGGACATGTGTGTGTGCCGGGGGCCGCATGTGTGCCAAGACTATATGGAAAAGTGTTGACCGTGCATACGACAGCGGGATATTTATTCTATACAGTGGCAGTGTCAGTACTGTGAAGAAAACTGTTGGCCATGCCGTGGAGGGCAGTGGGGTTTTCTTCAGGGACAGGATGGTGACGGGCCTTGCTTGTACATGTGCTGGGAAGAGGACTGTTGACTGTGCATACGACAATGGGACAATTCTCTGGACTGGCAAAGAGGGACAGCTGGCTCAAGGTGATGGAGGCGCAGCTGGGGCACTGCTACAAGCAAGAAGAGTGGATGCATGTCTGACGGGGGACATGGTCTGCTTTGCAGTAACTTCCATGTCAGCTGAGATGAGAGAGCGGCATTGGAGGGGTTACTGCACCGTGCGGGAAAACGCGCGCTGAACCGTTCTGCCTAGCAGAAGGAGCCACCGTCAAACAAGGAATGTGGGTGGAGACGTCGTTCATGCCCAGCCAATCAGGAGTGACAAGGGAAGTCCATAAATGACTTCCTCCTTCGGATGTGGCTGAGAGGGAGACACGTGCAAGGAGAAGCACCATGGAGATTACCAGAGAGAGAAAGTGCGCACCAGTGAACGTTTCACCTGTTGGCAGAGAACCTGCTGGGCAGACCCAGGAGCAGACCGAAGAGCGGAAGGCGACTGTCCTGTGGGATACAGGAGTGCGGATGGTGCCCGATGGAGGACTGGCGGTTGCGGGTGCCATGTTTTTCAAGGTTCTGGTTTGGTGCTTTATCATGGGGTATACCTCATTGCACGCGACCAAGGACGGTCAAGTTCTTATCCGGCCCCTTCTGCTGGTTGAGGAGGCAGGGGGGAAAATGCATTTGATTTATATTGCGCAGTTGCGCATTGCAGTTTACAACTTTGGTTTTGAATTCTCAACAGCAACAAACTTTTTTCTTTATGATTTTTTGTGGACAGTCCCTCATTGGGTGGCTTTTCCAGTCAGTGGTTTGCTTACATTGGCAGGATCCCCCATCCGGATGGAGAGGGGACCGCTCACAAGATCATATGTCGTCCTACTTCTATAATGCATTGCATCTTACTTTACAATGACGCTACCTATAGTCTCATGGAATGTTAGGGGGTGAATAGCCCCTTGAAGCGCACCATGATATCCACTTGCCTCCGGAAGTTTCATCCAGCCATTGTGGGATTGCAAGAGACCCACTTGACTACTGATACTACCCGGGTCTTGCAATATTCGTGGGCCTCTAAAGTGTATCACCCCCTTCACACATCATATACCAGGGGGGTGAGTGTTTTGGTACAGAGAGCACTGCTCTTTCAGGAAATGGATTCTAGGGTGGACTCTGATGGCAGATATCTATTTCTGTACTGTAAATTACATAATGTGCAAATGGTATTAGCATTTGTGTATATTCCGCCTCCATTTTCAAGGGATGTATTGAAGCTTCTAATGACATATCTGGCTGATAAACCGGACCTCCCATTGTTGATAATAGGGGATTTTAACTGTTATCTTGACCCTCATATAGATCGCCATCCACTGGTGTCTGGACCGGGGAGGGACAAGGCCACAGTCTTGGGGAGATTTCTGTCAGAGGTTGGTCTAATGGATACATGGCGCTATAAATTTCCTAATACTAAAACATTTTCATGTTTCTCTAAAACGCATTCCTCATTATCTTGTATTGACCTCAGTGTGGGTAACGAGCACTTGCTCAAATACATTTCAACAGTTGAGTATCATACTCGTGGGGTTTCGGATCACTCTCCACTTATAGTGGGACTTGCGGTCCATCCTCTGGTAGACCTCCCTAGGGCACCCTGGAAGCTAAATGCCTATTGGCAACAGTTGTTCCCTGCACAAGACCGTAATACAATCCAGATTGAGGACTTTTTTTAAGAATCATGACTCGTATGATGACCCTATGCAAAAATGGGAGGCCTTTAAGGTGGTACTTAGAGGGCTTTTTATTGTTGAAATTAAGGCGGTAAAAAGGAAGTCTTCTGAACTCCTGGAACTTTTGGAAGACCAGGTTGCTAGATCTGAACTGAGATATATTGTTACACCATCTGAGTCTGCTAGGGAGGCCTGGGTGTTGGCCCAGGATTCTTTGGATCGTCTTCGGGCCTCCATGGCGGAACGTAGGCGGTTTTTCAGTAAAGCAGATTTTTTTGAAGCGGGGAAGACGACTGGTTGCCTTTTGGCTAATATTGCCTAATCACAACAGGCCTCGCCAGTTATAGGCGCTATAAAGGATAGTTCTGGCAAAATTGTTAATAAACCTGAGCAACGGGCTTTTACTCCTCCCTTTATCAATCACAGAGGACACAATCACTAGAGGACCTGTCAGACTATGTCTGGGGAATTCCTCTTCCCACATTACCAACAGTTCAAAAGGCTAAATTGGATGCTCCTATCACTTTAGAAGAGCTACAGAGGGCGGCCAGCTCCTTTCCCACTTGTAAGGCCTCTGGTGATGATGGTATTCCAATGGATGTAAAAAATTGATTGGTAGGAAGACAATCAATTGAAATAATGTTGGGACTTTAAATGAGGCACTATCCAATTGGGAAAAGATGCTTTCATCCCTATTATTTGAGAAGAAGGGGGGAGGGGAGTAAGGAAGATATATACAGATACTATATGACAACTGGCATGTGTATAACATAGGTACAATCATATGAATCAAAAAGTTAAATATTAATATATTATTAGGCCAGCTGTTACATAAAGATAAAAATTGGGTAAAGGAGGGGGGACGTTTGGGACTTTAGATGAGGTGTGCAAAAATAATGGTACATAAGCAGACAAATCGATAAAATAATTAAAGGCGGGTCTAGCAAAATCGTACAAAAGCAATTGAATTGTATTGATCAACATACATAAAATGACATCATGGCATAGCTGCATTTGTAAATTTCAAAAGCCAGTATGAAGCAATAGTATTGGTAAAAAAAGCACTAGTGGGTTTAACTAATCATTTTTTATATAAGTCTCCTTCAAGGGGGCATGGCAGGGGTGTGTGTCCTATGCCTACATATGTTTGCAAATAGGTGTCCCTCGTTCACATCTCAAAAAGTTGAGAGGTATGGACCTCTTCCCTTTATAGAACACAGGAGGGATGCTGCACCCCAGAGAAAGTCCGCAAACACACTCAGGTAAGGCGGCAAACACATTAACCCTTTCCCCCTAGCCTGAGCAGCCGGATGCGAACTAAACATACAGTGGGCCACCTGCCTACATCCAGGCACAAATTTCAATAAAACCCAGTGAGTGCGGTAGCTCTAAAATTATGAATCAAGAAATGCTACATGATAACTGTTCGATTAGCAGCAATTCCTGTTGTTTATTCACCCCAACTGCCTATCTGTGTGCTGGGTGACAGGTCACATCAAGTCCTTCCAACTAGATCTAATCAGGCTTTTGTACTTCTGCAGGACATGCCCATGTGAAACAGAATGCCCCGCATACTACTCCTCCCTGTGCACCTGGAAGAAGAAGATTTTACAACCAAGTGATGACCTTACTAGGAATTCCAAGAGAATTTTTACTACACAGAAGCAAAGTAAATAAAAAACACCTAGGGTTCCTCCCGAGGTTGCAAGAGGTTCCCTGAGCAATGAGTAATTCCTTCCTCTCAGATAGGTACTTACAACAATGATCTTTATAGATATCCTTCCCTATGACCACATGGTAAGGAGCATTCTTCCCAGTGACCATCATGCTTTGTACCAAGAGCTGTATACAGTGCCTTGCGAAAGTATTCGGCCCCCTTGAACTTTTCGACCTTTTGCCACATTTCAGGCTTCAAACATAAAGATATAAAACTGTATTTTTTTGTGAAGAATCAACAACAAGTGGAACACAATCATGAAGTGGAACGAAATTTATTGGATATTTCAAACTTTTTTAACAAATAAAAAACTGAAAAATTGGGCGTGCAAAATTAATCAGCCCCCTTAAGTTAATACTTTGCAGCGCCACCTTTTGCTGCGATTACAGCTGTAAGTCGCTTGGGGTATGTCTCTAACAGTTTTGCACATCGAGAGACTGAAATTTTTGCCCATTCCTCCTTGGAAAAACAGCTCGAGCTCAGTGAGGTTGGATGGAGAGCGTTTGTGAACAACAGTTTTCAGTTCTTTCCACAGATTCTCGATTGGATTCAGGTCTGGACTTTGACTTGGCTATTCTAACACCTGGATATGTTTATATGTGAACCGTTCTATTGTAGATTTTGCTTTATGTTTTGGATCATTGTCTTGTTGGTAAACAAATCTCCGTCCCAGTCTCAGGTCTTTTGCAGACTCCATCAGGTTTTCTTCCAAAATGGTCCTGTATTTGGCTCCATCCATCTTCCCATCAATTTTAACCATCTTCCCTCTGTCCCTGCTGAAGAAAAGCAGGCCCAAACCATGATGCTGCCACCACCATGTTTGACAGTGGGGATGGTGTGTTCAGGGTGATGAGCTTTTACGCCAAACATAACGTTTTGCATTGTTGCCAAAAAGTTCGATTTTGGTTTCATCTGACCAGGGCATCTTCTTCCACATGTTTGGTGTGTCTCCCAGGTGGCTTGTGGCAAACTTTAAACAACACTTTTTATGGATATCTTTAAAAAATGGCTTTCTTCTTGCCACTCTTCCATAAAGGCCAGATTTGTGCAGTATACGACTGATTGTTGTCCTATGGACAGAGTCTCCCACCTCAGCTGTAGATCTCTGCAGTTCATCCAGAGTGATCATGGGCCTCTTGGCTGCATCTCCGATCAGTCTTCTCTTTGTCTGAGCTGAAAGTTTAGAGGGACGGCCAGGTCTTCGTAGATTTGCAGTGGTCTGTTACTCCTTCCATTTCAATATTATTGCTTGCACAGTGCTCCTTGCGATGTTTAAAGCTTGGGAAATCTTTTTGTATCCAAATCCGGCTTTAAACTTCTCCACAACAGTATCTCGGACCTGCCTGGTGTGTTACTTGTTTTAATGATGCTTTCTGCGCTTTAAACGGACCTCTGAGACTATCACAGTGCAGGTGCATTTATACGGAGACTTGATTACACACAGGTGGATTCTATTTATCATCATTAGTCATTTAGGTCAACATTGGATCATTCAGAGATCCTCACTGAACTTCTGGAGAGAGTTTGCTGCACTGAAAGTAAAGGGACTGAATAATTTTGCACGCCCAATTTTTCAGTTATTTATTTGTTAACAAAGTTTGAAATATCCAATAAATTTTGTTCCACTTCATGATTGTGTCCCACTTGTTGTTGATTCTTCACAAAAAATTGCAGTTTTATATCTTTATGTTTGAAGCCTGAAATGTGGCAAAAGGTCGCAACGTTCAAGGGGGCCAAATACTTTCGCAAGGCACTGTATGTTTGCCAATAGGTGTCCCTCGTTCGCATCTCAAAAAGTTGAGAGGTATGGGCCTCTTCCCTTTATAGAACACAGGAGGGATGCTGCACCCCAGAGAAAGTCTGCAAACACACTCAGGTAAGGCGGCAAACACATTAACCCTTTCCCCCTAGCCTGAGCAGCCAGATGCGAACTAAACATTCAGTAGGCCACCTGCCTACATCCAGGCACAAATTTCAATAAAACCCAGTGAGTGCGGTAGCTCTAAGATCATGATTCAAGAAATGCTACATAATAACTGTTCAGTTAGCAGCAATTCCTGTTGTTCATTCACCCCAACTGATTATCTGTGTGCTGGGTGACAGGTCACATCAAGTCCTTCCAATTAGATCTAATCAGGCTTTTGTACTTCTGCAGGACATGCCCATGTGAAACAGAGTGCCCCGCATACTACTCCTCCGTGTGCACCTGGAAGAAGAAGATCTTACAACCAGGTGATGACCTTACTAGGAATTCCAAGAGAATTTTTACTACACAGGAGCAAAGTAAATAAAAAACACCCAGGGTTCCTCCCGAGGTTGCAAGAGGTTCCCTGAGCAATGAGTAATTCCTTCCTCTCAGATAGGTACTTACAACAATGATCTTTTTAGATATCCTTCCCTATGACCACATGGTAAGGAGCATTCTTCCAAGTGACCATCTGTAACGCTCCTGCGTTTTTATAGTGAGCTGGATTTGCAGCTGCAGAATCTCCACTCAGTAGTCATGTAGAGATGTGTTGAATTACCAGATCCAACTCTCCAGACTCATCACTGTGGACCCGCCTGCTTCAGCATACAAATATACATACACTCAATAAGATGTTCCTGGAGTGATAGGATGTATATGATAGTATAGAGGTGATGTGCTGAAGGGACAGGCGTGAGCAGTGATAGCAATGATAAACACTTGATCTTTTTAGATATCCTTCCCTATGACCACATGGTAAGGAGCATTCTTCCAAGTGACCATCTGTAACGCTCCTGCGTTTTTATAGTGAGCTGGATTTGCAGCTGCAGAATCTCCACTCAGTAGTCATGTAGAGATGTGTTGAATTACCAGATCCAACTCTCCAGACTCATCACTGTGGACCCGCCTGCTTCAGCATACAAATATACATACACTCAATAAGATGTTCCTGGAGTGATAGGATGTATATGATAGTATAGAGGTGATGTGCTGAAGGGACAGGCGTGAGCAGTGATAGCAATGATAAACACTTGATAGTAATGTTCGGGAGAGTAGTAGATGGTAACAGGTAGAATGGAGATAGGTTAGTAATCATGTATGGTAATAGGTGATAAGGACAGCAGATGATATATACAGGAGAGACTAACCCAGTGCAAGGATAGATGGTAGTAGACTCAAGAGCTAGCAATCTATGTAACAGTGCAGATGATAGAATTAGTAATGCATAGATAGTAACAGTCCTTAATGTGCAGAAGTAGGTAGTGTAAGTTTGTTATGGAGGAATCCCCTGTGGGGTACTTATCACTAGTGAGGTTAGTAAGTAGAAGGGTCCGGTAGTAAGGGAGTGATCCGGTAGCGAGATACGGGATCAGTAGCGAGGTTCCGGTCTGTTCCAGGTAAAGAGAATAGCTGGAGGCTCCGGCAGCATACGACAAGGCTGTTAAGCATGCGGTGAAGATCAGGTAGCGAGATACAAGATCAAAAGTCAAGTACAAGATCAGGTAGCGAGATACAAGACCAAGTAGTGTCAGGTATAGTTGCATGCAGGCGGCTTGAATGAATAACCTGTGAGAGAAAGCCGGCGATTGAAATAGCCGCTCAGAACGGCGCTCAGTGATGATGTCATGCGGCTTAAAGGTATATGCGTTCCACCTAACTGAAAAGGTGGGACGCAATATGCAACAGAAAATGGGCAATAAGGGTACCAAAGGTACCAGAATCTTACACCATCATGCTTTGCACCAAGAGCTGTACATATATATAGTATATATTAGCAGGAGATGAAGAGAGGTTTAGGGGCAAATGCTTGGAAGGACCCCCTAAAAACTTACAGCTGCAAGAAAAAGTATGTGAACTCTTTGGAATGAGATGGATTTCTGCACAAATTGGTCATAAAATGTGATCTGATCATCATCTAAGTCACAACAATAGACAATCACAGTCTGCTTAAACTAATAGCACACAAAGAATGAAATGTTGCCATGTTTTTATTGAACGCACCATGTAAACATTCACAGAGCAGGTGGAAAAAGTATGTGAACCCTTGGATTTAATAACTGGTTGAACCTCCTTTGGCAGCAATAACTTCAAGCAAAAGTTTCCTGTAGTTGCAGATCAGACGTGCACAATGGTCAGGAGTAATTCTTGACCATTCCTCTTTACAGAACTGTTTCAGTTCAGCAATATTCTTGGGATGTCTGGTGTGAATCACTTTCTTGAGGTCATGCCACAGCACCTCAATCGGTTTGAGGTCAGGACTCTGACTGGGCCACTTCAGAAGGTGTATTTTCTTCTGTTTAAGCCATTCTGTTGTTGATTTACTTCTATGCTTTGGGTCATTGTCCTGTTGCAACACCCATCTTCTGTTGAGCTTTAGCTGGTAGGCAGATGGCCTTAAGTTCTCCTGCAAAATGTCTTGATAAACTTGGGAATTCATTTTTCCTTCGATGATAGCAATCCGTCCAGACCCTGACGCAGCAAAGCAGCCCCAAACCATGATGCCCCCACCACTATACTTCACAGTTGGGATGAGGTTTTGATGTTGGTGTGCTGTGCCTCTTTTTCACCACACATAGTGTTGTGTGTTTCTTCCAAACAACTCAACTTTGGTTTCATCTGTCCACAGAATATTTTGCCAGTACTGCTGTGGAACATCCAGGTTCTCTTGTGCAAACTGTAAACATGCAGCAATGTTTTGTTTGGACAGCAGTGGCTTCCTCTGTGGTATCCTCCCATGAAATCCATTCTTGTTTAGTGTTTTATGTATTGAAGATTCGCTAATAGGGATGTTTGCATTTGCCAGTGACTTTTGTAAGTCTTTAGCTGACACTCTAGGATTCTTCTTCACCTCATTGAGCAGTCTGCGCTGTGCTCTTGCAGTCATCTTTACAGGACGGCCACTCATAGGGAGAGTAGCAGCAGTGCTGAATTTTCTCCATTTATAGACAATTTGTCTTACCGTGGACTGATGAACAGCAGGGCTTTTGGACATACTTTTTATAACCCTTTCCAGCTTTATGCAAGTCAACAATTCTTAATCGTAGGTCTTCTGAGAGCTCTTTTGTGCGAGGCATCATTCACATCAGGCAATGCTTCTTGTGAAAAGCAAACCCAGAACTGGTGTGTGCTTTTTATAGGGCAGGGCAGCTGTAACCAACACCTCCAATCTCATCTCATTGATTGGACTCCAGTTGGCTGACATCTCACTCCAATTATCTCTTGGAGATGTCATTAGTCTAGGGGTTCACATACTTTTTCAACCTGCACTGTGAATGTTTACATGGTGTGTTCAATAAAAACATGGCAACATTTCATTCTTTGTGTGTTATTAGTTTAAGCAGACTGTGGTTGTCTATTGTTGTGACTTAGATGATGATCAGATCACATTTTATGACCAATTTGTGCAGAAATCCATTTCATTCCAAAGGGTTCACATACTTTTTCTTGCAGCTGTATATTTTCTGATGTACATATTTCTGAAGACCAATATAATTTTTTTTAAATACTTAACTGATAACAGGTTTTTGTTAAAAAAGAAAAAAAAACCTACCACCCTCAATAGATTCCAAATCTAAGCCTATCCGCAAGTCATTAGATTATATATATATTTTTCCTGAGTTGTAGGATAGGTTTCATGGATATTCATACATACATTTTTTTGCAGACCTATGTCCTGCATCCACTCCTGGGAAAATGCGACTTATGCATGAAACGCGTTGAGCGACTTTTGATGCAACCCTATTACCATTATTTGATGTACTTTGTTTCCATGTATGATATGATATGTTGCCATTTTTGGAATGATGCATTGCATTTACCTGCTGTCTATGTATTTTTATATATACTGGCTTATCCTTTTTAACATGACATTTTTTTTTCTGTAAAACGCTATGGTTTTCCGGTCCGTTATCAGATGATTCAATAAACATATTTTTACACATTTCATCAGCTGCTAACCATTGCCTCATTTAAAGTCCCAACACCTTTTCTCTTGGTCATTTGACTTACAGGGATGGAGATACCGGTCGGCTCGGACTAGGTGTCTCATTCAAAGTCCCAACTCCCCCCCTCTTTGCAGTATATATTTTCTTAATAAACTTATATTTTCTGATGTACATATTTATGAAGACCAATGTATTTTATTTTGAAATACTTAACTGATAACAGGTTTTTGTTAAAAAAAAAAAAAAAACTTGCAGTTGGTTAGCAGTACACACTATATTACCAAATGTATAGGGGCGCCTGCCTTTACACGCACATGAACATTAATGGCATTCCAGTGTTAGTATTCAATATTGAGTTGGCCCACCTGTTGCAGCTATAACAGCTTCAACTCTTCCAGGAAGGCTGTCCACAAGGTTTAGGAGTGTGTCTATGGGAATGTTTGACCATTCTTCCAGAAGCGCATTTTGTGAGGTCAGGCACTGATGTGGAAGAGAAGACCTGGCTCTCAGTCTCCACTCTAATTCATCCCAAATGTGTTCTATTGGGTTGAGGTCAGGCCAGTCAAGTTGCTCCAACCCAAACTCGCTCATCCATGTCTTTATGGACCTTGTTTGTGCACTGGTGGGCAGTCATGTTGGAACCGGAAGGGGCCATCCCCAAACTGTTCCCAAAGTTGGGAACATGAAATTGTCCAAAATGTATGGGTATGCAAAAATATTACCGCAAATAATTAGGCCGCACCCCTATAGATACCACACAAAAATAAGGAAAGAAAAAAAGTGGGTTTTTTTAGGCCAAGTAATGAGATGATCAGAATATATAATATGACACAGTATGTTTGTTTAAAAAAGCATATTTATTAAACAAAATAATCTTTACCATAAAAAGGCATGTGATGACATGCTCTAAGGACGTACATACATATAACATACAAAAAAAATCAACAAAACACAATGTATAAGAAAACCAAGTGGTGGATCTCAGTATGAGATGATGGAGAATGGTCCCTGCGCAGGCAACGCGTTTTGCATGGTTTTGCTTCCTCAGGGTTTAAGAGACCAAAAACCAACTAGTATTCTATAAAGTATATAAGAGAATATTACAATAAGTATGCAGCATGTACTTATCATGCAAAAGACCATATAGCATCATGCTGTGTATACATGGCATAACAACATCATAACAGTAAAACAAATGAAATCTAGACTGACCCTTAGTGTGTAAAATCATTAGGTGAGCGGCAGTTCCGTGAGCAGACACTGATCATGGGTAGGGTTGAGCGAACACGGACTGTATTATTCGGGTCCGTACCGGATAATTGGATTTTTGTTACCCGGACACGGACCCGAAAACTTTACTGTATATTCGATTTTAAAATCCGTGTTCGGTAATTTTATTTCCTGTTTTGTATGTAATGGCGCGGTTTTAATGGTGCGGTTTCAACAGCCAATCAACAAGCGTTTAACTAGTGTGCCATAGAAGCCATCACAGCCATGCCTACTAATGGCATGGCTGTGATTGGACAGCTGAAGCATGTGACCCAGGTCTTTAAAAGCTAGAGACACAGCGTGGTGCGCGTCAGTCTGTTCTAGTGTAGGGAGAGAGCACACACAACGGTGCTGGCTGCTGCTGATTAGGGACAGAGACAGGAAAAAAAACATTGTGGCTGTTAGAAAAGAATGTAGGGACAGGTCGGAGTGTAGGCAGGGAAAGATAGAAAAGCATTTTAAGGACAGGCTGGAGAGAGTAGCAGGGCCGGCCTTAGGTGATCAGGCGCCCTGTGCGAGCTAATCCTGCGGCGCCCCCCCCCCCCCCCCCGCGCGCGTGCATTTGCTTGCACCTTTTTTGCACTTTATTTGACTTTTCTTTTTTATGATCACTAATAACTTAGCCCTCTTTACATCAGAGACCCCCCACACAGAGCCCCCTTTACATCAGAGACCCCCCCACAGAGCCCCCTTTACATCATAGACCCCCCCACACAAAGCCCCCCCCCCACACAGAGCCCCCCTCACATCAGAGACCCCCCCACACACAGAGCCCCCTTACATCAAAGACCCCCCACACAAAGCCCCCCTTACATCAGAGACCCCCCCCACACATCAGAGACCCCCCACACACAGAGCCCCCCTAACATCAGAGACCCCCCACACAAAGCCCCCCTTACATCAGACCCCCCCTCCCCACGGAGCCTGCCACATCAGAGAGCCCCCGTCACATCAGAGACCCCCCACACAAAGCCCCCCCCCCACACACAGAGCCCCCTTACATCAGAGACCCCCCACACAAAGCCCCCTTACGTCAGAGACCCCCCACACAGAGCCCCCCTCATCTCAGGGACCCACCACACAAAGCCCCCTAACATCAGAGACCCCCCACACAAAGCCCCCTTACATCAGAGACCCCCCCCCCACACATCAGAGACCCCCCACACACAGAGCCCCCCTAACATCAGAGACCCCCACACAAAGACCCCCTTACATCAGACCCCCCTCCGCCCGGAGCCTGCCACATCAGAGAGCCCCCGTCACATCAGAGACCCCCCACACAAAGCCCCCCTACACACACAAAGCCCCCCTCACTTCAGAGACCCCCTACACCCACACACACACACACAAAGCCCCCCTCACATCCGAGACCCCCCCACACAAAGCCCCCCTTACATCAGACCCCCCCTCCTGACGGAGCCCCCCACATCAGAGAGCCCCCCCCTTACATCACAGACCCCCACACAAAGCCCCCCTCACCACACATAGCCCCCCACATCAGAGAGCCCCCCCTTATATCACAGAGCCCCCCCTTACATTTTTTGAAGGAGAGACCTCACTTACCTTACGTTGTCTGCAGCTTTCTTTTTCTTTAAACTTCCCGCCCACACATCCCCGGGAGTGTGGGCGGGCGGGAGGAGGAGGAGAAGGGGCGGGGCGAGGAGGAGTTGACGATCTCTCCTCCCTCCCTGCACTGACGCCAGAGGAGAGATCGTCAGCTCCTCCTTGCCCCGCCCCTTCTCCTCCTCCCGCCCGCCCACACTCCCGGGGATGTGTGGGCGGGAAGTCAGCGTGGAAGGATCGGAGGCTGAGCTGTGTGAGAGATACACAGCTCACCTCACTGCAACAATAAGTGACCGAGGCACGGCCGCACAGCGGGAGGTAAGCGGCGGCCGCGGCCTGTGTTAACCCTGTCCAGGCCGCGGTCGCCGCTCACCTCCCGCTGTGCGGCCTGAATCGCCTGATCCTCTGCGAGCTGTGATGGCCGCACGGCGCCCTTGTTGCCCATGGCGCCCTGTGCGGCCGCACAGCTTGCACACCCCAAAGGCTGGCCCTGGAGAGTAGGCAGGGAGAGATTAGGAGACACAGGACAGAACAATCGTCCGTTAGCGATCTACATCGATTTTGCTGTGTGGGGGTGGTGCAGTGAACAATCTTTTTGCCCTCACTTGAGCCCACTGAGGAGGAGGAGGGAGAAAAAAAATATATTTTTATCAGTCTGTTGTGTGCAGCGTTCAGTTATATTTTACTACACAGTGCTGTTCTAATCTGCTATTTAAAAATTACAAATTTAAAGGGGAATTTTTTTTTTCCTTCATAGCCTGCTGCTGACCGTGACATAAAACATAAGACACTGCTGTGTTCACATCTGCTATTGAAAAATCACCAATTAAAGTGAAAAATAATATTACAAATTTAAAGGGGAATTTTTATTTTTTATATTTTTTCCTTCATAGCCTGCTGACCGTGAGATAAAACATAAGACACTGCTGTGTTCACATCTGCTATTCAAAAATCAACAATTTAAGTGAAAAATAAAAAATATTTAATTCATACGTTCCTGTGAGATACACCTGTTGTATACTGTTGTTCTATTCCGCTATTTAATAAACACCCTTTTGGGGGTAAAAAAAATTAAATTGCGGCATAGTCTGTATCGGTACGTGTGAGATACACCTTTTAAATTTGTTTGGCGCATCTCCTTCCACCGCCGAGGATTGCAGGGCGCTTCAGTTTGCCTCCTGTTCAGAACTCCTCCTACTCCTCTTCCTCTGTCATGGTCTTACCTTCTTGCTGTTCTCCTTCGTTTGACATGTGCTGGCGGCCATCTTGGTTTCTGGGTTTCTTGTAGCCTCCCACCCTGCGGCTCCTCCTTCCCACTGGGAGGAGCTGGATGCCTAGCTCATATATATAGGAGGTCTGTGGCTTCAGTTCCCTGCTTGGTCCTCCTGTGTTCACATGCTACTAAGACTGCTGCTACTTCTGGTTCCTGTTCCTGGCTTCGTCTGACTACCCTGTTGGTTCCTGATCCTGGCTTCGTCCGACTACCCTGTTGGTTCCTGATCCTGGCTTCGTCTGACTACCCTGCTGGTTCCTGACCCCTGGCTTCGCAAAGACTCTGCATCGGTTTCGCCATCCGTTTGGACTTTTGCTTTATAGCTTGTTTTTCAATAAAGCTGTCTTATTTTCACTTATCTGTTGTTGTACGTCTGGTTCATGGTTCCGTGACATTAGGACCAAGCCATGAATTCTGACGGTACAGGGCCATCCTCGCTACCCACGCTGGTTGCCAGACTTGATCAGCAGGATCTCCTGTTGGGTCGGTTCGCCGTGGCGTTGCAAACCCTGCTTGAACGCACGGTACCACAGGCCACGAATTCTGACGGTACAGGGCCATCCTCACTACCCACGCTGGTTGCCAGACTTGATCAGCAGGATCACCTGTTGGGTCAGTTCGCCGTGGCGTTGCAAACCCTGCTTGAACGCACGGTTCATTTCGCTCCCGTTGCCGATGGGTCAGTTGTCGCTCCTGGGTCCGCTCCTACTGCCGCTCCGGTTGTTGCGCCAGAGTCTACCCCGACACCTGTTGTTGCGCCCGCGGTGTTTCGGGGTATGTCCGGTTCTGCCCCCCTTCCACAGCGCTTTGGGGGAGAGCCAACTCAGTGCCGAGGTTTCCTTAACCAGGTGGGCATTTATTTCGAGTTGCTGCCACATGCCTTTCCTACTGAGAGATCAAAGGTGGGCTTCTTAATCTCGCTGCTCTCGGACAAGGCCTTGGCCTGGGCCAGCCCTTTATGGGAGAACAACAATCTGGTGGTTGCCGAGTTTTCCGGTTTTGTTGCTTCTCTTCGGAAGGTATTCGATGTGCCGGCTCGTGCTGCCTCTGCTGCAAAGCTCCTTATGTCCATCAGACAGGGTTCACGATCCGTAGCTGAATACGCCATTGAGTTTCGTACCCTGGCAGCAGAGGTGGCCTGGAATAATGAGGCTCTGGTCGCTGCTTTCTCTCATGGTCTCTCGGATGCCTTGAAGGATGAGGTTGCAGCTAAGGACCTACCAGTGGAGCTCGAGTCTCTTATTTCTTTCCTGATTTTGATTGACACCAGACTCAGGGAGAGACCTTCCTTTAAGGAGAGTCTGCGGAGGCCTCCTAACAGATTGGCGCCTACCTTTGTTGTCCCACCCGTGCCTCCCTCTCCTCCCACGCCTCCTGGGGATGACTTGTCTGGGGGTGAACCCATGCAGCTGGGGTTTGCTCGCCTGTCCGAGGGGGAGAGGGTACTCCGGAGACGCGAGGGCCGTTGCATGTACTGTGGTCTCGGTGGGCATTTTCGGTTGGCATGTCCGAACCGTCCAGGGAGACGTTCGCACCTGAGATCCTGTCGGGGGCAGATCTTGGGTGGAGTCTCCTCGTCCCCGGTTTCCCGTGTTGACAAACCACTGATCACTGTTGTCCTTTCCTGGATCGGGGGCTCGGTGACGACCCAGGCGTTGGTGGACTCTGGTGCTGGTGGTTTGTTCATTGATAGTGTGTTCGCTGCCGCCAATTCCGTTCCTCTGCAGGCTCGAGGTTCTCCTCTGGCTCTTGAGGCGATAGACGGCAGACCCCTTCTGCCGCCACACGTGACTCATGAGACCCTTCCAGTGGGGTTAGCCATTGGTGCCGTCCACAGAGAGTCGGTCTGCTTCCAGGTTATTTCGTCTCCACACTACTCGGTGGTCTTGGGGTACCCCTGGCTCCAGAAGCATAATCCGATTTTCGATTGGAGATCGGCCGAGATCCTCTCGTGGTCACCGCAGTGTGGGACTAGTTGCATCCATGGGCCTGTCAAGTTGCTGTGTACTTCCTCGGACTCTCTGTTGCCCCCTGAATACGAGGAGTACCGGGATGTATTCGATAAGGTGCGCGCGGTTGCCCTACCTCCGCACCGCCCATACGATTGTGCCATCGAGTTACAATCTGGTGCCGTTCCTCCTCGTGGCAAAGTCTATCCACTGTCGGTAGCGGAGAATGAGTCCATGGAGGAGTACGTGAGGGAGGCGCTTTCACGTGGACACATTCGCAAATCCTCGTCCCCGGCAGGGGCTGGATTTTTCTTTGTGAAAAAGAAGGGCGGTGAGTTGAGGCCTTGCATCGATTACAGGGGTCTCAATCGCATCACGATCAAGAACGCTTACCCGATACCCTTGATTTCCGAGCTGTTCGATCGCCTTAAAGGGGCCACGGTCTTTACCAAACTCGACCTGAGGGCGGCATATAACCTCGTAAGGATCAAGGCGGGCGATGAGTGGAAGACCGCGTTTAACACCAGGACCGGTCATTATGAATCCTTGGTTATGCCCTTTGGGCTGTGCAATGCGCCCGCAGTCTTTCAGGAATTCATCAACGATGTTTTCCGTGACCTGTTGCAGCAGTGTGTGGTGGTCTACCTGGATGACATCTTGGTATATTCTGAGTCCATGGAGACCCACATTCTGGATGTCAAACGAGTGTTGCAACGGTTACGAGAGAACAAGCTGTTCGGTAAGCTTGAGAAATGCGAATTTCACCGATCCCAGGTAACCTTCTTAGGTTACATCATTTCTGCTGAGGGGTTCTCCATGGATCCTGAGAAGGTTTCGGCTGTCTTACAGTGGCCCCAGCCCAGTGGTCTTCGCTCCCTGCAGCGCTTTTTGGGCTTCGCCAATTATTATCGGAAGTTCATCAGGGACTTTTCCATGCTAGCCAAGCCTCTCACGGATCTGACCAGGAAGGGCAGTAATTCCCAGGTCTGGCCGCCCGAGGCCATCCGAGCTTTTGAGGCTCTAAAGTCCGCCTTTGTGTCGGCTCCGATTCTGTCGCATCCCAACCCTGGGTTGCCCTTTGTCCTCGAGGTGGACGCGTCTGAGACGGTAGTAGACGCCCTTCTGTCTCAGCGTAGAACACCAGAGGGTCCTCTGCTTCCTTGTGGGTTTTACTCCCGGAAACTGTCTTCCGCGGAGTGCAACTACCAGATTGGTGACAGGGAGTTATTGGCCATCGTGCAGGCTCTTAAAGAATGGAGGCACTTGCTCGAGGGTTCGGTGGTTCCGGTCCTCATCCTGACGGACCACAAGAATCTGACCTACCTCTCTGAGGCCAAGAGATTGACACCACGTCAGGCCAGATGGGCTCTGTTCTTGTCACGTTTTAATTACGTGGTCTCCTACCTACCCGGTTCCAAGAACATCAGGGCTGATGCCTTATCACGGCAGTACTCCGACCTGTCCAGGGAGGAGTCGATTCCGACTTCGGTCATACCTCCGAATCAGATCCTGGCTGCCATTCGCACCAGCCTGACCTCTCCCCTGGGTGAGCAGATTTTGGCGGCTCAATCTGGTGCTCCCTCTGGGAGACCCAACGGCAGATGTTTTGTGCCTGAGGAGTTGCGCACTCGGTTGTTGCGAACCTACCATAACTCCAAGACCGCGGGGCATCCTGGAAAGAATCAGCTGTCCTGGGCTGTTTCACGTCTGTTCTGGTGGCCTTCCCTACGTTCCGACATCGCCGCATATGTAGCGGCATGCTCCGTTTGTGCCCAGAGTAAGTCCCCTCGGCACCTTCCGTTGGGCCTTCTGCAACCCTTAGCCACCGGGGAGCGCCCATGGTCACACCTGGGGATGGATTTCATTGTGGACCTCCCTGCATCCCGAGGCCATACGGTCATTCTCATGATTGTGGATCGGTTTTCCAAAATGTGTCACTGTGTTCCTCTCAAGAAGTTACCCTCTGCACAGGAGTTGGCCACGATTTTTGCCAGGGAGGTCTTCCGGTTGCACGGTTTGCCCAAGGAGATTGTGTCGGATCGGGGGAGTCAGTTTGTGTCCAGGTTCTGGCGCGCCTTTTGCTCCCAGTTGGGGATTCATCTCTCCTTCTCCTCGGCCTACCACCCTCAGTCCAATGGGGCCGCAGAACGATCCAATCAGGCCTTGGAGCAATTCCTTCGTTGCTATGTCTCCGATCACCAAGACAATTGGGTTGACCTCCTGCCTTGGGCTGAGTTTGCCAGGAACACGGCGGTGAACTCTTCCTCTGGGACGTCTCCCTTCATGGCCAACTATGGGTTCCAACCTGCCGTGTTACCGGAGGTATTCTCTCCCCAGGATATTCCGGCTGTGGAGGATCACCTTTCCGTCCTACGTGCTTCTTGGGTACAGATCCAGAAGTCCCTTGAGGTCTCTGCGCAGCGCCAGAGACTCCAGGCTGATCGCAGACAAGCGCCTGCTCCTTCCTACCAGGCCGGAGACCGTGTATGGTTGTCCACCCGCAACCTCAACCTTCGAGTGCCCACTCCCAAGCTGGCGCCTCGCTTTGTTGGTCCCTTCCGAGTGCTTCGCAGGGTAAACCCGGTAGCCTATGCCCTTGCGCTTCCTCCTGGCATGCGGATCTCCAACGTGTTTCATGTCTCCCTGTTGAAGCCTCTGGTGTGTAATCGTTTCACTTCCTCGGTTCCTCGGCCTCGTCCGGTCCGAGTGGGCAATCGTGAGGAGTATGAGGTGAGCAATATCCTGGACTCACGCCTGGTCCGCGGTCGGGTGCAGTTTTTGGTTCATTGGCGTGGTTATGGTCCAGAGGAGCGTTCCTGGGTTCCCTCCGCAGATGTCCATGCTCCTGCCTTGCTCCGAGCCTTCCACGCACGCTTCCCTCAGAAACCGTTCTTTACTCCGCGGAGGAGGGGCCCTTGAGGGGGAGGTACTGTCATGGTCTTACCTTCTTGCTGTTCTCCTTCGTTTGACATGTGCTGGCGGCCATCTTGGTTTCTGGGTTTCTTGTAGCCTCCCACCCTGCGGCTCCTCCTTCCCACTGGGAGGAGCTGGATGCCTAGCTCATATATATAGGAGGTCTGTGGCTTCAGTTCCCTGCTTGGTCCTCCTGTGTTCACATGCTACTAAGACTGCTGCTACTTCTGGTTCCTGTTCCTGGCTTCGTCTGACTACCCTGTTGGTTCCTGATCCTGGCTTCGTCCGACTACCCTGTTGGTTCCTGATCCTGGCTTCGTCTGACTACCCTGCTGGTTCCTGACCCCTGGCTTCGCAAAGACTCTGCATCGGTTTCGCCATCCGTTTGGACTTTTGCTTTATAGCTTGTTTTTCAATAAAGCTGTCTTATTTTCACTTATCTGTTGTTGTACGTCTGGTTCATGGTTCCGTGACATCCTCATCCTCATCCTCCCTTTAGGGTACAAAAAATTGTAATCGGGGCCTAGTCTGTGTTTGTACGTGTGAGATACACCGTTTTATATACTTTTTTTCTATTCCGCTATTCAATATACACCCTTTTGGGGTGAAAAAAATTAAATTGCGGCATACTTTGCATATTTGACTGTGAGATACACCCGTTGTATTTGTATACTGTTTTTCTATTCCGCTATTTAATAAACACCGTTTTGGTGTAAAAAAATTAAGTTGCGGCATAGTTTGCATATTTGACTGTGAGATACTGTTGTTGTTTTGTTCCGCTATTCAATAAACACCTTTCTAGGGCAAGATCATAAATTACAGAAATATGAGGAGAACGTCAACTAGGGGCCGTGGCGCTGCTGGTAGAGCTCCTGTTGCAAGGAGAGGACGTGGTCGATCTGTGCCAGCTACACGCACAAGTGAAACACCTTCCTCAAGTGTGAGTAGGCGACAGAACCTGCAGCAGTATTTGGTAGAGCATCATGCGCCTCTACAAGTGTTGAGCCAAGAACAAGTACAGGCGATAGTAGATTGGGTTGCTGACAGGGCCTCCAGTTCCTTCACATAGTCTCCCACACAGTCTACTGCAGAAAGGTCAGAGTTGGCACCTGCAGCCGATGTCCAACCGTCTTTCACCTCACCCCCTTGCAAATCAGGCAAGCAGTCTGAGCCCCAAGTCATGCAGCAGTCTCTTCTTCTTTTTGATTACTCTGTCAGCAGGGTTTCCCAGGGCCATCCACCTAGCCCTGCCCCAGAAGTGGAAGAGATTAAGTGCAGCGATGCCCAACCACTTATTTCTCAAGATGAGTACATGGAAGGACCATCGCAGCACGTCTCTGATGATGACGAAACGCAGGTGCCAACTTCTGCGGCACTAAGAATTGTGGAGACCGACAAGGAGGGCAGGGGTGAAGACTGGGTGGAAGATGATGTGGAGGACCCCACATGGAATGAAGGTCATGCAGGTGACCTGAGTAGTTTGGAGGAAGAGGCGGTGGTCGCACAGAGCCACCAGCACAGCAGAAGAGGGAGCAGGGTGCAGAAGCGGAGCGGCCGTGCCCTAGACACTACGCCTGCTACTGCCCAACGCAGCAAGGGACCGAGCGCACCAAAGCCAGGTCAAAGGAGTTCTCTAGCGTGGAAGTTCTTCAGACAATGTGTTGATGACAGGACACGAGTGGTTTGCACGCTGTGCAATCAGAGCCTGAAGCGAGGCATAAACCTTCTCAACCTGAGCACAACCTGCATGATCAGGCATCTAAGTGCAGTTATAAAGGTAAAAGGTCTCTGGCTCCTCCTGCTTCCTCTTCTGCTGCAGTCTCGGCCTCTTCATCCACCTCTGTAGTGATATCGGCACCTGCCACCCCGCAAACAGAGGATTTGTCAGCAACACCACCACCTGGGTCACCAACCATCTCCACAATGTCCCATGGAAGCGTTCAGCTTTCCATCTCCCAAACACTTCAGAGGAAGAGGAAGTACCCCCCTACCCACCCGCGATCCCTGGCCCTGAATGCCAGCATTTCAAAATTCTTGGCCTTTAAAATGCTGTCATTCCGTCTAGTGGAGACGCACAGTTTTAAAAGCCTTATGTCAGTGACTGTCCCACAGTACGTCGTGCCCAGCCGCCACTACTTTTCCAGGCAAGCCATCTCTTCCCTGCACAACCAAGTGGGGGAAAAAATCAGGTGTGCACTGCGCAACGCCATCTGTGGCAAGGTCTACCTAACTACCGATACGTGGACCAGTAAGCATGGTCAGGGGCGTTATATCTCCCTAATGGCACACTGGGTAAATGCAGTGGCGGCTGGGCCTGAGGCGGATAGCAATTTGGCGCATGTCCTTCCACCACCGAGGATTGCAGGGTGCTTCAGTTTGCCTCCTGTTCCTAACTCCTCCTACTCCGCTTCCTCATCCTCTACCGCCTCCTCATCCGGTCAGCGTAACACCTTCACCACCAACTTCAGCACAGCCAGGGGTAAACGACAGCAGGCAGTTTTAAAACTTGCCTGTTTGGGGGAAAAACCACACACCGCGCAGGAGTTGTGGAGGAGCATGAAACAGAAGACCGATGAGTGGTTGCTGCCAGCGATAACGGGCGAAATCTCATAGCAGCTCTGGGCCTAGCCGGTTTGACGCACATCCCTTGCCTGGCGCATGTGCTGATTTGGTGGTGCAGAGGTTCCTTAAAAATTACCCCGATATGTCAGAGCTGCTGCACAAAGTGCGGGCCGTCTGTGCGCACTTTCGGCGTTCTCACCCTGCTGCTGCTCGCCTGTCAGCGCTGCAGCGTAACTTCGGCCTTCCCGCTCACCGCCTCATATGTGATGTGCCCACAAGGTGGAACTCCACCTTGTACATGCTGGAAAGACTGTGCGAGCAGCAGCAGGCCATAGTGGAGTTTCAGCTGCAGCACGCATGCGTGAGTCTCTCTGAGGAACAGCACCACTTCACCACCAATAACTGGGCCTCCATGTGAGACCTGTGTGCCTTGTTGCGCTGTTTAGAGTACTCCACCAACATGGCCAGTGCCGATGACGCCGTTGTCAGTTTAACTATCCCACTTCTATGCCTCCTTGAAAAAACGATTCGGGCGATGATGGAAGAGGATGTGGCACAGGAGGAGGAGGAGGAAGAGGGATCATTTCCAAGGCTTTCAGGGCAGTCATTCACAAGTGGCTCCGAGGGTGGGTTCCTGCACCCACAAACGCCGGGTACACAATTGTCCAGCAGGGGCACAGTTCTGGAGGATGAGGAGGATGAGGAGGAGGAGATGGAACCATGTTCACAGCAGGGTGGCACCCAGGCCAGCTCATGGCCATTAGAGATGTCCCGAACTGTTCGCCGGCGAACAGTTCCCGGCGAACTTCGCATGTTCGCGTTCGCCTCGGTGGGCGAACATATGCGATGTTCGGTCCGCCTCCTATACATCATCATTGAGGCAAACTTTGACCCTGAACCTCACAGTCAGCAGACACATTCCAGGCCAATCAGCATACCTCCCTCCCACACCCTCCCACCTCCTATAAATAAGCAAGGGCAGCATCCATCTTAGATCATTTCTGAAGCAGTGTGTTAGTGAGAGCAGGGAAAGTGCTGCTGCTGCTGCTGTTAATAGCTAGGGACAGTTGTTAGTCAGTGTTCCCGGTCTTGTTAGTCAGTGTTCTTGGTACACTCCTGCTGTAAGGACAGCACCCCAAAAAGCCCTTTTTAAGGCTGGTATTTGAGGTTTTTTTTTTTTTCTTGATATATATATATATATATTGTCCCCAAAAAGCCCTTTTTAGGGCTGGTATTTGTGTAATTTTATATATATATATTGTCCCCAAATGCACTTTTTAGGGCTGGTACTTGAGTATTTTTTTTCTAAATATTTATCAGGCATTTTTGGAGGCAGGCATGACTTTTTTGGGATTAGTGTCGGGGGGGGGGGTCTAAAAAGTGTACCTGTGAAGTTTCAGCTCTGTAGCATGCCCAGAACCAGAGAAAAAAGATCATATAGCTGTAAAAGGAGGGTCCCACCATCCCTGCTCTGCTGAAAAATTATCTTTTTTTCTGGTTCTGGACATGCTACAGAGCTGAAACTTCACAGGTACACTTTTTAGACCCCCCCAGCTAAAAAGTGTACCTGTGAAGTTTCAGCTCTGTAGCATGCCCAGAACCAGAAAAAAAAGATCATATAGGTGTAAAAGGAGGCTAATCCTAACCCTAACCCTCTAACCTAAAACTTAACCCCCTAGCCCTAACCCTAACCCTAGCCCTAACCCTAACCCCAGCCCTAACCCTAATTCGTAATTTTTTTCTGGTTCTGGGCATGCTACAGAGCTGAACCTTCACAGGTACACTTTTTAGACCCCCCAGACACTAAATCCAAAGAAATTTTTTTTTTTTATTTTTTTTTTTTAATTTTTCCAATAATTGTCTCTCTATCAAAAATGACAATTTTTAAGAACTTTTTTTGTGTGATTTGGTGTCTGGGGGGTCTAAAAAGTGTACCTGTGTAGTTTCAGCTCTGTAGCATGTCCAGAACCAGAAAAAAAATTAGAATTAGGGTTAGGGCCAGGGTTAGGGCTAGGGTTAGGGTTATTTTTAGTGCTTAGGGTTAGAGGGTTAGGGTTAGAGGCATGGGGGTAGGGTTACTAACTCTAACCCTAAGTATCTCACCATAACCCCAACCCTATCCCCTAACACTAAACCTAACCCTAACCCTTAAAGCCCAGTTCCTGTCCCATTTTGGTCGGTTGTGGTCTGTTTGCGGTTGTTTGCGGTGCGTTAAACGGGGAGTTTGGTCTGTCACTGTGAAGCGGGCGTAACCCTTACACTACCTGATCGATACAACATCATACCTGATCGTATACACACACTGGATGTTTTAAAGCACGTTATTCCAAACAATTTAGGAATGTTAGGTGATTTATGCCCTTTATGGATTAAAACCCGACTCTGCGTCAACTACGTAATTTTCCATGGGAGTTTTGCCATGGATCCCCCTCCGGCATGCCACAGTCCAGGCGTTAGTCCCCTTGAAACAACTTTTCCATTACTATTGTGGCCAGAAAGAGTCCCTGTGGGCTTTAAAATTCTCCTGCCTATTGAAGTCTATGGCGGTTTGCAATGTTCGCCGGTTCGCAAACATTTGCCGATGTTCGCGTTCGCCGTTCGCGAACATTAAATTGATGTCCAACATCACTAATGGCCATCACTGGTGCGTGGCTGGGGGGGGATACAGAGGACACAGACGATACACCTCCCACAGAGGACAGCCTTTCATTGCCTCTGGGCAGCCTGGCACACATAAGCGATTACATGCTGCAGTGTCTCCACAACGACCGCCGAGTTGCCCACATTCTAACTTGTGCTGATTACTGGGTGGCCACGCTGCTGGATCCCCGTTACAAGGACAACGTACCGTCCTTAATTCACTCACTGGAGCGTGATCGCAAGATGCGCGAGTACAAGCACACGCTGGTAGACGCAATGCTGCTGGCATTCCCACCTGACAGTGGGGCCACAGTGGAAGCACAAGGCCAAGGCAGAGGAGGAGGAGGAGGAGGAAGAGGTCGCCAACGCAACCAGGGCACCGCCAGCACCTCAGAAGGCAGGGTTAGCATGGCCGAAATGTGGAAAAGCTTTGTCAGCACGCCACAACAAACAGCAGCACCAGCAGTTCATATGGAACGTCTTAGCAGGAGGCAGCATTTCACCAACATGGTGGAGCAGTATGTGTGCACACGCCTACATGTAGTGAATGAGGGGTCTGCCCCCTTCAACTTCTGGGTCTCCAAATTGGGCACATGGCCTGAGCTTGCCCTTTACGCCTTGGAGGTGCTGGCGTGCCCTGCAGCCAGTGTATTATCTGAACGTGTATTTAGCACGGCTGGGGGCGTTATCACAGACAAGCGCAGCCGCCTGTCCAGAGCCAATTTGGACAAGCTCACGTTCATTAAAATGAACCAGGCATGGATCCCACAGGACTTGTCCGTACCTTGTGCAGAATAGAGATGGATACCGACCTTACCCAGCCATTGTTATATTTTTGATCTTTCTCACTCTTATGGGGTGTACCCTAATTTAAAATGACAAAAAAAAAAGCAGTGTTGGCTACCTCTACCCCCTCCACCGCCGCTTCCACCTACACCGCCACATCCACCGCCACCTCAACCTCCCTCCTACTCCATATGGGCCTCGTCCTTCACAGATGAAGAAAATTGTTTTATTTTTCTGTTTTTTTGTTGTTGTTTTAAGTTATTTCCCTATCCACATTTGTTTGCAGAGCACTTGTCATGCTCTTAACTACATTTTGCTGCCATTTGCAGCACTCTAGCCTTTTCCATTGGTTTTTTAGAGCCATTTTAGTGCCTGAAAGTTCGGGTCCCCATTGACTTCAATGGGGTTCGGTGTCCGGGTCAAGTTCGGAAAAAGTCCGGGTCACGGACGCGGACTTTTTTTCCAGTTCGGCCGGACCCACCGAACACGGACATCCAGGTGTCCGCTCAACTCTAATCATGGGGCATGTGTTATCTTTAAGTGCGATTATACGTGGAAATGTACATATATCCTGATGTTGTATAATACCAAGTGTGGGGGTGCATGTGCATACATATATGAAGCACACGCTATGTTTTATGTTAACCACTTTACCACCGGAGGATTTTGCTGTCTTACGTCTGGGCCACTTTTTGCGATTCGGCACTGTGCGAATTTAACTGAAAATTGCGTGGTCATGCAACGCCGTACCCAAACAAAATTTACGTCCTTTTTTTCCCACAAACAGAGCTTTCTTTTGGTGGTATTTGATCACCTGTGCGACTTTTACTTTTTGCGCTATAAACAAAAAAAGAGCGACAATTTTGAAAAAATAACAATATTTTTCACATTTTTTTATATGAAATTCCCTCCCAAAAAAATGTAAAAATCAAAATTTTTTATCATTTTAGGCCAATTTGTTTTCTGCTACATATTTTTGGTAAAAAAAATCGCAATAAGCGTATTTTGATTGGTTTGCGCAAAAGTTATTGCGTTTACTAACTAAGGGAAAGATTTCTGTCATTTTTGTTGTTTTTTTTTTTTTAACGAGTAATGGCGGCGATCTGCGATTTTTTTTTGCGGGACTGCGACATTGCGGCGGACAGATCGGACCCTTGACTGACATTTTTGACACTTTTGGGGGTACCAGTGACATTACTACAGTAATCAGTGCTATACATATGCACTGATACTGTAAAAATGACACTGGCAGGGAAAGGGTTAATTTTTATTGGTGATCAAGGGGTTAATGTATGCCTGGTGCTTACTAACGTGTGTGGGGGGAGGTGACTGAGTGACACAGGGACAGAGCTATGCTGAACCCTGCAATCTGACCCTGCCTGTCACTTAAGCCCCGTACACACGTACCGATTGTCGGCCGAACGATCGGCCGTCTTTTGTCCAGGGCTGTCGTGTCTGTTGAAAACTGCAAAAGACTGCACACGAATTTTGTCGGCCAACGACAGCCGACTGCAGAAGTGATGTCATGTGATGGTTAACTTTCCCTGTGTTTTTTCTTTTCTGAGCATGTGTAAGGGATGTCAGGTACCCCATAAATAAAACACATTTCCGTTTTATGGCATTTCTATGAAACCACCAGTAGATGGCAGCACAAAGCACAACTGCAAGCAAGGCATGGGAGGAACTAAAAGTTCGACGTTTTGTTTCTGGGGGAACAGAATAGCTGTGCTGTGTCCCTCAGAATCATACCACACTGATGTCCTTATTGCAGGTTAGAGTAAGTATATTTATGGTTATAAACAGGGCAAAGTCGATTTAATTTACATCCCTGTGATCAGTAAAGGCTCCTGTCACTACTGTGTGATTGAATAACATACTGCACAAATGTTAGTGGGTTACACTGTAGCATCACATGACTACAGTGTACCAGGAATGGGATTATTATAGTGTTATGTTGTTATATCTTATATTAGATTGTTTTATGAGACCACTGTGGTACAGGAGGAGTAACAACATATCAGTACATGTTTAATTGGTTATTATTTTCTATGAGGACGTTATTCCTGTATATCAGAATGTTGATATTGGTATATTATTATATATATAGATGTGTAATAGTATGTATAAACAGAATAGCAGTTCCTGTCCCTCAGACTCATTATACCTCACTGATGTCCTTATTGCAGAAACTTCTCAATAAAAATAATTCTGGTTTCACCCGGTCCGATCCCTTCGCACATTGGAATTATTGACCATACTTTCAGCATATGTGCAACAAAATTGGCGCCCCAACAGGGACCGGGTGAAGAAAACACAAAGGTCCCGGAAGTGGAAGAGAGCGGTTACGCTGTCCGTGGCGAGCTGAGAGAAGATTAACCACTTACCGCCCGCCCGCCGTCATATGACGGCGGGACGGTGCGGCTATTATCCTGGGTGGACGT
The DNA here is from genome assembly GCF_965119305.1 of Pelophylax lessonae. Taxonomy (NCBI): domain Eukaryota; kingdom Metazoa; phylum Chordata; class Amphibia; order Anura; family Ranidae; genus Pelophylax; species Pelophylax lessonae. The sequence goes on along the minus strand of NC_138769.1, from coordinate 48,066,886 downwards.
CATATGACGTGACCCAGTAAATGCACGGCAGGCGCGCGATCGCGGGCGCGCCGCCGTGCACTGCCGGTGTCGGCGTGTCCACGGGACACGGCCGGTCCCGGCAGGGGGGAAACAGCCAATAGGCATGGCTGTTTCCCACGTGATCGGCTATGTTGCAATGACATAGCCGATCACAACAGTGGATGCCGGCAGAAGACCGCGCATGTGCGATCGGGAGCACGCAGCGTGGTCATGTCGGTGGCTATGTGTTCCCTAGGAACACAGCTAGTCACCGACAGTAAAATGACAGTGGCTGATTACGATGTGATGGGCTGTGAAGCCATTCACAGCCCATCACAAATGTAAACAAAGAGCAGTAACTAACTGTTACTAGCTCATCTTCCCTCACACACCATTTCCAGTGTGAGGAGAGCTGAGCCAGAAACAGTGAGTTACTGATCTGTGTTTTTCAGTGTAAAAAAAAGTGTCACCAGCCCCCCCCCAATTTCACCTGTCACCCAACAGTCACCTGTCACCATCAGTGCACAAAATCACTACCTATAAAGTGCACCTGTCACCAGAGACTGCCAACAGTATCGCCAGCGGTGCACCTGTCACCCATCGGTGACCAGCGCCCGTCACCTGTCACCCCATCAATCACCGTCACCTGTCACCCCATCAATCACCGTCACCTGTCACCCCATCAATCACCGTCACTTGTCACCCCATCAGTGATCGTCATCTGTCACCCCATCAATCAGCGTCACCTGTCACCCCATCAGTGACCGTCACCTGCCACCTATCCGTCACCTGCCACCTATCCGTCACCTGCCTGCCACCTATCCGTCACCTGCCACTCATCAGTGATCATCCGCAGTCACCCGTCGCACAGCCAAAATGTCCAAAAGGTTGTACAGCAGCGAGGAGGCGTTTGAGATCATCTCTATGGATAATGAGGGCACCGGGGAGCCCTCATTATGCGCTTCCTTCATTTTAGTGACAACAGCCAGTGCCCCCCCCCAAAATCATCCAAATTTTGACAAGCTGTATAAAATTCGCCCCCTCATAAATTTTCTTTCCCAAAGTTTTGCAGAACTTTACGTCCCAGATCAAAACATTTGTGTAGATGAGTCCCTGCTACACTTCACAGGCCGGCTTGGAATAAAGCAATACATTCCGAGCAAATGGTCCAAATATGGGGTCAAACTATACAAATTGTGCGACAGAGCTATGGGATATCTGTATGTGTTCCGCATATACGAAGGAAGAGATTCCCAGCTCAATCCCCCTGACTGCCCGGCCTACATGGGCACAAATGGAAAAGTTGTATGGGACCTGGCGTACCCACTGCTGAGGAAAGGCTACCACCTTTACCTAGATAATTTTTATACCAGCCTGCCCCTCTTCAGACATCTCTACCTTGAAGGAACCCTGGCCTGCGGAACCACCAGGAAGAACAGGAAGGGCTTCCCACAGTCCTTAGTAAATAAAAGAATGAGGAAGGGGGAAATAGCAGCCCTGAGAAACAACGAGGTGCTGGCCTTGAGATGGAAGGATAGCCGAAATGTGTACATGATGTTGTAAGATTCTGGTACCTCTGGTACCCTTAATTTCCATTTCCTTTCAATATGCGTCCCACCTTTCTAATTAGGTGGTACGCATACACCTTTAAGACGGATGACGTCATCGCCGAGCGCCGCAGAGCGGCTTTTTCAACCGCCGGCGTTCTCTCTCACGTTGTTCGTTCAATGTGCCTGTGTGTCTACATGCTTACAAGCTTGTCTTGCTGCCAGAACCTCCAGCTATTTGCTTTTGCCTGGAACAGACCGGAACCTCGCTACTGATCCCGTATCTCGCTACCGGATCACTCCCTCACTACTGGACCCTTCTACTACTAACCTTACTAGTGATAAGTACCCCACAGGGGAATCCTCCATAACCTAACTTACACTACCTACCTATGCACAATAAGGACTGTTACTATCTATGCATACTAATTCTATCATCTGCACTGTTACATAGATTGCTAGCTCTTGAGTCTACTACCATCTATCCTTGCACTGGGTTAGCCTATCCTGTATTTGTCATCTGCTGTCCTTACCACCTGTTACCATACTCGATTACTAACCTATCTGCATTCTACCAAATACCATCTAGTACTCTCCTGAACAAACCTATCAAGTACTTACCATCTCTATCACTGTTCACACCTGTCCCTTCAGCACAACACCTTCATACTGTCATATACATTCCACCACTCCAGGAACATCTTATTGAGTGTGTGTATATCTGTATGCTGAAGCTGACAGGCCCACAGTGATGAGTCTGGAGAGTTGGATCTGGTTATTCAACACATCTCTACATGACTACTGAGTGGAGATTCTGCAGCTGCAAATCCAGCCTACTACAAAAACGCAGGAGCGTTACAGATGTCCATTCATGACGACACCACAGTGGAGGTTCGGAGAAGAAGAGGTCCCATCCAAAAACCATCATGTGTGCAGGATTACAATCTTTACATGGGGGGGTGGATTTTAACAACCAGATGATTCAGCCCTACTTGGCCACAAGGAAGTCCCGATTCTGGTATAAGAAGGTTGCAATTTATTTATTTCAATTGGCCTTTTATAACTCTTATGTAATCTACTCCAAATCCACTGAAAGCCCCATCGCCTTCCTAAAATATATTGAAGAAATTATCACGACCCTCGTCTACCCACAAGGACTCCCCCAAGAAAACCTTCGCTCTGAGACTGATAGCCGACTTAGTGAGCGCCACTTCCCAGACTACCTTCCACCATCTGAAGGAGGCCGAAGATGCCAAAAAAGATGCTGTGTGTGCAGCAGAAGGGGGTTTCGTAAAGACACCAGCTTCTATTGTCGTTACTGTCCCTCCCAACCTGGCCTGTGCGTTGGAGAATGCTTCACACGGTACCATACATTCATAAATTACTAGCCCATTTCCCCGTTTTTCATCTGTGCTGACCAATTTTCCTCATGCCACTGCCTTCCACATAAACTGACCCTGGCCTGTTTTTCCACTATGCCTCTGCCTACTGTTTGGACTGCTTTCACGTGAACTGACCCTGGCTTGTTTTACCGATTACGCTTCTTCTTACTGTTTGGATTGCTTCCCTGTGAACTGACCCTGGCCTGTTTTTCAACTACTCTTCTGCCTGCCGATTGGATTGCTTGCACGTGAACTGACCCTGGCTTGTTTTACCGACTATTCTTCTGCCTACCGCTTGAACTGATCTGTCGCCCCCTGCTGCTGTAGTACACAGGGGTCTCACATATGTGAGGGGCTCCAGAATTGTTTTTCCGGATAGAGAAAACCAATTTTTTTGGTTCTCTCTGGGTTCCGTAAATTCCGGATTAGGGTCTGGAGTCCGGAGGCTTCAAAGAGATTTGGGGAGAAGAAGCCTCTACCCCTGTCCCCAGGTCTCACCTGACCAAGGCCCTCAGCTTACTACCATCATGCCTCTGCCTGCTGCATGATATTAGCTGGAGAGTGGTACAATGATTGTCTGCAGTGTACCGGGACCAATATTATGGCTGTGCTGACCATGTCTCTGCCTGGAAAATTCATTTGGACAAATGCTGCAGCTGTGCTGACAATATCCCAGACTATAGACTATATTCCTGCCTGCTGCCTGGAAAATTGCTATTGTCGTCGCTAAGCATGTCCCTGCCTGCTGCCTGGACTAATGCTCTCCTCTATGGACAACTGCACTACTACAACCACAGGTAATAATTTTTTTTTACACTTTCCTTTATAGAATGTATTTTGTAATGTATTTATTGCTATGTACATGCTATGTGTTAAAAATGTGAGGGGCCTTCAAAAATGATAGGTTGTCAGGAAATTAGATGTGCATTTTATGTAAAAATCTCACACGTGTGGTATTGCCATAATTTGGAGGAGTAGCAGAATGTATTTTGGGGTACAATTTTTGCTATATACATGCAACCACTTACCGACCGCCTAACGACTATATACATCGGCCATTTAAAGCTAAATACTGGGGTTATGGCAGCAGATAGCTGCCATAACCCCGGTATTTTTTTAAACGACGGGCGGTCGGCTTTCAGATAAGGGTGGTCCCAGTGGCAGATTCGCCGCCGAATCCGCCGCAACAGTGCATGGGAAGAGGTGCCCCCTCCCGCCGCGTCCTAGACGTTTTCTCAGCTTACCGGACCCGCCGGCAGCGGGGAAAACTATCCGGTCCCGGATCCTCAGAGACAGGAAGTTGAGTGAGGGCAAGATAGCCCTCACTCAACTCTATGGTCTTGGAGGACCGGAGCTACGTCAAAAGTCGTTGCCTAGCAACCGGTTTAAAGGGCCGTTTTTTTTTTTTGTTTTTTTTTTCTTTTTCAACAATTTTTTTGTTTTTTTTTTAGTGTAGTTGTGAGGTGTGAGGTCTTTTTGACCCCAGATCTCACAATAAAGAGGACCTGTCATGCCTATTTCTATTACAAGGGATGTTTACATTCCTTGTAATTGGAATAAAAATTATTTAAAAAAACTTTTTAAAAATAAAAAATTATTAAATAAAATAAATAGGAAAAAAAAAAAAAAATTAAAGCGCCCTGTCCCCGTTAGCTCGCGCGCATACGCCCACATATGTAAACGGTGTTCAAACCACACATGTGAGGTATCGCCGCGATCGTTAGAGCGAGAGCAATAATTTGAGCCCTAGACCTCCTCTGTAACTCTAAGCTGGTAACCTGTAGAATTTTTTAAAATGTTGCCTATGGGGATTTTTAAGTACCAATGTTTGGCGCCATCCCGCGAGCGTGTGCAATTTTGAAGCATGACATGTTGGGTATCTAATTACTCGGCGTAACATTATCTTTCACATTATGGAAAAAAATTGGGCTAAATTTACTGGTTTCTTATTTTTTTATTCAAAAAAGTGAATTTTTTTCAAAAAAATTGCATTTGGAAGACTGCTGCGCAAATATGGTGTTATAAAAAATATTGCATTGATCTCTAGGGTCTCTGCTAAAAAAAAATATATAATGTTTGGGGGTTCTAAGTAGTTTTCTAGCAAAAAATGATTTTAGCTTATAAACACCAAGTGTCAAAAATAGGCCCAGTCTTAAAGTGGATAAATGGACAACTTTGTGTAAAGAGCTACTTGGATGTTAGGCCTATGTATGTGGTCAGGCTGTGTAAAAGTATTACACATGTGGTATCGCCATACTCAGGAGGAATAGCGGAATGTATTTTGGGGTGAAATTTTTGCTATGTACATGCTATGTGTTAGAAATATTGCATAAATGGACAGCTTTGTGTAAAAAAAATGTGTTTTCATTTTCATTCCACATTTTCCAAAAACTTGACATGTTCAAAAGACTCATTATGCCTCAAAAATTATACGTTGAGGTGTTTGCTTTCCAAAATGGGGTCATTTTATGGGAGTTTCCATTGTCCTGGTGCTCCAGGGCCTTCAAAAGTGCGATAGGTTGTCAGGAAATTATATGTGTAATTTCTGCTTCTAGAATGCCGGACGGGGCTACTTGAAAGTTGGGCCTCTGTATGTGGCCAGGCTGTGAAAAAGTCTCACACATGTGGTATCAGCATACTCAGAAGGAGTAGCAGAATGTATTTTGGGGTGCAATTTTTGCTATGTACATGCTATGTGTTAGAAATATTGCATAAATTGACAACTTTGTGTAAAAAAAAATGCATTTTCATTTTCTTTCCACAGTTTCCAAAAGCTTGTGGAAAAAAATGACAGGTTCAAAAGACTCATTATGCCTCACAAATTATACGTTGGGGTGTTTGCTTTCCAAAATGGAGTCATTTTATGGGAGTTTCCATTGTCCTGGTGCTCCAGGGCCTTCAAAAGTGCGATAGGTTGTCAGGAAATTATATGTGTAATTTCTGCTTCTAGAATGCCGGACGGGGCTACTTGAATGTTGGGCCTCTGTATGTGGCCAGGCTGTGAAAAAGTCTCACACATGTGGTATCAGCATACTCAGAAGGAGTAGCAGAATGTATTTTGGGTGCAATTTTTGCTATGTACATGCTATGTGTTAGAAATATTGCATAAATTGACAACTTTGTGTAAAAAAAAATGCATTTTCTTTCCACAGTTTCCAAAAGCTTTTGGAAAAAAATGACAGGTTCAAAAGACTCATTATGCCTCACAAATTATACGTTGGGGTGTTTGCTTTCCAAAATGGGGTCATTTTATGGGAGTTTCCATTGTCCTGGTGCTCCAGGGCCTTCAAAATTGCGATAGGTTGTCAGGAAATTATATGTGTAATTTCTGCTTCTAGAATGCCGGACGGGGCTACTTGGATGTTAGGCCTATGTATGTGGCCAGGCTGTGAAAAAGTCTCACACATGTGGTATCAGCATACTCAGGAGAAGTAGCAGAATGTATTTTGGGGTGCAATTTTTGCTATGTACATGCTATGTGTTAGAAATATTGCATAAATTGACAACTTTGTGTAAAAAAAAAGCATTTTCATTTTCTTTCCACATTTTCCAAAAACTTGTGGAAAAAAATGACATGTTCAAAAGAATTTGTCTCAAGAAATGAGATAGGCCTTCAGTACATCAGGTGTGATCAAGTGTGATCAATTTTCAATGATTCGCACCTATAACTTTCACAAAGACCAAATAATATACACTTACTTGGGTTATTTTTACCAAAGATAAGTAGCAGTATAAATTTTGGCCAAAATTTGTGAAGAAAAATGACTAATTTGCAAAATTTTATGACAGAAACAAAGAAAAATGCATTTTTTCACGATATTTTCAGTCTTTTTTTATTTATAGCACAAAAAATAAAAAACCCAGTATTGATCAAATACCATCAAAAGAAAGCTCTATTTGTGTGAAAAAAAGGACGCAATTTTTGTATGGGTACAGTGTTGCATGACTGAGTAATTCTCAGTCAAAGTGTGAGAGCGCTGAAAGCTGAAAATCGGTCTGGGCAGGAAGGGGGTGAAAGTGCACTGTAGGCAAGTGGTTAAAGTATTACCCATTGCTGCGCAGGAATCGCACACAGATGGATGTAGAAAAGTTGCAAGACGAAATCAGTGGGCATCTGATTCACATGACAGTCAGTGATCTCATAGAGACTTGCCAGTTTATCAAGGCCTCCGAAGCAAGTATGGCGAAAGGAAAAACCCGGCGCCACTACATGCGAATAGTCAATGAGGTGATAGATGAACTGGTCGAGACTGAAAGTGAAGAAGTGGTGACACAATTTCTCCAAGCAACTAAGAGATTTGTCTGTGAGCTAGAAAAGAAGAGGGACAATGCTGAAGCACCAAACAACAGTGAGAAAGACCCCCAACCAGAACAGCAATTAGCAAATCTGAAACAACAATACCACACTATGCAGGAGAAGTTCCAGGAAACGTCCAGAATGATCGAGGAACAGATAAAAGAGCTGAGTACTAAAAGCAAGGACTCAAATAACAGTCCATTCTTAATTTCCAGCATACCTCTAAGACTAAGGCCGGGACTAATGGCTTTTACCACAGCTTCCACATTCTCGGACTCAGGATACCCTTTTTGTAGTCCCATGTCGATCTGGTGCATAAGGTTTGTATAGGACAACTTGTCTTTCTGTTCCTTTTCACCTATCTTTTTTTTTTTTTTTTTTACTTTGTTTTTATTTGCATATAAAATTTCAATATATAACAGTATTCCATCAATTTGATTTAGATTCACAAATTACATAATAAAATTATGCAGAAAAAAAAGAAAAAAGGAAATACAGTAATTCATACATTAAATATCATACATTTTTCCCTTCCCACCCTCCCCCCCCTCCCAGGATTCCTCCCCTTCTTGCCAGCAGTTTCCATTCTACAGTGCCACCCCATGGTAGATATGCTTAACTACTTAATTCAATATATTTAGATGATTTTTTAAATTCTATCCATTTCCCCCATTTTCTTTTCATATTTCTTGGGATCTCCTTTTGAGTATTACATACATATTCCATATTATAGTTATTATTTATCTTTTTACACCATTCCTTTATTTTCGGGCTCTCCTTTTCTCTCCACTTTTTTGGTATGGTTCCTTTTGCTATATTCAGCATGGTTGGGACCAGAGTCATATTATATTTTTTTAAAGGTATTGTTGTTTTATGAAATAGGCAGGCCCATGGATCGTCCGGCACTTTTATTTCGGTGATTTCTTCAATCAGTTGTCTTACCTCTAGCCAGAAATCTTTTATCTTGGGACAATCCCAAAATAAATGATATATTGTACCTATGTTGCCACAATCCCGCCAGCATTTGTCTGTCTTGCCTGGTTGGTATTTATTTATCACTTCTGGGGTGATATACCACCTAAATAGACATTTATAGTTTAATTCTGTAGTACTTACGTCTATGGCTGTGGATCCAACCATCCCTAGTACAGTCCCAAGTTCCTGTCCTTGCAAATGTGTCCCTATTTCTTTCTCCCATTTTACTATATATGGAGGTTTTTCCAGACTGTGCCATTCCGTCAGCATTTTGTAAATCTGGGACACTCCATGCCTTTGCATGGGAGAGTAGCTCAATTTCTCGATATTGTTAAGATTTTTTTCAGACCTAATCGGCTGTGGTAATGAGCTGACAAAATGTTTCAGCTGGAGATATCTCCAATCGTCTATTTTTATATTATTATTTTCTTGTTTTAATTTCTGAAGTGTTTTTATGTGACCTTTGTGTAAGATATCTTTTAATTGAGTGTTCCCTATCCAATTTCCACCCTGTTCTTCTTCCCCGGGTGGGAAGTATTTAGTGCCATTTAATGCTATCATTGGTGAATTGTATTCCCATTTCAGTTGTTTGTTTATCCCATCCCATATTTTATAGACTACCTTTGTCAATTCATGTGCTCCCTGTGTTTCCCTATATTTTGGTGGGATCCATATTGTTTTGTGTAGGTGATTATTATTTTGTGTACATTCTATCTCTACCCAACTTTTTTCCCTCCTTTCTGTTTTTGTCCAATCCACCATTCGTGTAATAATTACCGCCTTATAATACCTTTCTATATCTGGAGTAGCTAATCCTCCTTGTGTTTTGCTTCTTGTAAGGATCTTGTATTGTACTCTGGGTTTTTTCCACTGCCATATATACTTTGTCAGTAAGGTTCTGATTACCCTAAAAAAAGTTGCGGGGATGTTTATTGGCAACAGAGAGAAGGTGTATAAGATTTTTGGCAAGATAAACATCTTAACAACATTGTTTCTTCCGATCCATGAGATTTGACCATTTGATTTCTTTCTTATTTCTGTTTTTATTTCGTTCAATAACGGTATATAATTAGCTTGGTATAATTTTTCAGTTTGAGGTGTTAAGTATATCCCTAAGTATTTTAATTTTTCTTTTGTCCACGTATATGGGAAGTATGTTTTTATTATTTGTTCTTCCTGAGTATTTAACCCTATATTCAAAATCTCTGATTTTATTGGATTTATTTTAAAGTTTGACAACTTTCCATAATCTTTTAACTCCTTTTGAATGTTTGGGAGGGTAATCCTTGGATTTGTGACGATGAATAACAAGTCGTCAGCATATGCTGCGACTTTATGTTCATCTTGGTTTACCATCACTCCTTTTATGTCTACATTTTGTCTAGTTTTTGCCAGTAATGGTTCCAGGGTTAACACGAACAATAGGGGTGACAGGGGACATCCCTGTCTCGTCCCATTACTCATTCCAAATTTCTCTGATAGACTTCCGTTTATTTTGATTTTTGCCGTGGGGTTGTTATATAATGCCTCTATCCATTGCCTCATTCTTAACCCAATCCCTAAATTTTTTATGGTTTCTTTCATGAAGTCCCAGTCCACCCTATCAAAAGCCTTTTCGGCATCAATTGATAATAGGATGGAGGGGGTCTCATGTTTTTTTGTTTTCTGTAGAAGAAGCAGGGTGCGTATCACATTATCCTTCCCTTCTCTACCTGGAACGAATCCGGTCTGGTCCGGATGGATCCACGTTTTTAGTAATTCTTTTAATCTCGTTGCCAAGATTTTCGCAAATAATTTTGTGTCTGCGTTTAACAACGCAATTGGCCTATAACTAGAGCAAAGGGTTTGATCTTTCCCTTCTTTCGGTATGACCGTTATATATGCCATTAGAGATTCTTCTCTTAGTTCTTCCTTCCCTATTTTATTCAGGTATTCTTGCATTTTTGGTATTAATATTTCTTTAAATCTTTTGTAATACTTTATTGTGTATCCATCCGGACCCGGACTCCTTCCATTTTGAGTGGTTTTTAATGCTTCTCTTATTTCATTTTCAGTAATTGGAGCATCGAGAAGTTCCAATTTATCTTCTGGGATTTTGGGCAGGTTTGCTTCCTCAATGTATTTTTGGATATTTATTATTCTTTCCTGTCTTATTTTTGAGGTTTCTTCCTTCCGGACGTTGTATAAAGCACTATAAAAGGCATGAAACGCTTTAGCTATTCCTGTGGTTGAATTAACTGTTTCGTTTTTACTGTTTTTAATTTTTTCTATGTAATTTTTTGATTTTTTCTTCCTCAGTAATCTTGCTAGGGATTTCCCTGGTTTATTTCCAAATTTGTATCTGTATCTAGCTATCTTATTGAAATGATTTCTAGATTCTTCTTCCAATAGATCTTTTAATTCATCTCTTTTAATTATAAGGTTTTTCTCTATTTCTTTTTTAAATTCTTTTTTATGTTTTTGTTCTAGTTTGTATATTTCTCTTATGAGTGTATTGATTTGATTGGACCTCTCTTTCTTTTTTCTTGATGCACTGGATATTAATATTCCTCGGATATACGCTTTGTGTGCTTCCCAGAGTATAGCGGATGATATTTCTGGCGTGTCATTCTTTTGAAAATATAACTCTAGTTCTTTTTCTAGTCTATTTCCTATTTCTTCCTCTAGAATTAGTTCTTCGTTTATCCTCCATGTTCTCATACTTTTGTGGTGGGTCGGTGTCTTAATTGTTAAGGTTAGGGGAGCGTGGTCTGACAATGTGGTTGTACCTATTTCTGTAGTTTCTATAAATTCCAATAGGCGGTGGTCAATAAAAAAGTAATCCAGTCTTGAGTACATCGAGTGTATTGAGGAATAGTAAGTGTAATCTCTTTTTTTTGGATGTTGAACCCTCCATGCATCTACTAATTGACTCTGGTGTAACTTTACCCTTATTTTCCTTAGTTTTTGTTCTCCCAGCATCCTTACACCCGATGTACTGTCGACGCTTGGGTCTATACAAAAATTTATATCTCCTGCCATTATCAGATAGCCTTTTTTAAAGCTCTCTAGGTCATACAGGATTCTCCCCAGATATTCACTTGGTTTTTTGTTTGGGTTATAGATATTGGCTAATGTCAGCTCCATCCCCCTTATTTGTCCCTTAAGAAAAATGTATCGACCATTCGGATCTGTTTTCATTTCATCTAGGGAGAATTCTATATTTCTAGCTATTCCTATTGCTACTCCTCTTGCATGCTCTATTGGTGAGTCCCCGTAATACCATTTAGGAAAGTGTTTAGAAAAAAGTTTTATATTCGAGTGGAGAGAGATGTGCGTTTCCTGCAAAAAAGCGATATTTGCTGCTTCTCTCCTCAACTCTTCCAATATTTTATACCTTTTTATATGGGAATTTAATCCTCTTACATTGTATGTTATTATTTTTAGTTGTTCATCATTCATTTTTATTTTTTCTGCTCGGTCCAGCTCCTCCTCGAACACGGAGGCGCCGGATCGATTTAAATTCTGCTGACAGCATACTACCTATGTTGTTGGTCTGACAAACTTTTAAAATTTCTTTTCCTTTTAGGCAATGGAGAGTTTCCCTGTCCCTTCCCTTCCTCCCATCTCTCTCCCTCCCCCCCCCCCTCCCCCCCACCTCCGTCCCTCTCCGTCTCATATTGATATTCTTTTGATCAGCTTTTGATCTTAGGGTATTTAGTTGTTTCTTTGGGTCATTCTCCCTGATACCCATTTCCTTTGGGGTGGTGCTCTAGTGGGTTAGCACGATATATCTCCTTCCTCAATTGGAAGGACACTCCGGCTTTGGGGGGGCTATCCTACTTCCTTTGTATAGCTTACCTCCCTTCCCCTCCCTCCCCCTCCCTCCTTCCCCCCTCCGACCCCCCTTCCCTCAGTCCCCCCACACAGTTCACATCGATATGAGGGTAGGAGAGAGCCCCTCAGCGTATGGCAGGAGAGAGGAAAAAAAAAAAAAAAGTTCTCTCCCGGTTTGCATTATTTAGACAGTATTTCCACATATTTTATCTTTTGTTTTTCCTAGCTAATGTCCATTGCTGTTCTTCCATCTGTGAGTTTCTTCCTGGTTCATCTTCCTTGTCACCTTCATACCATCCGGGCAGGTTTGGCTCCTGTATATCAAGTTTTTTGCAGAATTCTTGAGTTTCCTCTGGAAAAGTGAGTTTTGCTGATCGTCCATCTCTTTTTCCTATTAAACTAGCTGGGAAACCCCAGTTATATCTGATTCCTTGTTTTTGCATCTCTTCTGTCAAGGGCTTTAAAATTCTTCTCCTCCTCAATGTTTCCGGTGCCAAATCTGTAAATATCTGTATCTTGTCATTTTCTGTATTTACTGCATTTAGTAATGATTTATTCTTCTTTAGGTTTTCCCATATTTGTGCTTTATCTGTGTAGTTTTGAAACCTGATTATCACATCTCTAGGTGATTCTGCTGGGACTCCTGTCGGTTTTCTTATGCGATGGGCTCTTTCAATCAGTAATTGGTCTTCTTCCCCTCTACCTAATACTGAGTTTAAGATTTTTTGAAGTTTTTCTCCTAAATTTTCTTCCTGTGCTGTATCCCTTAATCCTCGGATCCTCAAATTTTTTCGTCTTGCTCTGTTCTCTTGATCCTCTAGTTTATAAGCTAGATCTCTGGCTTTTTTCTTGATCTCATTTATTTCTTTTCTCATTCCCTGTATTATATTTGTTTGGTCCTCTTGTTTTTTCTCTAGTTCTTCTACCCGTCCCAGGGCGTGTCCCAGATCCATCTGGACACGGCCTAGGTCGGTCTGAATTTTTATCAATTCGATTTTTAATGATTTTTCCAATCCTGCGAACATTTCTCGCATTTCACCTTTTGTGGGGGCATGTTCTTTTGTTTCTCCCTGCTCTTCCTCTTCTTCCTCATCATTTTCAGTCCTTAGGCTTGACTCTGAGTTAGCTGAACTGATTGGTGATTTAGCTACTTCCGCTTTTTGACTTTTCTCCGCTTTCTTCTTGTCTGTTCCTTGTTGTTTTTCCTGAGATGTTTTTTCTGAGGCGTTTTCTTGTGTCATAAATTTCCTTATTGTGTTAGGACTTGAGGTCACCCTTGGTGATTTTGCAATAGCTCCTCCTCTTGTGGATTTACCCCTCATTATGTAGAGAGTTGTTCCGAGGTTCCTTTATAAAGTCTCACAACTTCATATGTTGGTACTCAAAAATTAGGTATACCGTATTGATATTCAGTATAAAATTTGTTTGCGTTCAAGCCGGAGGGAGACACAGAAAGGCCGAGTAACCTCTATTTTGACTCCGTATTAACAGGCAGCTATAAAGGATAGAAGTATGAGGCACTTCCAGCCTTCCACCTCCCTACTCAGGTCCTTATACAAGCTGGGGTGAATCTCATCCTTAAATGTTAAAAAATGAAAAAAAGCAAAAGAGCAAGAAAGAAACTTATGCTGTATGGGATAACAAAATGCTTGGGCAATGCCAGGTATTATTTCACAGAGAAAGTGTTAATTATTTTATATAGCCCCGAGGTCTTTGTTTATACCTGTGTTCTTCTTATGAGTCTCTGTGTAGATCCTTCATTCCTTCACCTACTAAATTGGTATACATACATATGTACCTGCATATGATGGTCCGGCTGCCGAGGTACCATGTAGTATGAACGTGTGCTGATTTAAGGTATGGAGAAACTGTTGCAGCTGCTAATCCAATAAAAGACACTTATGTGAAGTTACTGGTTTAAACAAGGAGCAGCTAGATCAGTCTCAGGTGTGCTGGCTTTATATTTTACCATACTGTTTTGTTGTATATTATCTCTAGGAAGTCTTTATAAGTCCTTCTAATAAACAGTAGGGTGACAGTAGAGATGATATAGAAAGAGGGTTTACTCCTCTGTAACTCACGGTTTTGTAGACTGTCCTCTTTTAAAATTTCTTTCTGTTCGTCTGTAGGCTGTTTGCTCTCCTGTCTCCTCAGCTTCCCAGCCCTCAGGCATCAGGTCATCGGCATCTCCTGATAGACTATGCGGGATAGGGTGAGACGGTGCAAAAATGGTGAGGAGTGTTTCTCCCCTTTTCAGCTACCCTGTTGACTTCCCATCACTCACAGGACTCAGGTGGACCGGGCAGCTCTCTTGAGGTCCGCTTCCTCGGGATCCGCTTCTTACCGTCCACGTCCGGCTTCCCGCGCTGGCGGCTAGCATAGAGGCCTCACCTATCGCCGCTGTAGCTGCCCACCTGCGTAGCCGTGCAGGAGACAGGGCTCGCCAGCGTCGGCGTCAGTGTGCTGCAAGGCGAGCGGGACTCCTCCAGGTATTGGTGCTGTACGGAGCGTGGTATCAAACCATGGAGGGAGACGTCAGGCAGGGGGGGGGGGGTCAGCGAGGTTCACCGCTCACAGTGCCCGCGCTCATCCCCGGGAGCTTAGGCGTCTAGAGTCTGGCCGAGGGTGGGTCGGGAGCGGTCGGGATCCTTAGTTCCTTCATGTAGGAGATAGCCTTCTCCCCCTCCGGCCTACGTGCGTGCCGTTAGGCTCCTCCCCCTCATGACGGCCTGAATTGCCTTTTCACCTATCTGACCAGCAATCTTAAAGTCCTTCCTGATTGTCACCTCTGGCAAGTTACCATGGTGAAGTCTCTGAGTAACTGGAATCGGTTCTTGTTTTGAATGACTGTTATTTGACATTTCTTTGTTATTTTATGTCTAGATAATATTTGCACCAAAAAGTTCAGTTCACAAAAATAAATAATGCACTGGTGTGGAATTGTTTGTCTGCATGAAAGGAACATTTACCATTGAAAGCCTCTTCTAATGATTTATTATTCATCTCTACCTGTAATGTTTCCTACTTTTGCTTTCCTCAAGTAGCTTTAAGAAGTTGTATTTAAACCTCAGAAAGTGACTGGTCTCCTTTATTGCACACAAGGTTACTTATTCAGAGAGTGCATAAATGATTGCTTGCTTTAGTACTCTTATTTGTGCAGCCTCATTGTTCTGTCTAATGCTTTATTAATTCACTTAAAGATGAGATTTTTGAGCAACTCTTTGAGCAGAACTTTCAGCAACAATAAATGCATTCCTGAGTTTGACAATCATTTATAGCACTGCCTGCTGGAAAGTCCATAGATCCCAATTCCATTTTTGGAAATATCAAAGTTCATCCTTTTGTTGCATTTTATATGGTATTTCAGCGGTTATGTCAGTTCTCAGTCTGGGTCTTTGAAATATCATCTACAACGACATCATCGGGACTCCAAACTTTCTTCAGGTGTCCCTTTAAGGGGTAAGAGTATTAAGCAAAGTGCATCCCAGCAAGAGCGGCTGCTTCCTGCTGTGTCTTCTACCTGGGGAAGTCCTGATCTGCCTACCCCCTGTGAGGATGGAACCCCCTTGCCACTCCGTCTCCACTTGAGTGAGGGCCAGGGTCCCAGTGCATTTCCCAGAATGCCTAGTAGAGGCGGCCAAAGGAGAAGGAGTCCCTCACATCAGCCAACAAATGGGAGACCCGAGCATGAGCCCTTGGATTTGTCACAAGGAAACCCTTTCCACCGCTGCATGTACTGTCCATTCGTCACCTCTGTGGGAGAACTAATGAGTCTCCATATTGAAGCTCTGGGAACAAATCTCACATTTAAACTCAGCAGGAGGCAGGGCGGGAGTTGGTGTCGGTGGAGGTGGAACAATCTTGGGTCGCTGAGGAGCTGAATGTCTCCTCTCAACGTGAACTATTAGCTCCCCCTCCTGAGATGCTGCAAATTCACAGAGGTGACATTTATAAGGCCTGTGGAGAATTCTGAGGTGGCGTTCCAGTTCAGCTGCCTTTCGAAATTTACCTTCGCAGAAAGGACAAGGATGGCGAAGTGTGGGATGTGTAGCTGGAATGGACAATAGAGGGACTGCCTCCTGCACATCTTCTGTAGCTGAATTTGATATTACAGGGGAATTTGGTTCTTTCTGATGCTGGTGCCCCAGCAGCAATGGCCTTTGTGAGTTTGTCTCAAAAAGAGTCTTGCGCCCTCCACGACCTTGTGCAAGGTTTCCACGCACCCTGTGGGTACTTGCATGAAGTGCTAGAATGCTGATAAAACGGAACTGCTTCCCACATATCGTACATGGAAATTGACGGGACTTGGAGCTTGAGCCATCAGAAAAACCGTTGGAATGGCGCTGAAGATCCAGTTCTTCATCAGCAAAAGAAATCCCAAGTAGGGAAGATGGGGCAGGTTGAGATGCAAGTGGGGGGGAAGGAGAAGGTGATGTTTGAGATGGTGAAAGAGAAGATGGAGGAGGAGATGGTGAAGTTGGAGGCAGTGAGAATAATGGACAATTGTAAGGATTTTGTGGGGAGGGTGGAATATTTGTTACACTGGGAGAGCCCGGAGGTGTGGAAGGAGCAGAAGAGTCAGCTGGTGGGCACATAGAAACTGGAGATGGAGAATGAGAGACTGGAGGAGGGGATTCAGATAGTGGTATGTGCAACACATGCCCAGTCTTGCAAATCTGCTGTCTGTCGGCCGAAATCTGTACTGACTGGCGAACAATCGGCCGTTCTGGTGTCGGCCTACAAAAATAATGCCTGCAGGACAGATTCTGTTCGGCCGAAAATGCGATGTCGGCTGTCGGAAGAATCATACTAACAAGCCTACAATCGGCTGATCAGTCGGCGGCCGAATATTTGCGGCCGACAATCGCAACGTGTGTACGGGGCTTTAGGAGATCCGTCCGCTTTGTTTACACAAGTGGGCGGATCTCCACACTGGATTCCCCGACGATCGGGGAAGATCGGCGGTGATCACCACCGCTCCTCCCCTGGCCCGACTCCCGCTGTGACTGAATACAGCTTCCGTCCCTGGAGACCGCACCAGATCGGGTGTAGAAAAGGTAAGTACAGTGATTTTTGCTTTACAAGGTTAGATAGATTAGGTTTAGAATGTGGCACAGAGCAGGTTTAGCGTTAGTTAGGTTTTGCCTGGACTTTTCTTTAATTTTATGTAGTATAATGGCCATCATGAGGGATGAAAAGAAATTTAGGAAATAGGTAAAAAGCTACACATAGACCAAAAGAGATCATATGGACTGATCTCTTGGGAAAATATGAATCATCTTTACCTAGAACAGGGAAACCTTTTGGTGTAAGAACTTTTATGGTCCAGGTATGCCTTTGAACTTCCTCTACTTTCAAATTCCTGTAGGAGAATTCAGTGGTGTCTTAGAAAGTCTTTATCTTCTACTTGGATCTTAATCAAATTAGAACATAATACACAAATGCAAGTCAGCTTTATTTCAGCCTTTACTGAAGCAGAGGTTACAAATAAAAATAGTTTTAATAAAGGTGAATGGACTGTTCAATTTGCAAGGGAAGTTGCCCTCTGCAAGGGAATTAGTTCTAGAGCCTTTTAAATGAGGTGAAGCTCTGATGATGTCCATCATCCAATCATGTGCAAGCAAAAATGCAGATTGTTTTCCTTAGGTATCGGGTATTCTATGCAAAGTGAAACTTTGCCACATTCACTAAACTCTGGAGCGCATTCCCTTGCACAATGCAACCTTCCTTGCAAAGCGCACAGCCTATTTGCCTTTAGTAAGTATACCAAATTACATCTGGGTCAGGAATGTCTCCACACAAAGCAGACCGAGTCTTTATTGTAGAGTGTGAGATCAAAGTATTAATTCAGATTTGCAAATAAGAGAACTTTTGCATTTGCAGAAAAATTACTGTTGTCTGATCATAGATCTATGGTTGTCTAAAACATGTTTAAATTCCACTAACTGTTGACTGTTGGAAGTCTGTTTCAGGCATCAATTACTCTTTTTGGCAAAATAATAATTTCCAAGCAGAGTTTGAAACTTTCCCCATGCTAGGTTGAGGTTTTTATTCTTGGCTGCATATTGAAAATACTGCCATTCTGATCCTTAACCCCCTCTGGACCGGAAGGACTTACCCCCTTAATGACCAAGGACTGAGATACACCGCTATGTCACTTCAGGTGTTTGGAGCGCAGGTGGAACGCGGAATTGTGTCCCCTGCTAGGAGCAGCTCCCATACAAGCTGTTTGTTCCCGACCTAACTGTAAGTTACTGCATATTTTTAATAAATGGAATCCTAAACGACTGCACTATAAGAGGCCTCCTCCTTACTTCTTATGTCTGCCTGGTTTTTCCATATAAATTGGTGGTTCTGATATCTAGACATCTAAGGGAAACATCATCTTTAGGAAAGTGCTGTCTATTCCAATTTCAATGCCTACTTTGACTGCATGTAATAGGGGCAGGGCCAGTGCTTCCACTAGGCAAACTAGGCAGCCGCCTAGCCACCTAGGGGCGCAGCCATGAGTCCACACTCTCTCTCCATCATGAATAATCCTTGTGAGCTGAGGGGAGGGGCGGCCATGGGGGAGGAAGAAGGGGCAGTGGAAGATGCCAGGTTTCTTGGGCAGTGCGGGACTACCAGGCCCTGGCTTTCCACCACTGTTAGGGGGCCAAAGAGGCAGGAAGTGAGTCCACCAGCGTGCTGCCTGAATGTTGATCCTCTTCGGCTGGAGCTGAGCTGCCTTAACCCCGGGCAGAAAGTGACTCTCTGCACTGAGCTGATGGGCAGCCATTCATTTCCCTGGGTCGGTATTAAGCAGGGAGCTGAGGAAAGCTGAACCTGAGCCAGAGCTCGGCACTGGAGGGCGGAACCTTTACTTGAGCACAAGCGACGAGGCACCGGAAGGGTCTGAGTAGGTTGGCGATGAAATAAGTGTGGAGCTCTCTGACTGCTGCTTTTCCCTCCACCAGGAGCCGGTTGGAGCTGTGGTGAGCACTATGGTCCAGGAGAGGAGTGTCCTGGGAGAAGGAATCAGCAGGATCACAGTGAAGGAAGGCAGAGTGCGAGCCACTCTCTTCATACCGCCTAGTGAGTGTGCCCAGAACAGGGGATTGGGGTCCCTGGGTGTTACATGGAGCATCCCTGGTATGAAAAGGAATCAGGGTCATCAGGTGTGCCATGGGGAATCGGAGTCACCAGGTGTGACATGGGGTAATTGGGTCCCCAGATGTGACGCAGAGAAACATTAGGGTCCCCAGGTGTGACATGGATGAACATCAGGGTCCCCAGGTGTGACATGGAGGAACATCAGGGTCTGACATAGAGGAACATTGGGGTCACTGGGTATGACAGCATGACATGGAGATACACGGGGTCCCTGGGTGTGACATGGAGGAACATTGGGGTCAGTGGATATGACAACATGACATGGAGGAATATTGGGGTACCAGGGTGTGAAATGGAAAAACATCAGGGTCCCTGGGTGTGACATGGAGGAATATGGGGATCACTGGGTATGAGAACATAATATGGAGGAAGCATCAGATCAGGGTCACTGGGTATGACATAGAGGAGTTTTTAACCATTTCCCTTTTTTTTTCTTTTTTTGGGGGGGGGGCGCAAGTAGCTGATCTTGCCTAGGGCATAAAATAGTCTAGCACCAGCCCTGAATAGGGGTCAACTTCTTTTGGTAAGTGGGCTGTGCATGTGGTGTCGGTGAAGGAGAGCGCTAACCCACAAACACGAGTGATTGTTGTTTTTTGTCATACATTGAAACAAAGTTTTTCATTGTGGATTTCCATATGGACTTTCTTTGAGCACAAAGTTCACGTGATGGATTTTATTATTTATGGTTGTTTATGAGTGCGGTCATTACCTTTTTTTATACATGAAGAGCTATATACATGATCAGGATCTGCTTTCTCATATTGGTGATCCCTCTAGTGGTAACTAAAGATCTATATAGGGGATCAGTGCCTCCTGCTGCCGCTCTAGTTATGCAACCTAGAATTCTATTCACTATCCCAACTGCCAGGCACCACTGTTTGCTCATTTTGCAATCATGTGAAATAAGCACCCCCAAATCTTTTTCTAGTTCTAGCCAACTCTGTACCTGCAATATTGTGATTTTTTAAAGGATTCATCAAGTGTATTACTTTACATTTAGATACAGTATGTTTAACTGCAGTTTCCAATGCTTTCTTCAAGCAATGCCGCATAGTGTTCCATATTACAAACACTTCTAGGAATATCAACCCTATAGCACACCGTTTTGTCTTCAGCAAACTTTTAAAAACTAAACCTTCAATTTTATCACTTACAAACATATTAAATAGAACAGGACCTCGTAGAGAGATTTGTGATCCATTTTCAACCACACTCTGATTTCCAATCTTTAGCCAACTGCAAATCCATTGAACCACCTAAGGGTTAAGTCCTATCTTGTACAAACTATTTATGAGATGATTAGGTGGAACGGTATCAAATGCTTTGCTGAAATCAAGGACTATGTGGACAGCCCCACCCTGATCCAAAACATTTGTGATATCATGAAAAAAAATTCAACTACATTAACCTGACAAGGTCTGCGCTCATTAACCACTTAAGCCCCGGAAGATTTTACCCCCTTCCTGACCAGGGTTTTTTTTGCGATTTTTCACTGCGTGACTTTAACGGACAATTGCGCGGTCATGCAACGCTGTACCTAAACGAATTTGACGTCCTTTTTTTCCCACAAACAGAGCTTTCTTTGGGTGGTATTTGATCACCTGTGAGATTTTTTTGATCATGCGCTATAAACAAAAAAAGAGCGTCAATTTTGCAAAAATAACAATATTATTCACATTTTTTTTATATGAAATTCCCAAAAAAAATGTAAAAATCAAAATTTTTTTACATTTTCAGCCAATTTGTTTTATGCTACATATGTTTGGTAAAAAAAATTGGTGTTTTTTTTTTTTTAACGAGTAATGGCGGCGATCTGCGTTTTTTTTTTGTGGGACTGCGACATTGTGGCGGACAGATCGGACCCTTGACTGACATTTTTTTACACTTTTGGGGCTACCAGTGACATTACTGCAGTAATCAGTGCTATACATATGCACTGTTACTGTAAAAATGACACTGGCAGGGAAGGGGTTAACTGTATTGGAGAGGGAGGGGTTAAGTGTGTCCTAGGGGCGTGTTTCTAACTGTGATTGGACATGGCTACTAGTGTAAAAACAGAGATCAACAGTCCTACATAGTAGAACCGTCTGATCTCCATTTTTACACAGGGGAGAATGACAGGCGGCTTGTTTACATTAGCCGCCTGCCTTTCTCCCTTCCCGGCGAACGATCGCGAGTGACCGGCGGACATCGGGTCCGCCGGTCACACGCACTGACTTGTTAGGGAACGAGCCGGGGCGGGCGCGCGCCTCAGCGGGCGCGCGCTCGCCCGCTATTGGCTCACAAGCGAGTTACAGGCTAGTGACGTACCGGTACGTCACTTTGCCTGGCCGGGGCTGACATCCACAGTATATGTACTTGCGGCGGTCAGGAAGTGGTTAAAGTCATGCTGCCTTGGTTCCAGCAAGTTATGTGTTTTTAAATTACCCTTAAGTCTTTTTTAGGAGTAATTCCATTAATGTCACTACTACAGATTGTAATTTGTTAATGCAATTGTTACACATAGAAAGAATAACAAATCAGGTGTGTATCATTGGTGACAAGTAGGCCTCAAACACAAAGTAGCATAGTTCACAATTTTTTAAAAAAAAATTATTTTAAATGGCACATTAACTCTTTATTGGAAATGCAAATAACTGTCCAATGTTCATAATGACGTGTGTTCTCCTAAAAACTATACTTAAAAAATATTTCTGCAGGCAATATCCCCAATATTACACTGGCTTTGTTTTTAAAGGTATAATCCACATTAGGAATAGGGCTCATTCACACTGCAAGCACCGTGATCAGTGTGCCATTCCACATGTGCGAATACATGAGTTTGTGATGCATTTGCAGTGTGTTTTTTGTAATTTTTACTAAGTTGCATCGCCATGCATTTGTTGTGCATTTTTCAAATGTGTGTGAAATTGTAGGGATGGTGGGGTGGTAAGTTAGCTGACACTTCCTCTATGTTCCCCACCTCATTGGGTGCCAACTCTGGGTCACATAGGAGCCCTACCCTATGGTGGGTTCCTCTGGGCTACGCCAAGCACTTAGAATACCTTACACATGGAATACCATTACTTGTTGGTTGGAATTGTGGTCTGAATGAATTGAGCTGAGGCTGCTTTAGCCTGCTTTCACCTGCTAACCATTCGGGCCGGGTGAGGTGTGCAGTGGCGGGGTTATCTCATCCCATTTTTGCAGTATGTTTTGGGTCTGGATGGACCTTTCCTAAGCCTGCACCCTCACTAGCCAGCGGTATCCAACTCATTGGACCTTGACAGCCTGAGCAGGGACCCTTAAGCATTTATCATGGGTACCTTTACTTGTGCCGTGCTTACCAAAACCCTGGGATAGGGTGGAGCTTGCAACCCAAGGGTGGACCTTTAACTCAAAGATTGCCACCTTGTACACTTGAATAGATGGCTGAACTGTGGTTAACTCTCTTGAACCCCATATCAATGAACACCACAACTGTCGCTTGTTGCAGTTAGGAGGGACATGCAGAGCTTTGCCCTCTCCACCTGTCCATTGTATCTCCACTCCCTCACTCCCAGTAGCATTATGGGGTCCCGCCGTGCACCTAGCGATGGCTCCATGAGTGCACTCACTTAACTCTTCCTCTTCCGTACCTATGTACAGGCTGAGGACCTCTGCGGCGCTGATCTGCTCCTGTTACTATAGGAGACGGAGCGCTCATCTAGAGAGTGTGGACAACAACTCTTCCTGCAAAAGGCTATCCCACCTGCCACATGTACACACTTGCAACAGGCTGCTAGAGAAACCTTCATTATCCTTGGTAACCAGTTGCTGTTTTCTGTACTGCATTACCTCTTGTACTGCTGTCTTCATACCCCAGTGTCTCTCAACTGACCCATCTGTAAGCTGTGTGTGCTGGTTACTTGAATTGCACCTCTTTAATAACTGAGGACCAGGTAAAGGCAAAGTCTTAAAAGCTAAAAGAAAATGTTGCATGGCAGACAAACACAAGTAACACTCTTTCCCTAAACGAATCCCTAACTCAGGCTTGTGGCTGCCCCACCATACCTGCATAAGTTGAGAGTCCATATTGGCAGATCTCCAGAACTGGTGTCTTCAGGGCAGACTTCAGGTCCCAGCAATTCCCCTACATAGTGAATGTGACAACAGGCAGGTTTGCTCTTCAAGGTGGAACTGCTCCCCCTTCTCTCCTCACTGTAAACAGCTGGGGATTACATGCTGTGGTTTGTCTTTCCTTCCCATGCAGCAGACAAACTGTCTGGGCAGAGCCCTCCCTCCTTTTATTATCAGCACAGGGAGAGAGGCAGAGCTCATCAGAAAGTGCAGAAAACCAGGTTTTTATTTCTTAGGTACAGTATTGGCACTTTTCCACTGCACGTACCGGCTAGTACCGGCTTGGCTCTACTCGGCCCTGCTTGGCCCGGTTTGCTTTTCCACTGCTGGTACCGCATGGTATAGTGTCGGAACGGTTCGGTACGGTACGGTATAGGTTTGCTTTTCCACTAAAGTAGTACTAAAGTTAAGTGGGTGGGATAACAACGGGGTGGGTGGGATTCTCTGACCAATCAGTGGCTAGTAGTGACTGCATGCAAAGGATTGTGGGATATGGTACCAGTTTGGTACCTGTTGGAACCACAATCGAGTAGGTACTGTTTTTTCAGAGCCGTACCGTACCATTCGGTAGGTTCCATGCAGTGGAAAAGCAAACCTATACCATACCGTACCGAACCGTTCCGACCCAATACCATGCGGTACCAGCAGTGGAAAAGCACAAAAGCGTGCCGAACCGGTACGGTTCCATGCAGTGGAAAAGCGTCATATGTAGCACAACCCCGGACGGAGCCGCTTGAGTATATTTGGTTCTGTGCTCTGCCTCTCAACCCCAAGAACAGTCTCGACCCCTCTAGCACACCTAATACACAAAGTTACCACAGCACAACAGTAAACAGACACAAATAATAGTAAACCAGAAAGCATCTTTACTAAACGGCTTGGGTAATAGAACGATAGCAATAAAGACACTGAATAATAATGACTTGAAAACTGTGCTATAAACAGTATATCTATAAAGCACAGGCAGGTTATAAAGCAATACAGTTCAACCACTTGAAATGACTCAGGTGTGGCCTTTGTGCTCAGGAGTAAAGGGGAACAAAGGTGGCTTGTTGTAGGCCAATTTGCCTCCCTAAAATCTTCAAATCACAAGACCGGACTCTATAAGCCTAAGGCTTGGTTTCCACTAGTGCGGCTACGAAGTCGTGCTACTTCTAGCGCGACTTCGTAGCTTAAGTTGTTTGTGGCTTTCAGTGAGACTTGTCCCTCATTATAGAGGGAAGTCGCACTGAAAACGGCTCAAAAGTAGTGCACAAACTACTTTTGAAGTCACCGCAACTCAAGACGCGGCAGTGGAAATGGGCCACATTGAAAACAATGGCTTTTGACTTGTCGCACTAGTGGAAACCGAGCCTAAAACGGTATGGAACTATATTAGCTTTAGTATGGAGGTTAGAGTTTCTCCATAATTAGTGTAAGTACCACTGAGTTCCTAATAAACCGAGCAGAGATGCAGAAATCCGCACAGTGGATATGTTCAGTATCTTCGGCTAGCCCTTTATTGGTGCAGTTTAGGTGCTCCGTTGTAGCAGGGTGGAACAAAGTAGGTTCAAGATATACCGCAAGCAGGGCAATGCAACATGTGGAATATTGGCAAGCAGGAGAAATCCTAACACTGCTCAACAAATTAAGTGTAGCATGAGGTCTCTCTCTTTAGCTTAGTTGAAACAGGTGTATAATGGTGTCTGCATGCAGTGTCTCTTTGTATCTGTAAGATGGGCAAGTGCCAGCTCACCAATCCTGCGACAGAAGGCTGGATGGAGAGATGTGCTGTAAACAGGCCCTTGCAGGTTGCCTGACTGGCTACCTGGCAACAGGAACACCTTGCAATGTCTGTAGAGATGTGTCTTGCGATGACTCAGGTACCTCAACTGGCGGGATGTCTGTGAACCGACAGTGAAGCTGTGGCCGGAAGGCAGTCACACTGACCCTGGATCGCAGCCCCTTCTCCAGCGTCCAGTCCTCTCCTCTGACTTGTGGTATCTCTCTCGCTCCCAGGCAGTCTCTTCCAGTCCTTTTTCCTCTCCTCTCCGGACATGCTGGGGTGTGTATTCTTACCTCCTAGGGATCACAATGGGGCCCCTGATCTTCAGGACTACATGTCCCAGAATTCCCTTCTGCAGCAGTTCTGTCCCTCTATTGTCCCGGTGGCAGCTGGCAGGAGGTGCGGGGCCGGGCTTAGCTGCACGACTACAAGTATATCTGTGAAAGGTTTGGTGTTTAAGTGATACCCTTTAATGCTAAACTTAAAGTATAAATGTAGCACTGCCCCCTTGAGGACTGCTGATGTCAGTTACCTTGGTGGAGGCCGAAGTGCTGAGAGGGCTTCCTTTGCAGCTTGGTGCGGATCACCCCTGGAGGTGGAACAGGAGATGACACGTCCCAAGGAGCACTGGATGCGGGTGGATTCCGTATGATGAATGGTATGGTGTGGACTCACAGGACCGTTTCCAGAGGATCTAAAGATGCTTGAAAGAAGAGACAAAAGGTTAATGCCAGGCCGAGGGTCATACACAGTGAATCAGTCTGAGGAAATGGAGGTACAGAGGGGTAAGACAAGGAGAGAGTCCGTGGAATCCAGGCCGAGGTCGGTACACAGAATATCCATCAGAGGTATGGTTCAGGCAAAAAGTGGTCAGGCAAGCCGAGGTCAAACAAGGAGAAGTGCAGATGGGTCAAGGAGCAAGCCGGGTCAAAAGCAGGAATGCAGATAAACAAACAGGTCATGGGTACTAGAGCTGATGATAAACCAGCACTGAAGCACAGCCAGAGAGTGCTTTATATAGGGCCAGGGCTGGGGAGAAGGGCATGGTGACACACCTGCTCTGCCTCCAGCATTCTATTGTTGCTGAATGGTAATTCCTTTCCTGACAGCTGAATTCTTCACCTTTCAGATCCCTCTGGGTTACCGTTAGCAACTGCATGCAGAAACGTAACACTTTACTTTCCGGCTCAGTCAATGAACAGTCTAGGGGGTTTTGGTTGTTTTATTATAAATAGGGATGGGAGAAGGGAAGAGTGAGATACTCCGGAACTTGAACTATTCACAATCCTGAGGACTTCTATCTGAAGATGCAGCCAGGCTGCGAATTTCACCTTGCCACTAGATGAAATGTAGACACGGGGTCTCTGAACAAAAGATTTGGTTGCACACTATCTTCTGGGAACTCGCCTAGCACCTCCTTTCACTCCACCAGCTGACACCCATCCTTTGACTACTCTACTCCAGGGTGGCCCCCTTCCTGGTCAGACCCCTAGACACGATCCCCTGTACTCATGATAATGTTTTTCCAGGTTCTCCAGTATCTCAACCCCCCTAGTGAGCTCTCCTGGACCTCTTGGTACAGCTCCTTCCTTTTGGCCCACCAGGCTGACTGCCTGTGACCATACTCCAACTGCTGCAGAAGTGGAGGCAGCCGCCACTCACATTCTGGGACTCAGCTCAACAGCCAAAGACCCCAATTACATATGCTCCTGGCTTTTATACCATACCCCACAATGCACCGAGACAGCAGTTTGTGCCAATCACTAGGGCTGTATCAAAGCTTGTGTACCAATTGGTCAGGTTTACTCCACTGTCCAACATGCCTCCCTATTGGACCAGTGGGGACACACCCCCAGACCAGATGAATCACACACTGAGCACCATGAGCAGACCTAACTCATAGATCCTGCTTCCTGCTAAGCAAAGAGCCATATGGATTTTGCCTGCTGCTCCTCTGATAGGCAGACAGAGCCAAAACTATACTCTCTACCTAGCACCTACCTAGGAGGGTGCTACACAACTAAAGGCAAAACTTTTTTTTTTTAGTTTTGAATAGTGGAGATGGATTAGAACACCTGTTTACCATTATAATTGAAAGTGAAAGTAAAAGAAAATCCCAAATTTTGGGTTCCCCCCAGAAATGTAATTGAGGAGAAATCTTCCAATGGGGACACTAGTTCTGGTGACCTGGGGGTCCCCAAAGAATTCCCTTAATTTGCAGGGATTTCCCTTTCACTTCCTGTTTGGCTATGGGAAAGGAAGTGAAGGAAAATCTCCGAAATGGGACACAGATGACCAAAAAAAAAAAAAAATCTGACAGGGGTTATAACCCTCCCTTACTCTATTTAACACGAAAAAAAAAAAATTGCCTATAGTTCTTCTTTAACTGTTTGCCTCCCCACTGGGGCAGCACTTATCTCACTAGCCAGCATTTCCACCCTCTTACAAAAGCACTACAGCAGTGTACACTAGGCTCATTAAAATACATTTTTCTTGCATATGAATTAGTACAGTGTACAGAAAGTAAATGCTAAAAAAAAATCATTAATAGCATCAATTAAAAAAAGGGTTTTCACAAACAAAGTGAAATAAATAAGCCAAAAGTGAGTCCATGGTTAAATAAATAGATGAAAAAAAGTCCCATGCACAAGATAGTGTGATCAGATGTAGATTCCCAACAACCAATCAGAAGGAATAGGAAAGTTCCCCTGGGTTCGGGACTTTTTAGGCATCCAAAAAAGTAACAAAAAGCATATGCACAAATGTAAAAAGTAAATGCATACATTTATTCAAAAGATAGAAAGTTGTTTCAAATAACATATAATGTGAGATAAAAACAAAGACAATACAATATACATGCGGTATGAATGCACCATAACAGAAAACTGAAAAGACAAGAGACGTGAGTGATCTCCCAAGGTAAGACCTTGACGCGTTTCGGGTAACAACCCTTTGTCCAAAAGGTCGGTTGGGGTACACTTCTAATTATAGATAGAAAGAGTATAAATTAGTTTTAGGTTCATAGTATCGTGGTTATGTACAATACAAAAACAGAATAAATGTATATA
Source organism: Pelophylax lessonae (assembly GCF_965119305.1). Lineage (NCBI taxonomy): Eukaryota > Metazoa > Chordata > Amphibia > Anura > Ranidae > Pelophylax > Pelophylax lessonae. The sequence goes on along the minus strand of NC_138769.1, from coordinate 48,038,786 downwards.
TCCATTGCATTAGTTATCTCTGACATGGTGAAGATGTATAGAAATGTATATACTCACCACATATCCAGTTTCCAGAGGTTCATGACCGCACGTATGAAAAACTGTTGCGGTTTAACCACTTGCCGACCGGCGCACGACTATCTACGTCGGCGGTCAGCCCCTCACAGGCAAAGTGACGTAGGGCTACGTCACTAGCTTGTGAGGGTCTAGGGAGCGAGCGTGCGCCGACGGAGGCGCGCTCCCGCTCCGGCGTGGTCACGGACCCCCCCGCGCGTGTGACCGTCGGACCTGATGTCCGCCGGTCACTCTGCGATCGGCGGGGGAGAGGGAGAAAGTCAGGCAGGTTGTGTAAACAAGCTGCCTGTCAGTTCTCCCTGTGTATGAAGGATGATCATACGGTTCTACTATGTAGAACCGTTGATCACTCTTCATACATCTGAAGCCACAGCCAATCACAGTAGAAAGCACGCCCCTAGGGACACACATAGCCCCTCCCTTTCAAAAAAAGTTAACCCCTTCACTGCCAGTGTATTTTTACAGTAACAGTGCATATGTATAGCACTGATTACTGTAGAAATGTCACTGGTAACCCCAAAAGTGGCAAAAATGTCAGTCAAGGGTCCGATCTGTCCGCCGCAATGTCGCAGTACCGCAAAAAAAATCGCAGATCGCCGCCATTATGCGTTAAATAAAAAAACAACAAAAATGACAAAAATCTTTCCCTTTGTTAGTAAACGCGATAACTTTTGCGCAAACCAATCAAAATACGCTTTTTGCGATTTTTTTTACCAAACATAGGTAGCATAAAACAAATTGGCCGAAAATGTTAAAAAATTTTGATTTTTACATTTTTTTGGGGGGGAATTTCATATAAAAAAATGTGGAAAATATTGCTATTTTTGCAAAATTTACGCTCTTTTTTTGTTTATAGCGCGTGATCAAAACATGCACAGTGCACACTCTTGCCTACTGGCACATGATGAGCAGTATGTGTTCTTCTTCCCTGGCACATGCACAGTGCATGCCCTTTCCTGGCACATGCCCAGTGCACTTTCTTCTTCCCTGGCACATGCACAGTGCACGCTCTTCTTCCCTGGCACATGTACCTTACATGCCCTTCCCTGGCACAAGCATAGTGCTTGCCCTTCTTCTCCGGCACATGAGCAGCACACGCTTTTCCTCCCTGGCACATGCACACTCTTCTTCCTTGGTTCAGGCACAGTGCAGGCTCCTTTTCCCTGGCACATGCACAGTGCATGCCCTTCTTCCATGGCACACAAACAGTGCACACCCTTCTTCCCTGGCATATGAACAGTGCTTAACCTTTTTCCATGGCACAAGCACAGTGCACGCCCTTCTTCCCTAGCATATGCACAGTGCACACTCATATTTCCTGGCACAGGCACAGTTCATGCTCTTCTTCCCTGGCACATGCACAATGCACTCCCTTATTCTCAGGCACAGTGCACGCTCTTCCCTTCTGGCACATGATGAGCAGTACGTGTTGTTCTTCCCTGGCACATGCACAGTGCACTTCCTTCTTCCCTGGCACATGCAGGGTGCACACTCTTCTTCCTCGGCACATGCACAGTGCATGCCTTTTCCTAGCACATGAACAGTGTACTTCCTTCTTTCCTGGCACATGAGCAGTGCATGCTTTTCTTCCCTGGCACATGCACAGTGCACGCTCTTCCTCCCTGGCACATGCACAGTGCACGCTCTTCCTCCCTGGCACGTGCACAGTGAATGCTCTCCAGTGGCTCAGCATTGCTGGGATAGGGAAGAAGATTGTGTACTGCATATGTGCCACTTTAAAAAAAAGGAAATTCCTGTGTCCAGGAAGCTATTAGGGACAAGCAATGGAAAGCAATATAAGAGCATATCGGGCAGGCTTCAGGGGTGCCACCAGAGGCCTACTGGTGTGCCAATCACATTACACTGTATTTTGCAAAAATGAACAGTGCACTAAAATATAATGGGGCCCCTTGTCTGTATGGGACGATTTATGCATAATGTGTACTATACCTTTAATTTACCGACCAGGAAAAACAAACATACCCGCACATAATAGCACATATTCAGGCAGCTGAATGTAATCTTATCTATGGCCTCTGAATAGAGTCTGAGAACTTCAGCAGATGTTTACCTAGCTAAACCCGCCGCAAAATACATATCATTAATAAATAAGGCAAAACCTGCTATGTTCCACTTTATTCATTGTGGGAATTTTTCCTCATTTGAAAACATGAGATAGACAGGTGAATTATATTTAACCACTTCAGCCCGGAAGGTTTTACCCCCTTAATGACCAGGCCATTTTTTTGCGATTTGTCACTGCGTTATTTTAACGAAAAATTGCGCGGTCATGCGACGCTGTACCCAAATAAAATTGATGTGCTTTTTTCCCCACAAATAGAGCTTTCTTTTGGTGGTATTTGATCATCTCTGCGGTTTTTAGATTTTGCGCTATAAACAAAAAAAGAGCGACAATTTTGAAAAAAACACCATATTTTTTTACTTAAAAAACATTCCCAATAAGAAATTTTAAAATTACATTTTTATCATCAGTTTTGGCCAATTTGTATTCTGCTACATATTTTTGGTAAAAAAACATCCCAAAAAGCGTATTTTAATTGGTTTGCGCAAAAGTTATAGCGTTTAGAAACTATATATGAACTTTTTATTTCATATATATATATTTTTGGACTTTTTATTTATTTATTAGTAATTGCGGCGATCAGCGTTTTTTAGCGGGACTGCGACATTGCAGTGGACAGATCGGACCCCTCATGACCCTTCACCCCTGATGTTTTTGACACTTTTTGGGGACCAGTGACATTAATACAGTAATCAGTGCTAAATAATATGCACTGTTAGTGTATAAATGACACTGGCAGGGAAGGGGTTAATACTGGGGGTGATCAAAGGGGTTAAAGGTATGCCTACAGTGCTTGCTCACTGTGTGGGGGTGGGGGTTCTGTGACAGGCACAGACAGATTGCGGTTTCAGCTTAGCTAAAACTGCTGATCTCTCCCTGCCTGTCTGACAGGAGATCCGCCTGCTTTGTTTACATGTACCAAATTTCCAGGCCTGGGGCCTAAGGTGGGTCTGCCATTGTTACCGGTAACACTCCCAACACATTTAAAGTGTGAACCCAGGTGTGAGAACTGAGACAATTACCACTCCGGCGTCTTTGTTTTTTTTTGTTTATTGTATATTGGGGATGGGAGAAGGGAATGAGTGGGATACTCCTCTGGCTCTTCTAGGCTTAACTGGGACTTTGTGCAAAAATGCTCACTAACGCTGTCTTGGTGCTAGCTGAATGCCGACCAGCGCTTCCTGATGCTTGCAAATACTGTTTAGCTGAATTAGTGCTGGAACCTCGACTTTAACTTGTTTGTTAACTCAGAAGATCCAGGACTGTAGAACTCTTGACTCCCGACACTCGATTTAGCTCAAAAGTCACTGAACTGCTCCATTCAAATCTTCACTGGCTGAGCTAGCTCCTTGTCACTGCTTGTGCTGCTGCAACTCTTAACTTTGTACACTGCGCACTGTACACTGACTTTTCAGGGCCCAACCACTGGTACCCCCATTATACTTCAGGGTCCTCTGGCTAGGCACCCCCTTTACTGCTAGCTGACTCCTGGATCCCTAGAACCTTCTCTGGAGTGGTCCCCTCTACACTTGGCAGACCCCCAGGGGCAATCCCCAGTACTCACGACCTGTGTAGGCTTTCCTGGAACTGAACCCCTCTCTTCCTCCCCTGGTTCTCGGCACCCCGGATCCCCTATGCAGCTCAGCTTCACACTCTCTGGATTCCCAGGCAGTCACCCGAGACACCCTAACAGGAGGAGAGACAGCCGTCTTCTCCCTCCTGGGACTCTGCTTCCCGCGAAAGACGCTGCGTCATGCGTTCCCTCAGAACTTATACCCACTCCCAGAATCCTCTGTGGCAGAATCTGCCTTCTGGGGTAGATACAGGCCTGAGTGTGTTTCTGATTGGGTTTCCTCCACTGCCCAATGAGAAACTTCCCATGGAGCCAGTGGGGAGACTCCCCTCTCAGCAGACACACCTGGGAGACATGGCAGCCCAGCTGAAATCATGACCCTGCTGTTAGGCAGCCAAGGCCCACTTTACTTTTACCTAGCACCTACCTGTAGGGTGCTACATCCATAAGCAGGCGTGTCTTCGGTCAGTTTCCCTGATGGTCGCGGGAGGCAGCGGCAATCGCTGCCGCTCCTCCCGCGGCCCATCTTCCGCTGTGCCGAAACCTCATGCACGAAATCACCTAGTACTACGTGATTTTGCGCAGCCGAGCCGCTCTGCCGCAGTAATACTACGGTGGGCTATCGGCAAGAGGTTAACTAAAGTTCTAAATCAAAGACATCTCTATAATAAACATTAACCACTTCTGGACCAGGCCTTTTTCCGACACTTGTTGTTTACAAGTTAAAATACGTTTTTTTTTGCTAGAAAATTACTTAAAACCCCCAAACATTATATATTTTTTTAGCAGAGACCTTAGAGAATAAGTTGGAGATCGTTGCAATCTTTTTTTATCACACCGTATTTGCGCAGCCATCTTACAAACACAATTTTTTTGGACAGAATACACTTTTTTGAATTAAAAAATAAAAAACAGTAAAATTAGCCCAATTTTTTTCTATTATGTGAAAGATAATGTTATGCCAAGTAAATAGATACCCAGCATGTCATGTTTCAAAATTGCGCACGGTCGTGGAATGGCGACAAACGTTGGTACTTAAAAATCCCCAATAGGCGACATTTTAAAAATTTCTACAGGTTACCAGTTTAGAGTTACAGTGGAGCTCTAGGGCTCAAATTATTGCTCTCACTCTAACAATCACGGCGATACCTCACATGTATGGTTTGAACACCGTGTACATATGTGGGCGTGACTTGCGTATGCATTCACTTCTGCACGCAAGCTAACAGGCAAGGAGCGCTTGAATTTTTTTTCCCTATTTATTTTATCTTTTATTTTTATGCTGTCCTTTTAAAAAAAAAAATTTGATCACTTTTATTCCTATTACAAGGAATGTAAACATCCTTTGTAAAATAATAAGCATGACAGGTCCTCTTTAATGTGAGATCTGGGGTCAAAAAGACCTCACATCTACACTAAAAAATAAAAAAAATGTGTAATTTTTTTCATGATGGAAAAAAAAATGGCTCTTTAAAACTGTTGCTCTGGTCCTCCAAGGCCATAGAGTCCAGGGAGAGCCATCTTGCCCTCACTCAACTTCCTGCCTGAGGGGACAGCGGACCGTATCAGTTTTCCCGCTACTGACCATTCCAGTAAGCAGGGAAAACCACCCCTCTCCCACCGCCCATAAGGGTGATCCCGCAGCAAATCCGCCACTGGGACCACTCTTATGTTAAAGCAGACCGCCCGCTGTTTAAAAAAAAAAGGTATCTGCTGCCGTAACCCTAGTATTTAACATCAAAGTACCAACGTAAATACACGGTGGGCGGTCCGTAAGTGGTTACAGTGGTTGTACGTGTCAATATAAACAAAGCATATCCCTCTCTAGTGTGTGCTCGTTTCAATCCAGAGCACTAAGTGTCATTTCTGTCTGCTGCTTCCTTCCTCCGCTTTGTTCCTGTGTGCTGTGTGTGTGTGTGGGGGGGGGGGGGGGGTTCTTCCCTCTAATCATCTCTCACACTCACTGAGCTCAACAGTGTGCAATTTCAGCTCTCCGCCCCCTTTTTTCTGAAAGCTCAGACAAGCTTTATAAAGTCTGCCCTTTGAATGGAAGTAGAGAAGAGAAGACTGCAGATAAACATGTACAACTTATGTAGGAGGATTTTTTTTTAATCTCTGTGGCCTGAGAATTTACAACCACTTAAAAGAGGAAGTAAACTAACTGGCATTTTTTTTTTATGACTACAAATTAAAGCCATAATGTTCTAGAATGCAATGCATACTAGCAAATTATGTGAAACTTACCTGCAAACGAAGCCCTTGATCGATGCCTTGTCCCCGCTGCAAGCCGCATCCATCTTCTCCCGTCTTCCTTCCAGGTCCATGGACTCTGGCTGTGGGAGTCCGTAAACTACCACCAGCTGCTGCTCACACTAGCTGGCGTCACAAGTGACACTAAGATAGTCATCAGTAAATTATCTGTATACTGTATATAGTGACACTGACAGGGAGTGAAAGGGTTAACTTTGGGGTGATCAGGGGGTGACAAATATGCCTATGTGTACTGGTGTCAGTGTAGTGCTTGTGTACTCACTGTCTGATGTTCTCTCCTCTGGAACCGAAAAGGGCTCCAGGAGAGGAGATTGCATAATTTCCTGCTCCTGTGTTTACATTACACAGGCACAGGACATTCTGCAATTGGTCAGAACCGATCATCAGGTCCAGGCCAAAAATCATTGGCCTGGAACTGATGACTGATCGTTTCAGAACCAAATCAGCACATCACGGAGACGTGCGTGACCGGCGTACAGTTACGTCAGTTCGCGCAGCTGAGCAGGAGAGATTCCTCTGTCAAAACTTTCTGTGTTGATGGGGAAATTTTGCAGGAAATACATTTCCACAGTTTATGTTGAAGAGAAGAGAAGCTTTGCTGAGACTAGTAGTCTTACCCAGTATGTAAAGCAGAACTTCACTCTCTCAATCATCGACTATTTTTAATCCTCATGCTGCTAGCATTAGTAAATAGATAGGAGAGTATATCATGATTAGTTGGTTTAAACATTTCTTCAGTTGCCTGGTTTATGGGACAAGAAAAATGATGTAATACATCCCAGGAGTTCTCAAGGGCAGATGAATTCCAGGAAATAAATGCTACATGAATCATCTGCCCTTACTCAAGATGGCCACAGCTAGTAATGCTAGGGGGTGTTTTTCAAAGTGATTGCTAAGCAAAAGCATGGAGATATGGATAGATGGGCGAGTTTGCTTTCAATATTAAAAATGAATGAAATAGCGTTTTTTGTGGTGATCATATGCAGTGTAGCTCTGCTTTAAATACTGTATGTTTGACTGCTAGAACATGTTTAGTTGTAGCATAGGACAATGTAAGGCAGTATAAACAGCATGGGAGATCATTAACCACTTGCCGACCGCCAATCGCAGATATACTGCGGCAGGCTGGCTCGGCTGCACGAACCACCGCACCTGTAGCAGGGAAGCCGATCCACGGGGCCGGCGGCGGCGATTGCGGTAGGGCACCCACAATCGCTCCCCGCTAAAAAAGGAACAACAGTCTACTGTTGTAAACATAGCAGACCGTTGTTCTCTCTGGAATGAACACTGAGCGCCTGTGATCCTCCTATTTAGGTTCACAGGTCTCTGTCTTGATTCCACAGTCCCTCCCCCGTACAGTTAGAAAACACTCCCCTAGGCCCACATTTAACCCTTTGATCACCCCTGGTGTTAACCCCTTCCCTGCCAGTGTCATTAGCACAGTAACAGTGCATATTTTTAGCACTGATTACTGTAGTAATGTCACTGGTCCCCCCAAAAGTGTAAAAAATGTTAGTTAGGTGTTTGATCTGTCCACCGCAATGTCGCAGTCCCGCTACAAATCGCAGATCGCCACCAATACTAGTAAAAATAAATAAATTAATAAAATTGACAAGGATTTTTTTTACCAAAAATATGCAGCAGATTACAAATTGACCTAAAAAATTTAATTTTACTTTTTTGTTTTTGGGGGAATGTTATATAGCAGAAAGTGAAAAATATTGTTTTTTTTTCAGAATTGTCGCTCTTTTTTTGTTTATAGCACAAAAAATAAAAATCGCACAGGTGATCAAATACCACCAAGAGAAGGCTCTATTTGTGGGGGGAAAAAGGACATATATTTTATTTGGGTACAGTGTCGCACGACCGCCCAATAGTCCGTTAAAGTAACGCAGTGCCGAATCGAAAAAAATGGGCTGGTCATTAAGGGTGCAAATCCTTCGGGTCCAGAAGTGGTTAAAAGATTTAGGGCTCCATTCACACCTGGGCATTCCAGAATAGTGGGCAGAATCCTGGCAAATGTCATTACTTCTTAAGTGCACCCCAAAAGGCAAAATCGCGGCTCGACTGGGGTGCCTTTAAGAAGTTATGGCATTGCAAATGCTTCCTGGGAAGCTTGTCGCTCAAAAAGGAGCAGGAGCTTCTTTTGGGTGACAATGTCGCACACTGCGATTTGCCGCTATTGCAGAGTGATTTATCACATGAAAATCATGGCCAACCTGTCATTGGCTCGTGGCTGTGCTGACTAGGGCCTGCAGCAGTGGAGAACATCCCGGACAAGCCCCCAAATGTAGCACTACCCCCTTGAGGGTTGGTGGTTAAAGGGTATTCTTCAGCACTACCATGACCCTTTAAGCCATCCAGCCCACCTGACACTCTAGGTTCAGACATAGTGAATACACCTTTAAGGAACACACTGACCCAGTATAAATGAATTTCAACTTTTACTCAATGAATAAGCAAGTGAAATTATGTCAGTCAGCTAAACCTCACATAACTATCAGAGTTCAGCATGACTGACACCAAAACAACAGATAAACAAAGTGTTATAATATCAAAGAACAGTATTAAACACATTCTTCTATATTATGAAAGTATATAGCTATTCTCTACTATAGTATAGGAGTACTCAAATTAAAGAGGAACCCTAAGCTAATCTATAACGTCAATATTCAAATTAAAAATATGGCAATAGAAACTAGATCATGTCCCCTTTAAGAGCAACTATGCAACAATGACCCTCCCCTTAGAAAGGTCCTGCTATGTTCTTCACCGGCAGTTGGAGCTCATATAAGACAATTTCCACTGTGGCTTAATATAACAAAAGGGGTCAAGATGATAAATTGTAATCCTAAGGAATCTGATATCTGCTTCAATGTTTGTGTTCAGTGTAAAGATGAAGTGTATACTTGCAGTCTGGACCAAGAAAAGGCACCCTCTCACCATCTTCTGCTGCACTCTGCTGCCTCAGGATATGCAGCCGACCTCCACTTTCTCTCTCAGCGATACTGCAAAGACATCCACAGTGCAGCAACAGACATCCGCTCCGCTGAGGCTGAGTTCTGTAAGCGGGTCAGGCCTTGTGCAGTAGGCCGCAAACCGCCGTCCCACAAACCACTCAGCAGGCTGATGTGCACGCGATGGGTCCCGGGAGCAAGAGAGTTTAAGTCTGTCTCGCAGATAGTTTTATAACCCCTCCCAAAATGCTTCATTCCCTCTTGTTGTCCTGGGAAGGTAGTTTCCTGAGCAATCCAGGCACATGATCAGCACTCTGCAAAAGACCACAATTCCAATCTTCCAGTTCCTGAAAGATGATGTGTCTAGGATTAAAGGGGCACAGGAACGATTTCAACAAACAAAAGATAAACCTGTAAACTTAAACATGGTAGTCCGGGCCCGGCTACAAACAAAATATAGGAAGAAAGTAGTGATATACCCTCTCCTGCAACACCCGCTTGCTAAAAATATATATATAAGTGCTCTAAATTAAAAACGTGCCAAAAAGACATATGGGTATTTAAAAAACAAAACCAATGGTGTTGGGTGCAATGCTATACTATAGATAACCCCTAAAATTAGAGGGTTAACTATGGTGGAATGGCACCTTTACATGTATAAAGTGCAGTAGCTATACTAAAAGTACAACGAATACAAATTGATATATACACATAAATAAATAAAATAAATAAATATAATAAATAAATATATATAATACGCCACTAGGGGGCAAGTGGTGAAAATGCAATAACGGATGACCACATCCAAAAAGTGAAAAAGTTTAGTTATAACATTTGTGATATAAAAGTCCAATAGCATGAAATATTCCAAATCTGAGTTGTAAAATAGAGAAAAAAGGAGTGATGTTGGTCCCAGAGAAATTGTTGAACACTATCATGCAGGGAGTGAAAGCTAGAGTCACCACGGGTGCACGGGGGATGTAAGAAAAACTCACCAGATAGAATGGATCCTCTCTTGCCTTACGGCAGGGGGGTCACACAGGCTCAAGTGGTCTTCGTGACCAATGTACCAGTGGCACCTGGATACGTCCTCCTTCTGCTCCTTCCTCTCGTGTCCCAGACAGATCAATAGATTTAGATGTGGATGTAAAAGGAAGATGAGATCCCCATAGTAAATTTCATAAGGAAATGCTTTATTTAAAAACTTTGCTACAAACAATGAAGCTATATTTCCTGAATATCTGAAAATGGTACTCGGTCGAAGTGCCAAAACAAACCCACGGACTCTGGCAAGGTAATGTCCTGAGGGTATTAACAGAGGAACGCTGCATGAACAAACAGCGTGCATTCCACCTGCTACTTCCTCCTCCCTACCACGTGACCGACGTGCATTCCAAATTGACGCGTTTCGTCACAGGGTGTGACGTCTTCAGAAAATGTAATCAGAATAATCTGGTTCTGACTCATTGGGTGTCAAGTAAATTAGTTCCTGATCTCACCTTAACCAAGCTATTTTTGAAAATCATTTTTTTTGCTAGAAAATGACTTAGAACCCCCAAAAAATATATATATATATATATATATATATATATATATATATATATATATATATTTGTTTGTTTTTAAAAAATAAATTTCGTTGCATTTAAAAAAAACTAAACAGTAAAATTAGCCAAGTTTTTTGGTATATTGTGAAAGATGAGGTCACGCCGAGTAAATAGATACCTAACATGTTAAGGTTTAAAATTGCACACACTCGTGGAATGGAGACAAACTATGGTACTTAAAAATCTCCATAGGCGACGCTTTAACATTTTTTAACAGTTACCAGTTTAGACTTAGAGGAGGTCTTTTTCTAGAAATGTTGCTCTCACTCTGGCAAACATGTGATTGGAACACCGTCATTCATTTTCAGCGACTTACGTATGCATTTTCTTTAGTGAGAAAGCTCACGGGGACAGGGGCGCTTTACATTTTTTTTTCTATTTTTTTTTATTATTTTTCCGATTTATTTTATTTATTTTTTTATTTTTAACACTTTTTTTTTTTTTTTTTTAAATCTGATCACTTTTATTGCTGTCACAAGGAATGTAAACATCCCTTGTGACAGTAATAGGCAGTGACAGGTACACTTTATGGAGGGATCGGGGGGTCTAAAAGACCCCAAACCCCTCCGCTGCACTTCAAAGTATTCAGAATTTTTGATTACTGCTATTTTTTTTAAATTGGCACCATTGGCAGCTGAGTAAACTGGAAGTGACGTGAGGTCGATTCTGGGTTACATGATCGGAGACCCAATGGAAGCCTTCAACCAGCCGGGAAGATGTGGGCAGAGTGGAGGAAGGCAGAGGGGGGGGGGACGTCTCCTCCCACTCGCTGGAATATTGACTGAGCGGCTGCTGAGGCGCATCGGCTGTTATCTTCTGAAAGCCGACCGCCGGCTTTAGAAAAACGGTATCGGGTTGATGCCTGCAGCAGCATATCTCCCCGGTACAACCACTTCTCCGAGCCATTGTACAGCTACGTCGGTTTGTGTGAGATGGTTAAAGGAAAAGTACAGCCAAAACTCATTTGGCTGTACATCTCCTATGGATATCTGACTGATATATCTGATATCTCACTGAAATCCACTCTCTGTTGACGTCACACATGTCAGTTCATGCACCACGTCATCACGACCACAGAGTCTGGACTGACACCTGGCTCAGCCTCTCAGCAAGCCGCTGAGAGCCTGGGCTGGCAGCTCCCCGCTCCTCCACAGCTCAGCGCTCCAGTGAGCAAGGAATGGGCAGAGCAAAAAGCCAGTGACTGACAGTCAGCGGATCTCTGCTTGGGGAGCTGTCAGAACCGAGCGATCGGCGGTGCTCGGTCGCTTGGTTCTCAGTGCAGAGGCACCAGGGGACAGATGCAGCATCCATCTATAAGTCTAATAATGAAAAAAAAAACATTCATATACAACTCCTTTAAGAAAATCTGGAACTGCCCATTTCATCAATTTCCAGTGTCTCAGGGGTTGATTTACTAAAATCAACTAAAGGCAAACATTAGCAAAGATTTACTAAAGGCAAACAGGCTGTTCATTTTGCAAGAAAATGTGCCTTAGATCTTAGTGGTAAAACTTCAATTTGCAAAAGAATACCCAATCATGTGCAAGAAAAATAAAAAACAAAATTTTGCTTTCACATGATTGGATGATGGAAGTTGGCAAAAATTCCCTTCATTCACTAATCTCTGTTGCTACTACTCTACTGTAGTGTTATTTACCTTCCTTCCACTGTTCCAGGGGGCTTGGGGAGAAAGCTAAAGAGGCAGTAAAGAGGCAGTTGCTGGTGGTGTGTCAGCAAGACACAGGAATCAAGACAAGGAATCAAGACACATCCGAACTGGTGCACTTACTCACGGGTCCGTTGTTAGGAATCATGGGGCCCCGTACAGACTACCTCATGGGGCCCCCATTTACCTGAAGAAGGAAATAGGTGGGGGGAGAGAGAGAGAGGGGTGGGATGAGAGAGAGGGGGTGGGGAGGAGGTAAGAGAGGGGAGTGAGAGGGGGGTGAGAGAGAGGGAGCTGAGAGAGGGGGTGCTGCGAGAGGAGGCCTGAGACAGAGGGGGTGAGAGAGAGAGAAGGGGGCTGAGAGGGAGGGGGTGAAAGAGAAGGAGGTGAGGGGGGGCTGAGAGAGAGAGGGGGGCCTGAGAGTGAGAGGGGGGAGAAAGAGAAGGGGGCTTAGAGGAAGGGAGTGAGAGAGAAGGGAGGTGAGAGAGAGAGGAAGGCTGAGAGAGAGGAGGTTAGTGACAGAAAGGGGGCTGAGAGAGATGAGGGCTAAGAGAGAGGGGGGCTCACAGAGGGGGAGCTCACGAGGGGTTGAAAGAGAGGGTGGCTGGCAGAGAGGGTGGCTGAAAAAGAGGGGGAATGACAGTAAGGGTGGTTGCGAGAGAGGGGGGGGACTGACAGAGAGGGATGCTGACAGAGAGGGAGGTGAGGGGCAGATGAGCGAGACCTCAGGAGACATTCATGAAGCGCACGCCAGACAACAAGGCGGGACTCTGGGAGCAAAAGGCTGCGCATGTGCCGATCACAGATTGCCCACAGACCAGTTCTGCCTCCACATGTGACCAGCTCAGCCGGTACAATCAAAAATGCACATGACCCTAAACAGTCAATCACAGGGCGCCCGCCGCCCATCGTTGAGCTCGGACAGCCAGGCCAGCTCAGAGAGCGCCAGTCAGACTCGGAGCGCACCAGCAGGCGCAGTGAGAGTTTTTTGACTGTGTGACATTGTGGATGGCGGGCATAGGGTGCGCCCCTCTAGATGTTGCGCCCACACTACGCCACTGACAGGTCCTAGCACTGTTGGACTGGAGGTATGTGTGTCCGGGTTTCAGCGGACTGAAACCCGGACACGTGTCAAAACCCAAGCTGTCTGGGTGGAAACTTAACAGGTGGTAACCCTAGCCACAGGTGGAGCACCCATGTCACAGAGTCCTGAAAAATCAGACAAAACTTTTAGTTTTAGGAAAACCTAGCAAAAAGACTGTTTACTTTGCAAGTGCAGTTGTACTCTGCAAGGGAAATTTCCCAAAAGACTAGTGAATGAGGTGAAGCACTGCTGACTTCCATCATCCAATCACGTGCACATAAAAATTATGATTAGTAAATATGTATAAGTTTACTTTACTTGGCTCCTTAACATCTCCTTGTATCTATTTTTGTTGTTGCTGTTGTCTGCTGGATTGTCTGTTGCTAGTTCAACCGCTTTCGGACTGCCCGCCGCAGAAATACTGCGGCAGGCTGGCCCTCCTGCGCGAACCACTGTAGGTATACGTCGGTCACGCGTCTGCATCTAGAAGGATAGCGCGGGCACCCCCGCCGCCACACTCCCGCCCCCACTCGCCAGCGGGGACTCTGATGCACGGGGCAGGTGGCTCCGATTGCCGCCTGACACCCATGATCGTTCCCCACTAAGAGAGAAGAAGGGTCAGCTGTTGTAAACAGCTCTCTGGAATGATCACAGAGCTCCTGTGATCAGCACGGAAGAAAGAAGCTTCTTCAGCTTGGCTGCAGCTGATCCGTGCCCCTGCACTATCCCATCATTTTGTCCTATCTCTGGCCATGGCTGAAATAGAGCAGCTGCTGTCTCAGCTGCGGGCTGTGGTGGTGGATCAGGGGAATGCCTGGCTGCAGACCCAGGTTGAGGCGCTCATGTGGGAGCGAGATGCAGGTGGGCCAGAGATTCCTTGTGCTCGGAGGTTCAGGCCTATGGAGTGCTTCAGCCCTGACTCCACCCCCCCCCCCCCCCAAGCTCAGCGCCAACATGGGAGACCCAACAGGGACCCTCCAGGTACCTCTGAGAAGCGTTCTCCTGCTTTAGCTGGAGGTGAGCCTGGGAGGAATCCCCGGCATGGGCGGAGCTCAGCAGGAGGGGAGAGAGGAGTCTCACATGTGTCTCCCCCTCTTGCTCTTTACTTGTGTCTGGACCATACAGCTACTGCATCTGCTGATGTCCCTGGCAGACAGGTGGCTTGGCGGGGGAAAGCAGCAACAAGGGATGCCGGCCAGGTTGCTGAGGTGGCCGGCGCTCCCCCTTCATCAGTGGTCTCGAGCTCGAGAAGAGCGGGGAACACCAGCAGACACCGCACAGTGGGCGCTCGAGCTGAGGGGCATGCCAGGAGCCATTCCAGGATGTCGGTGGACGGGTCTGGTGCACACCTCAGGAGCAGCAGGCATGACCAGCGGCACAGGCCCTCAACAACCAGGTCGGGAGACTCTGGAGTGAAGTCAGTGGTCGTCATTAGTGTTGAGCGAACACGGACTGTATTATTCGTGTTCGTACCGAATAATTGGATTTTTTGTACCCGAACACGGACACGGACACTTTACTGTATGTTCGGGTAAAAATCCGTGTTCGGTCGTTTTATTTCCGGGTTTTGCATGCTTTGGCGCTCTTTTCATGGCGGGCTTTCAACAGCCAATCAACAATCGTTTAACTGGTGTGCCTTAAGCCATCCCAGCCATGCCTGCAAATGTCTTAGTAGCTGTGATTGGCCGTCTGAAGCATGTGACCAAGTCTTTATAAGTTCGAGGCAGCCGCAGCGGCGTCATTATGCTGCTTATATCAGGGACAGAGCACACATCAACGTGCTGGCTGCTGATTAGGGAAAGATAGGCAGGAAAAAACCATTTGTGTCCGGATAGAATTGAGGGACAGGTCGGAGTGTTTAGGCAGGGCGAGTTGTAGGCATTTTAGGGATAGAGTCTGCTGAATTATAGGGTCAGTGTCTTCTACAAACTACAATCGATATTGCTGTGTGGGGGGTGGGGTGAATCTGCACTCAATCCTGATCTACGATCTCTTCTCAATCCTGTTAGGGACAGAGTCTGCTGAATTTTAGGGAAACTGTGTTCTACAAACTACAATCGATATTGCTGTGTGGTGTGGGATTGGAGATAGGCAGGTGTCAGTGATCCACATCCATTTTTCTGTGTGTGAGCTGCAGTGAACACAATCTTTTTGGGCTGCAGTGAACACAATCTTTTTGGGCTGCAGTGAACACAATCTTTTTGGGCTGCAGTGAACACAATCTTTTTGGGGTGCAGTGAACAAAATCTTTTTGGGGTGCAGTGAACACAATCCTTTTTGGTGTGCAGTGAACACAATCTTTGTGGGGTGCAGTGAACAAAATCCTTTGTGGGGTGCAGTGAACACAATCTTTTTGGGGTGCAGTGAACAAAATCCTTTTTGGGGTGCAGTGAACAACATCCTTTTTGGGGTGCAGTGAACACAATCTTTTTGGGGTGCAGTGAACAAAATCCTTTGTGGGGTGCAGTGAACACAATCTTTTTGGGGTGCAGTGAACACAATCTTTTTGGGGTGGAGTGAACAACATCCTTTTTGGGGTGCAGTGAACAAAATCCTTTTTGGGGTGCAGTGAACAAAATCATTTTTGGGGTGCAGTGAACACAATCTTTTTGGGGTGCAGTGAACACAATCTTTGTGGGGTGCAGTGAACACAATCTTTTTGGGGTGGAGTGAACAACATCCTTTTTGGGGTGCAGTGAACAACATCCTTTTTGGGGTGCAGTGAACACAATCTTTTTGGGGTGCAGTGAACACAATCTTTGTGGGGTACAGTGAACAGAATCTTTGTGGGGTGCAGTGAACACAATCTTTGGGGGGTACAGTGAACACAATCTTTTTGGGGTGCAGTGAACACAATCTTTGTGGGGTGCAGTGAACACAACCTTTTTGGGGTGGAGTGAACAAAATCATTTTTGGGGTGCAGTGAACAACATCCTTTTTGGGGTGCAGTGATCAAAATCCTTTTTGGGGTGCAGTGAACACAATCTTTTTGGGGTGCAGTGAACAAAATCCTTTGTGGGGTGCAGTGAACAGAATCTTTGTGGGGTGCAGTGAACACAATCTTTGGGGGGGTACAGTGAACACAATCTTTTTGGGGTGCAGTGAACACAATCTTTGTGGGGTACAGTGAACAGAATCTTTGTGGGGTGCAGTGAACACAATCTTTGGGGGGTACAGTGAACACAATCTTTTTGGGGTGCAGTGAACACAATCTTTGGGGGGTACAGTGAACACAATCTTTTTGGGGTGCAGTGAACACAATCTTTGTGGGGTGCAGTGAACACAATCTTTGGGGGGGTACAGTGAACACAATCTTTTTGGGGTGCAGTGAACAACATCCTTTTAGGGTGCAGTGAACACAATCTTTGTGGGGTGCAGTGAACAACATCCTTTTAGGGTGCAGTGAACACAATCTTTGTGGGGTACAGTGAACAGAATCTTTGTGGGGTGCAGTGAACACAATCTTTGGGGGGTACAGTGAACACAATCTTTGTGAGGTGCAGTGAACACAATCTTTGTGGGGTGCAGTGAACACAATCATTGTGGGGTGCAGTGAACTCAATCTTTGTGGGGTACAGTGAACACAATCTCATACTTCTGAAGATTTGAGGGTGCTGCCTGTTCCATACTCCCCCTACTCCTCATCTAGCCTTTTAGGGGTACAAACAATAGTAATTGGGGCCTAGTGTGGTTGTGTACGTGTGATATACATACACTTTTTTTGGATCATATTTTCTATTCCGCTATTTAATCAAAAACCTTTGGGGATCAGTTAAATTGGGGGATAGTCTGTGTTGGTACGTGTGAGAGAGATCCACCTTTCCAAGTTGTTGGGGTTCATCTCATACTTCTGAAGGTTTGAGGGTGCTGCCTGTTCCATACTCCCCCTACTCCTAGCCTTTTAGGGGTACAAACAATAGTAATTGGGGCCTAGTATGGTTGTGTACGTGTGATATACATACACTTTTTTTGGATCATATTTTCTATTCCGCTATTTAATCAAAAACCTTTGGGGATCAGTTAAATTGGGGGATAGTCTGTGTTGGTACGTGTGAGAGAGATCCACCTTTCCAAGTTGTTGGGGTTCATCTCATACTTCTGAAGGTTTGAGGGTGCTGCCTGTTCCATACCCCCCCTACTCCTCATCTAGCCTTTTAGGGGTACAAACAATAGTAATTGGGGCCCAGTGTGGTTGTGTACGTGTGATATACATACACTTTTTTTGGATCATATTTTCTATTCCGCTATTTAATCAAAAACCTTTGGGGATCAGTTAAATTGGGGGATAGTCTGTGTTGGTACGTGTGAGAGAGATCCACCTTTCCAAGTTGTTGGGGTTCATCTCATACTTCTGAAGGTTTGAGGGTGCTGCCTGTTCCATACCCCCCCTACTCCTCATCTAGCCTTTTAGGGGTACAAACAATAGTAATTGGGGCCTAGTGTGGTTGTGTACGTGTGATATACATACACTTTTTTTGGATCATATTTTCTATTCCGCTATTTAATCAAAAACCTTTGGGGATCAGTTAAATTGGGGGATAGTCTGTGTTGGTACGTGTGAGAGAGATCCACCTTTCCAAGTTGTTGGGGTTCATCTCATACTTCTGAAGGTTTGAGGGTGCTGCCTGTTCCATACTCCCCCTACTCCTCATCTAGCCTTTTAGGGGTACAAACAATAGTAATTGGGGCCTAGTGTGGTTGTGTACGTGTGATATACATACACTTTTTTTGGATCATATTTTCTATTCCGCTATTTAATCAAAAACCTTTGGGGATCAGTTAAATTGGGGGATAGTCTGTGTTGGTACGTGTGAGAGAGATCCACCTTTCCAAGTTGTTGGGGTTCATCTCATACTTCTGAAGGTTTGAGGGTGCTGCCTGTTCCATACCCCCCCTACTCCTCATCTAGCCTTTTAGGGGTACAAACAATAGTAATTGGGGCCTAGTGTGGTTGTGTACGTGTGATATACATACACTTTTTTTGGATCATATTTTCTATTCCGCTATTTAATCAAAAACCTTTGGGGATCAGTTAAATTGGGGGATAGTCTGTGTTGGTACGTGTGAGAGAGATCCACCTTTCCAAGTTGTTGGGGTTCATCTCATACTTCTGAAGGTTTGAGGGTGCTGCCTGTTCCATACTCCCCCTACTCCTCATCTAGCCTTTTAGGGGTACAAACAATAGTAATTGGGGCCTAGTGTGGTTGTGTACGTGTGATATACATACACTTTTTTTGGATCATATTTTCTATTCCGCTATTTAATCAAAAACCTTTGGGGATCAGTTAAATTGGGGGATAGTCTGTGTTGGTACGTGTGAGAGAGATCCACCTTTCCAAGTTGTTGGGGTTCATCTCATACTTCTGAAGGTTTGAGGGTGCTGCCTGTTCCATACTCCCCCTACTCCTAGCCTTTTAGGGGTACAAACAATAGTAATTGGGGCCTAGTGTGGTTGTGTACGTGTGATATACATACACTTTTTTTGGATCATATTTTCTATTCCGCTATTTAATCAAAAACCTTTGGGGATCAGTTAAATTGGGGGATAGTCTGTGTTGGTACGTGTGAGAGAGATCCACCTTTCCAAGTTGTTGGGGTTCATCTCATACTTCTGAAGGTTTGAGGGTGCTGACTGTTCCATACCCCCCCTACTCCTCATCTAGCCTTTTAGGGGTACAAACAATAGTAATTGGGGCCTAGTGTGGTTGTGTACGTGTGATATACATACACTTTTTTTGGATCATATTTTCTATTCCGCTATTTAATCAAAAACCTTTGGGGATCAGTTAAATTGGGGGATAGTCTGTGTTGGTACGTGTGAGAGAGATCCACCTTTCCAAGTTGTTGGGGTTCATCTCATACTTCTGAAGGTTTGAGGGTGCTGCCTGTTCCATACTCCCCCTACTCCTCATCTAGCCTTTTAGGGGTACAAACAATAGTAATTGGGGCCCAGTGTGGTTGTGTACGTGTGATATACATACACTTTTTTTGGATCATATTTTCTATTCCGCTATTTAATTTAACTGGGCCTCCATGCGAGACCTGTGTGCCTTGTTGCGCTGTTTTGAGTACTCCACCAACATGGCCAGTGGCAATGACGCCGTTCTCAGCTTAACTATCCCACTTCTATGCCTCCTTGAAAAAACAATTCGGGCGATGATGGAAGAGGATGTGGCACAGGATGAGGAGGAGGAGGAGGATGAAGAGGTAACATTTCCAAGGCTTTCAGGGCAGTCATTCGCAAGGGGCTCCGAGGGTGGGTTCCTGCACACGCAAACGCCAGGGACGCAATTGTCCAGCAGGGGCACAGTTCTGGAGGATGAGGAGGATGAGGAGGAGGAGGAGCTGGAGGAGGAGATGGAACCATGTTCACAGCAGGGTGGCACCCAGGCCAGCTCATGGCCATCACTGGTGCGTGGCTGGGGGGATACAGAGGACACGGACGATACACCTCCCACAGAGGACAGCCTTTCGTTGCCTCTGGGCAGCCTGGCACACATGAGCGATTACATGCTGCAGTGTCTCCACAACGACCGCCGAGTTGCCCACATTCTAACTTGTGCTGATTACTGGGTGGCCACGCTGCTGGATCCCCGTTACAAGGACAACGTACCGTCCTTAATTCACTCACTGGAGCGCGATCGCAAGATGCGCGAGTACAAGCGCACGCTGGTAGACGCCATGCTGCTGGCATTCCCATCTAACAGCGGGGCCACAGTGGAAGCACAAGGCAGAGGAGGAGGAGGAGGAGGTCGCCAACGCAACCAGGGCACCGCCAGCACCTCAGAAGGCAGGGTTAGCATGGCCGAAATGTGGAAAAGCTTTGTCAGCACGCCACAACAAACAGCAGCACCAGCAGCTCAGATGGAACGTCTTAGCAGGAGGCAGCATTTTACCAACATGGTGGAGCAGTATGTGTGCACACGCCTACATGTAGTGAATGACGGGTCTGCCCCCTTCAACTTCTGGGTCTCCAAATTGGGCACATGGCCTGAGCTTGCCCTTTACGCCTTGGAGGTGCTGGCGTGCCCTGCAGCCAGTGTATTATCTGAACGGGTATTTAGCACGGCTGGGGGCGTTATAACAGACAAGCGCAGCCGCCTGTCCAGAGACAATGTGGACAAGCTCACGTTCATTAAAATGAACCAGGCATGGATCCCACGGGACTTTTCCGTACCTTATGCAGAATAGCAATGGATACCGACCTTACCCACCCATTGTTCCATTTTTGCTCTTTCTCACTCTTTTGGGGTGTACCCTCATTTAAAATTTTTGAAAAGAAGCAGTGTTGGCTACCTCGTCCTCCTCCTCAGGGCCAGATTAATGTAGGGGCTATTGGAGCTGCAGCTCCAGGCCCCTACCTTTTATATAGGCCCCGGGTTGGCCATATTCACTGTTACCGCTCTTCTGTCACTTGTAAACACAGAAGTCTGGCTTCTATGCTCGCTTCCCCAGGCAGCACCCTCAGAACCTCCCCACACAGCGTGAAGGCCGGACAAGGAGGGACAGTTGGCGATGCATGGATATGTTTATGGGCTTCAGAGACAGCATCCCATGTTGAATTAGGCATGCATGGCTGCACCCTTCCTCCTCTGGGTGCATGGCAAGGCACGGCCCTTAAGGCCCTTCAAAATCCTCAGCACCAAGCCCATGATGCTGTTAATCCGGCCCTGGTCCTCCTCCACCGCCGCTTCCACCTACACCGCCCATAGGTGTGCGCAGCCTATTGCATTAAGGTGTGCACCCCAAAGTTGAAATACACATGCATGTGTTTGCCAGCAGGGAGAGTAATGTATCGGGGCCATGTACCTGTAGGCAAGGAGAAATAGAGCAGAGCAGGTCCCAGGGAGATCTTTCCCATCTCCTCACTGGCAATGCTATGTGCCCTAGGTGATTAGGGTGTGCCCAGGCACACCCAGCACACCCTGTGCGCATGCCTATGTCACCGCCACATCCACCACCACCTCAACCTCCCTCCTACTCCATATGGGCCTCGTCCTTCAGAGATGAAGAAGAACATTGTTTTATTTTTCTGTTTTTTTTTGTTGTTTTAAGTTATTTCCCTATCCACATTTGTTTGCAGAGCACTTGCCATGCTCTTAATTACGTTTTGCTGCCATTTGCAGCACTCTAGCCCTTTCCTTTGGTGTTTTAGAGCCATTTTAGTGCCTTAAA
The DNA here is from genome assembly GCF_965119305.1 of Pelophylax lessonae. Lineage (NCBI taxonomy): Eukaryota > Metazoa > Chordata > Amphibia > Anura > Ranidae > Pelophylax > Pelophylax lessonae. The sequence continues at coordinate 48,017,295 of NC_138769.1, read as the reverse complement.
GTTCGGGTCCCCATTGACTTCAATGGGGTTCGGTGTCCGGGAAAAGTTCGGTAAAAGTCCGGGACACGGACCCGGACTTTTTTTTAAAGTTCGGCCGAACCCGTCGAACACGGACATCTAGGTGTCCGCTCAACCCTAGTCGTCATGCCAGCGGAGGTGAACTTTCAGTTGGCCTGGGGCTTCCGACGAGGCGGCTGTTGGGTTCAGTCCTGGGCAGCCATTCTGCCATTCTGTTTTGTTTGCTTTATCTGTTCAATCTGTTCTGCGGGATTTGTTAGGCCATGTTGGGCGGGAGACCGCAGTGAGGGGTAGTGGGGTCATTTTTGGTGACGGTGGCACATCCGCTCAGCGGACAGTGGATTCCATTTCCGCTACTGTAAGTTCGGATGTGGGTTTGCGAGAACTGTTGGCGGGTTTGCGTGATTTTGTCAACCGGTTTGAGACAGGTACGAGCGCTTGGGCATTGCCGACGACCGCCTGGGAGTGGCGAGGTGCATGCGGTGGACCGTCCAGCGATGCGGGGGGAGGGGCAACCAGTAGCCGAGGCCGCAAGTCAGGCCACAGGTAGTGGTTAAGGCTTGGAAAATCCTGGCAGAGGGATGGCGGCGGAGCTGCCGTAGAACACGAGGAACAGCGGTAAGAAGGTGGATCCCATTTGCCTGGTGGATTCCGCAAAGTGTGTAGTCTACGTTTGGGCTCTCATCTCAAAATGGACGTTAAAATGGACGTTAAGGAGAAGATTTGGAAGAGTGAGCATGTGGAGATCTTCACATTGCTGACCTTCGAAAAATTGAATCTGGATAGATTAAAGCCGGAAGAGAGTAAGGAGAATTAGGAGAAACAACGTTCTGGCTAATTCTGCGGACCTTTTCCAATTGGTTACAGGCTGTTGCCATTCTGGCCAGTGTCATCGGAGAAGGGTCTCTTCTGTAACCCTGAGGCCATTAGTGAGGCACACTGTTGCCTGGAGGCCATTAGCGTGGCCTGACTACGATATGATGAGCAGTTTAGGCAAAGAATGGCTATGAGACCGTCTCTGCAGTGGCACCATAAGGACATCTGTTTATGACATCGGCGCGGGCTCTCAACCAGTTTTTTCAAGGAGGGGTCAGCGGTTCTTCCCCCTCGGGACAACGACTGCAAAACGACGAGGCTACTGCTGGCAGAACAACAAGGTAAGTTTGGATCAGCCTTTTGCTTTAAGCATAAGGGTTCCGGTTGTGGGGGATCCCAATGCGCAGTCACAATGCTACAAATGTGGCAAGGGGCATACTGGAGAGTCTTCAGGTAAGAGGGACGACGCCAGTGAGGGTGGAAAGAATGCTTCCCTTTCTGTATGGATATCCTGATAGGCAGGCTGCGGTGTTGTTGAAGGGGGGCTTTGCTCTTGGTTTTCGCATCCTGTGTTCCCTGTCTTCCATCCCGACAACGTCACGGAACTTGCGTTCAGCCCTGCAACATCAGAGCGTGGTCACTGCCAAGCTGCTGAAGGAAGTGGCTTTAATATGCATGGCCGTCCCCTTTGCTGGGTTGCCACTTCCGGACTTGGGTGTGTCTGCACTCAGGTTGGTCCCCAAGAAGGAGCCAAACAAGTTCAGGTTGATTCACCACCTGTTCTTTTCCGAAGGGTGGATCGGTCAATGATGCTATCGCCCCAGAGGCGTGTGCTGGGACCTACACCTCTTTCGATGCAGGCGGTATTCTGGGTGCCCCACTATGAGCGTGGTGCGCTCATGGCTAAAGAGATATTGAATCGGCTTTTTGCCTGCTCCCGGTTCACCCGGACAGTTTTAGTTTGCTTGGTTGCACTTGGCAGAGGGCGTACTATGTTGACCGATGTCTGCCGATGGGTTGCTCGATATCCTGTGCGTTGTTCAAAACGTCTAGCTCTTTCAATGAATTGTGCGGGACTAGGGTTGAGCGGACACCTAGATGTCCGTGTTCGACGGGTTCGGCCGAACTTTAAAAAAAAGTCCGGGTCCGTGTCCCGGACTTTTACCGAACTTTTCCCGGACACCGAACCCCATTGAAGTCAATGGGGACCCGAACTTTAAGGCACTAAAATGGCTCTAAAACACCAAAGGAAAGGGCTAGAGTGCTGCAAATGGCAGCAAAACGTAATTAAGAGCATGGCAAGTGCTCTGCAAACAAATGTGGATAGGGAAATAACTTAAAACAACAAAAAAAAACAGAAAAATAAAACAATGTTCTTCTTCATCTCTGAAGGACGAGGCCCATATGGAGTAGGAGGGAGGTTGAGGTGGTGGTGGATGTGGCGGTGACATAGGCATGCGCACAGGGTGTGCCGGGTGTGCCTGGGCACACCCTAATCACCTAGGGCACATAGCATTGCCAGTGAGGAGATGGGAAAGATCTCCCTCGGACCTGCTCTGCTCTATTTCTCTTTGCCTACAGGTACATGGCCCCGATACATTACTCTCCCTGCTGGCAAACACATGCATGTGTATTTCAACTTTGGGGTGCACACCTTAATGCAATAGGCTGCGCACACCTATGGGCGGTGTAGGTGGAAGCGGCGGGGGAGGAGGACCAGGGCCGGATTAAGAGCATCATGGGCTTGGTGCTGAGGATTTTGAAGGGCCTTAAGGGCCGTGCCTTGCCATGCACCCAGAGGAGGAAGGGTGCAGCCATGCATGCCTAATTCAACATGGGATGCTGTCTCTGAAGCCCATAAACACATCCATGCATCGGCAACTGTCCCTCCTTGTCCGGCCTTCGCGCTGTGTGGGGAGGTTCTGAGGGTGGCTGCCTGGGGAAGCGAGCATAGAAGCCAGACTTCTGTGTTTACAAGTGACAGAAGAGCGGTAACAGTGAATATGGCCAACCCGGGGCCTATATAAAAGGTAGGGGCCTGGAGCTGCAGCTCCAATAGCCCCTACGTTAATCTGGCCCTGAGGAGGAGGACGAGGTAGCCAACACTGCTTCTTTTCACAAATTTTAAATGAGGGTACACCCCAAAAGAGTGAGAAAGAGCAAAAATGGAACAATGGGTGGGTAAGGTCGGTATCCATTGCTATTCTGCACAAGGTACGGAAAAGTCCCGTGGGATCCATGCCTGGTTCATTTTAATGAACGTGAGCTTGTCCACATTGTCTCTGGACAGGCGGCTGCGCTTGTCTGTTATAACGCCCCCAGCCGTGCTAAATACCCGTTCAGATAATACACTGGCTGCAGGGCACGCCAGCACCTCCAAGGCGTAAAGGGCAAGCTCAGGCCATGTGCCCAATTTGGAGATCCAGAAGTTGAAGGGGGCAGACCCCTCATTCACTACATGTAGGCGTGTGCACACATACTGCTCCACCATGTTGGTAAAATGCTGCCTCCTGCTAAGACGTTCCATCTGAGCTGCTGGTGCTGCTGTTTGTTGTGGCGTGCTGACAAAGCTTTTCCACATTTCGGCCATGCTAACCCTGCCTTCTGAGGTGCTGGTGGTGCCCTGGTTGCGTTGGCGACCTCCTCCTCCTCCTCCTCTGCCTTGTGCTTCCACTGTGGCCCCGCTGTCAGATGGGAATGCCAGCAGCATGGCGTCTACCAGCGTGCACTTGTACTCGCGCATCTTGCGATCGCGCTCCAGTGAGTGAATTAAGGATGGTACGTTGTCCTTGTAACGGGGATCCAGCAGCGTGGCCACCCAGTAATCAGCACAAGTTAGAATGTGGGCAACTCGGCGGTCGTTGTGGAGACACTGCAGCATGTAATCGCTCATGTGTGCCAGGCTGCCCAGAGGCAACGAAAGGCTGTCCTCTGTGGGAGGTGTATCGTCCGTGTCCTCTGTATCCCCCCAGCCACGCACCAGTGATGGCCATGAGCTGGCCTGGGTGCCACCCTGCTGTGAACATGGTTCCATCTCCTCCTCCAGCTCCTCCTCCTCCTCATCCTCCAGAACTGTGCCCCTGCTGGACAATTGTGTCCCTGGCGTTTGTGTGTGCAGGAACCCACCCTCGGAGCCCCTTGCGAATGACTGCCCTGAAAGCCTTGGAAATGTTACCTCTTCATCCTCCTCCTCCTCCTCATCCTGTGCCACATCCTCTTCCATCATCGCCCGAATTGTTTTTTCAAGGAGGCATAGAAGTGGGATAGTTAAGCTGAGAACGGCGTCATTGCCACTGGCCATGTTGGTGGAGTACTCAAAACAGCGCAACAAGGCACACAGGTCTCGCATGGAGGCCCAGTTATTGGTGGTGAAGTGGTGCTGTTCCGCAGAGCGACTCACGCGTGCATGCTGCAGCTGAAACTCCACTATGGCCTGCTGCTGCTCGCACAGTCTTTCCAGCATGTGCAAGGTGGAGTTCCACCTTGTGGGCACGTCACATATGAGGCGGTGAGCGGGAAGGCCGAAGTTACGCTGCAGCGCTGCCAGGCGAGCAGCAGCAGGGTGAGAACGCCGAAAGTGCGCACAAACGGCCCGCACTTTCTGCAGCAGCTCTGACATATCGGGGTAGTTTTTAAGGAACCTCTGCACCACCAAATTCAGCACATGCGCCAGGCAAGGGATGTGCGTCAAACCGGCTAGGCCCAGAGCTACTATGAGATTTCGCCCAGGCCGGGCTTGAGGCTCGCTGGCAGCAACCACTCATTTGTCTGCTGTTCCATGCTCCTCCACAACTCCTGCGCGGTGTGTGGTTTGTCCCCCAAACAGGCAAGTTATAAAACTGCCTGCTGTCGTTTACCCCTGGCCGTGCTGAAGTTGGTGGTGAAGGTGTTACGCTGTCCGGATGAGGAGGCGGTAGAGGATGAGGAAGCGGAGTAGGAGGAGTTAGGAACAGGAGGCAAACTGAAGCGCCCTGCAATCCTCGGTGGTGGAAGGACATGCGCCAAATTGCTATCCGCCTCAGGCCCATCCGCCACTGCATTTACCCAGTGTGCCGTTAGGGAGATATAACGCCCCTGACCGTGCTTACTGGTCCACGTATCGGTAGTTAGGTGGACCTTGGCACAGATGGCGTTGCGCAGTGCACACCTGATTTTTTCCCCCACTTGGTTGTGCAGGGAAGGGATGGCTTGCCTGGAAAAGTAGTGGCGGCTGGGCACGACGTACTGTGGGACAGCCACCGACATAAGGTTTTTAAAACTGTGCGTCTCCACCAGACGGAATGACAGCATTTCAAAGGCCAATAATTTTGAAATGCTGGCATTCAGGGCCAGGGATCGCGGGTGGGTAGGGGGGTACTTCCTCTTCCTCTCAAGTGTTTGGGAGATGGAAAGCTGAACGCTTCCACGGGACATTGTGGAGATGGTTGTTGGTGACCCAGGTGGTGGTGTTGCTGACAGATCGTCTGTTTGCGGGGTGGCAGGTGCCGGTATCACTACAGATGTGGCTGGAGCGGCCGAGACTGCAGCAGAAGAGGAAGCAGGATGAGCCAGAGACGTTTCTTGGTTTTGAAGGTGTGTACTCCACTGCAGCTCGTGCTTTGCACTTAGATGCCTGATCATGCAGGTTGTGCTCAGGTTGAGAAGGTTTATGCCTCGCTTCAAGCTCTGATTGCACAGGGTGCAAACCACTCGTGTCCTGTCATCAGCACATTTTCTAAAGAACTTCCACGCTAGAGAACTCCTTTGAGCTGACTTTGGTGCGCTCGTTCCCTTGCTGCGTTGGGCAGTAGCGGGCGTAGTGTCTAGGGCACGGCCGCTCAGCTTCTGCACCCTGCTCCCTCTTCTGCTGTGCTGGTGGCTCTGTGCGACCACCGCCTCTTCCTCCAAACTACTCAGGTCACCTGCATGACGTTCATTCCATGTGGGGTCGAGGACCTCATCGTCCTCCACATCATCTTCCACCCAGTCTTCACCCCTGCCCTCTTTGTCGGTCTCCACAATGCTGAACGCCGCAGCAGTTGGCACCTGCGTTTCGTCATCATCGGAGACGTGCTGCGATGATCCTTGCATGTACTCATCTTGAGAAATAAGTGGTTGGGCATCGCTGCACTCAATCTCTTCCACTTCTGGGGCAGGGCTAGGTGGATGGCCCTGGGAAACCCTGCTGACAGAGTCATCAAAAAGAAGAAGAGACTGCTGTATGGCTTGGGGCTCAGACTGCTTGCCTGATTTGCAAGGGGGTGAGGTGAAAGACGGTTGGACATCGGCTGCAGGTGCCAACTGTGACCTTTCTGCAGTAGACTGGGTGGGAGACAATGTGAAGGAACTGGAGGCACTGTCAGCAGCAAACCAATCTACTATCGCCTCCACTTGTTCTGGCCTCATCACTTCTAGGGGCGTATGATGCCCTACCAAATACTGATGCAGGTTCTGTCGCCTACTCACACTTGAGGAAGGTGTTTCACTTGTGCGTGTAGCTGGCACAGATCGACCACGTCCTCTCCTTGCAACAGGAGCTCTACCAGCAGCACCACGACCCAGGCCACGGCCCTTATTTGACGGTCTCCTCATATTTCTGTAATTTAAGATCTTGCCCTAGAAGGGTTTTTATTGAATAGCGGAATAGGAAATATGATCCAAAAAAGTGTATGTATCTCGCACGTACAAAACCACACTAGGCCCCAATTACTATTGTTTCTACCCCTAAAAGGATGGATGAGGAGTAGGAGGAGTATGGAACAGACAGCACCCTCAAATCTTCAGAAGTATGAGATGAACCTCAAAAACTTGGAAAGGTGGATCTCACACTTACCGACACAGACTATCCCGCAATTCAATTGATCCTCAAAGGTTTTTATTGAATAGCGGAATAGGAAATATGATCATAAAAAGTGTATGTATCTCGCACGTACACCACCACACTAGGCCCCAATTACTATTGTTTGTACCCCTAAAAGGATGGTTGAGCAGTAGGAGGAGGAGTATGGAACAGGCAGCACCCTCAAATCTTCAGAAGTATGAGATGAACCCCAAAAACTTGGAAAGGTGGATCTCACACGTACCGACACAGACTATCACGCAATTTAATTGATCCCCAAAGGTTTTAATTGAATAGCGGAATAGAAAATATGATCAAAAAGAAAGTGTATGTATCTCACACGTACACCACCACACTAGGCCCCAATTACTATTGTTTGTACCCCTAAAAGGATGGTTGAGCAGTAGGAGGAGTATGGAACAGGCAGCACCCTCAAATCTTCAGAAGTATGAGATGAACCCCAAAAACTTGGAAAGGTGGATCTCACACGTACCGACACAGACTATCACACAATTTAATTGATCCCCAAAGTTTTTAATTGAATAGCGGAATAGAAAATATGATCAAAAAGAAAGTGTATGTATCTCACACGTACACCACCACACTAGGCCCCAATAACTATTGTTTGTACCCCTAAAAGGATGGTTGAGCAGTAGGAGGAGGAGTATGGAACAGGCAGCACCCTCAAATCTTCAGAAGTATGAGATGAACCCCAAAAACTTGGAAAGGTGGATCTCACACGTACCGACACAGACTATCACGCAATTTAATTGATCCCCAAAGGTTTTAATTGAATAGCGGAATAGAAAATATGATCAAAAAGAAAGTGTATGTATCTCACACGTACACCACCACACTAGGCCCCAATTACTATTGTTTGTACCCCTAAAAGGATGGTTGAGGAGTAGGAGGAGGAGTATGGAACAGGCAGCACCCTCAAATCTTCAGAAGTATGAGATGAACCCCAAAAACTTGGAAAGGTGGATCTCACACGTACCGACACAGACTATCACGCAATTTAATTGATCCCCAAAGGATTTAATTGAATAGCGGAATAGAAAATATGATCAAAAAGAAAGTGTATGTATCTCACACGTACACCACCACACTAGGCCCCAATTGCTATTGTTTGTACCCCTAAAAGGATGGTTGAGCAGTAGGAGGAGGAATATGGAACAGGCAGCACCCTCAAATCTTCAGAAGTATGAGATGAACCCCAAAAACTTGGAAAGGTGGATCTCACACGTACCGACACAGACTATCACGCAATTTAATTGATCCCCAAAGGTTTTAATTGAATAGCGGAATAGAAAATATGATCAAAAAGAAAGTGTATGTATCTCACACATACACCACCACACTAGGCCCCAATTACTATTGTTTGTACCCCTAAAAGGATGGTTGAGCAGTAGGAGGAGGAGTATGGAACAGGCAGCACCCTCAAATCTTCAGAAGTATGAGATGAACCCCAAAAACTTGGAAAGGTGGATCTCACACGTACCGACACAGACTATCACGCAATTTAATTGATCCCCAAAGGTTTTAATTGAATAGCGGAATAGAAAATATGATCAAAAAGAAAGTGTATGTATCTCACACGTACACCACCACACTAGGCCCCAATTACTATTGTTTGTACCCCTAAAAGGATGGTTGAGCAGTAGGAGGAGGAGTATGGAACAGGCAGCACCCTCAAATCTTCAGAAGTATGAGATTGTGTTCACTGTACCCCACAAAGATTGTGTTCACTGCACCCCACAAAGATTGTGTTCACTGCACCTCAAAAAGGATTTTGTTCACTGCACCCCACAAAGATTGTGTTCACTGCACCCTAAAAGGATTTTGTTCACTGCACCCCAAAAAGATTGTGTTCACTGTACCCCCCAAAGATTGTGTTCACTGCACCCCACAAAGATTCTGTTCCCTGTACCCCACAAAGATTGTGTTCACTGCACCCCACAAAGGATTTTGTTCACTGCACCCCAAAAAGATTGTGTTCACTGCACCCCAAAAAGGATGTTGTTCACTGCACCCCAAAAAGGATTTTGTTCACTGCACCCCACAAAGATTGTGTTCACTGCACCCCACAAAGGATTTTGTTCACTGCACCCCAAAAAGATTGTGTTCACTGTACCCCCCAAAGATTGTGTTCACTGCACCCCACAAAGGATTTTGTTCACTGCACCCCAAAAAGATTGTGTTCACTGTACCCCCCAAAGATTGTGTTCACTGCACCCCACAAAGATTCTGTTCACTGTACCCCACAAAGATTGTGTTCACTGCACCCCACAAAGGATTTTGTTCACTGCACCCCAAAAAGATTGTGTTCACTGCACCCCAAAAAGGATGTTGTTCACTGCACCCCAAAAAGGATTTTGTTCACTGCACCCCAAAAAGATTGTGTTCACTGCACCCCACAAAGATTGTGTTCACTGCACCCCACAAAGGATTTTGTTCACTGCACCCCAAAAAGATTGTGTTCACTGTACCCCCCAAAGATTGTGTTCACTGCACCCCACAAAGGATTTTGTTCACTGCACCCCAAAAAGATTGTGTTCACTGTACCCCCCAAAGATTGTGTTCACTGCACCCCACAAAGATTCTGTTCACTGTACCCCACAAAGATTGTGTTCACTGCACCCCACAAAGGATTTTGTTCACTGCACCCCAAAAAGATTGTGTTCACTGCACCCCAAAAAGGATTTTGTTCACTGCACCCCAAAAAGGATGTTGTTCACTGCACCCCAAAAAGGATTTTGTTCACTGCACCCCACAAAGATTGTGTTCACTGCACACCACAAAGGATTTTGTTCACTGCACCCCAAAAAGATTGTGTTCACTGCACCCCAAAAAGGATTTTGTTCACTGCACCCCAAAAAGGATGTTGTTCACTGCACCCCAAAAAGGATTTTGTTCACTCCACCCCAAAAAGATTGTGTTCACTGCACCCCACAAAGATTGTGTTCACTGCACCCCAAAAAGGATTTTGTTCACTGCACCCTAAAAAGATTGTGTTCACTGCACCCCACAAAGATTGTGTTCACTGCACCCCAAAAAGGATGTTGTTCACTGCACCCCAAAAAGATTGTGTTCACTGCACCCCACAAAGGATTTTGTTCACTGCACCCCAAAAAGATTGTGTTCACTGCACCCCAAAAAGGATGTTGTTCACTGCACCCCAAAAAGGATTTTGTTCACTGCACCCCAAAAAGATTTTGTTCACTGCACCCCAAAAAGGACTTTGTTCACTGCACCCCAAAAAGATTGTGTTCACTGCAGCCCAAAAAGATTGTGTTCACTGCAGCTCACACACAGAAAAATGGATGTGGATCACTGACACCTGCCTATCTCCTATCCCACACCACACAGCAATATCGATTGTAGTTTGTAGAACACAGTTTCCCTAAAATTCAGCAGCAGCAGCCTCTCCCTAACAGGATTGAGAAGAGATCGTAGATCAGGATTGAGTGCAGAGTCACCCCACCCCCCACACAGCAATATCGATTGTACTTTGTAGAAGACACTGACCCTATAATTCAGCAGACTCTATCCCTAAAATGCCTACAACTCGCCCTGCCTAAACACTCCGACCTGTCCCTCAATTCTATCCGGACACAAATGGTTTTTTCCTGCCTGTCTTTCCCTAATCAGCAGCCAGCACGTTGATGTGTGCTCTGTCCCTGAACTAAGCAGCAGAATGAAGACGCTGCGGCTGCCTGGAACTTATAAATACTTGGTCACATGCTTCAGACGGCCAATCACAGCTACTGAGACATTTGCAGGCATGGCTGGGATGGCTTAAGGCACACCAGTTAAACGATTGTTGATTGGCTGTTGAAAGCCCGCCATGAAAAGAGCGCCAAAGCATGCAAAACCCGGAAATAAAACGACCGAACACGGATTTTTACCCGAACATACAGTAAAGTGTCCGTGTCCGTGTTCGGGTACAAAAAATCCAATTATTCGGTACGAACACGAATAATACAGTCCGTGTTCGCTCAACACTATGCGGGACGCCTCCGGAATCAGTTAGCTCTTTCTTTATTTGCATGACTTCTTGTGTGTTGGTCCGCCTTCTTCTAACATTTGCTGGGTACATTGCAGAATATCGCTCTCCGTTTTGGGGTTCCGTTGGCTTCCGATAAAACAGAGGGGGTTGACATCATCTCTTTGTTTCTTAGGCATTGTTTTGGATTCCCAGGCTATGGAGTGTCGCTTACCCGTGGATAAGCTTGAGGTTCTGAAGTCTGAAGTTCGTGTGACCATTAGTAATGGCAAGATTCAGCTCGGCCAATTGCAGTCGCTGTTGGGTAAGTTAAATTTTGCTTACGGGATTATGCCCATGGGCAGGGTGTTTTGCTGACGGCTGTTGGCTTCCACAGCTGTGGTCAAATCGCCCACTCATTTTTTAAGTTTGAACAGGGAGCATTGGGAGGATTTGCTCCTCCGATTATGAGTGCTCGTTATTTCGGGCTGCATTTGCGCTGGCTTTTTTTGGGGTGTTGCGGGTAAGTGAGTTGGTTAGCCCTTCTAAAACTGCGCTGGGGGTTTATTGGTGCACGAGGTGTCCTGTTCTCGGGACTCAGTTACTTTATGGATAAGATCAACAACTGGTCAAGGGGGAGAAGGCATTTCCTAGTATGTTTATTGTATGGTCAGAGATGGTGGGTAGGACATACTGGCGTTTGGCTAGGTCGGTGGACAAGATTAACAAGGCCCATATTAAGGTCAACAAAGAGGTCGGTAGATTTGTGACTCACAACAAAAGGCTTGGTCATACAGCACCGGGAACTGGAGGTTGACACCTGGCGGTACCTTAGGAGTGATGGGGTTCACCTTAATGCCGTGGGGATTGATATGTGGTCCCTAGGGTTGCAGGAGGGCATCCAGCGAGCGATGTGTGTGTGGCAGGGCACGCAAGGGTAAGGCTTTACCCTTACGCTCTTTGACAGTGGTGAGTCTTTGGAGGAGGAGAGAATTCTTGATAATAGGAATGGTTGGAACGCATTGGTGGTATGGGGTTCTCAGGTACATTCCTGTTAACGAGGGGTTTCCTTGGAAAATGTAAAATGGAGGTCACTGCGAATAATAAGGATTGTCTCGGAGCCGGGGTGTTGCGGCTGTGGACCTAAGTGTAAGCAAAGGTTTTTGCAGTGAATAGTTTCTGTGTTGTTGCCCCCAAAGACCATCAAGCTTCATTTCTCAGTTTTTGTTAAAAGAAATGTTATGTTATTTATTTGAAATTGCTGTTTTGTAATAAAAGGCTGCAATGGCCATTTTACTCCAAAAAGGTGTTGTTATGGTATAAGTGGGGCTTGGAGGGGATGGCCTAGCAGGTTGGGTAGAGCTGGAAAATATCTATATTACACATGTCATGTGATTGCCATATCTGTCTGCTTAAACACTTCCTAAATGATTAACTAAATGGCAACAGAAAGGGACTAAATGATCTATTCAATCTGCCCCACCCTTGTTGTTTAACCTTTTTTTTGTGTATACTGTAGATCTATGTTTTTCCCAAGGTTAGTTGTTAGTTATGAACTTTCTTTACGCTGGTTTGAGGTCATGTTCCCGTGTCTTTGATCTTAGCTTCATATTGAAAATACTGTCCTCCCGAACCTTGTTTATACAATTTATGTATTTAAAGGTTTCAGGTATGTCTCCCCAGTTTCCTTCCCAGATAGCAAGGATAACTTGCCACAAATTTGTGGCAGTGTTGAACTGTAAGTGCCGGTTCACAGTATACACCACACTACTCTGCAAATCACATGCGATGTCTGTGCGATGCAAATTCAGCCATACCGATTGTATGGCTGAATTTGCATCGCATTCGGGCCAAAGTTGTGCAGGACCCTTTTTTTAATCTTAGGGTGTCATTACCTTCATATTGACACTCCCAGCAGTTTGCATATGGCAGTGTGAACTGCCTGCGAGTCAGGTGCGATGCGGGAACCCACAGTGGATTCGCAGGGTTCCCGCATCACACCAGTGTGAACCAGCATTAAGTCTGTTAACTTGCTGCACATTTTCACCGGCAAGTTGTACACTTGCAGAGAGCTTGAAGCACAAGTTCTAGCTGACACGTTTCCAATTTGTAGCAAATTGGTTGTCAACTCTCTAGCAAGAGCAAAGTTGCAGTGGTGAGTCTACAGCAAGAGCTCTGCAAGTCTATAGCATGAAAATTCAGCCACAGTGACAATTGTGGTGGGATGACTATTGCTCAACATAACTGAACCAGAACTTGCAGCAGACTCGCAGAATGTTTGTAAAGAAGGTCGATCTGGAGTCATGCAATGCGGACTTGCTGCAATTGTGCAACAAACTTGTGAAGCCTGGCAATTCTATCAATAGCTTAGCAAGTCATTTTTAAACTTGTAGCACAATTGCTTCCTATCTGGGTTCTATCCTCCAAATATACTTCTGCATTTTTGGGGGGAAAAGGGAAATGCAGATACATGTACAGATTGGGAAAGGGGCATCCCGTGGTAAGCTGCACTGTGATTCCCATCTGTGCCCAGATGCCAACCACTGATCTCCCAGTAAGTGAGAGGAAGAGGCGGATCTGCCTACACTCCCAGGAGGTACTAGAGCTAAGCTGGGTGAGTAAGATGCTAGGAAGTAGTTGGGGGAAGATGAGGGCTGTGGAGGGAGATATGTGCAGACATGAAGGATGGGGAAAAGTGGTGCAGAGGTCAGAACCGAGGAGAGATGTGGACAGCCTGTGAAAGAGCGCTAAACCCCGCACCCTGCAGTCTGTATGTAGCACACTCCTCAACCCCGCACTCTGTACACAACGCAACCTGAACTCTGCACTCTGTACATAGGGCACCCCTGAGACTTCACTCCCTGTGGAGCACACCCCTGAAGTCTGCACTATGTATGTAGTGCACCCCTGAACTCTGCACTCTGTGCATAGGGCACTCCTGAAACTTCACTCTGTACATAGTGTACCCCTGAACGCTGCACTTGGTATGTAGCACACCCCTAAACTCTGCACTATGTACGTAGCACGCTCCTGAACTCTGCACTCTGTATATAGCCCATCCCTGAACTCCTTTTTTCAGCTGGAACTTCTTTCCGCCACCTTTGTCTCTCACCTTCTGTTCCCGCTCACCACTGTCACTTGTAAAGAAGGACAGCTTTCCTCTCGCAGATCCCTGCCTGCCCTTCACTTATGGGGGGGGGATGTAGTTGCAAATGCAGGCACAGTGTGGGATGGGGCATCACGTGGTAAGCTCCACTGTAAACCTCATCTGTGCTTGGCTGCAGCCTCCGCAGCCCCCACTGCCTCCCCAAATCGTTCTCTTCTGTACTTCTGGCAAACACTTTACTACCATTATTGTACACTGACAGAGGATTCTATTTCCCTATATTCATTATTTTTAACCATCTGTCTACTGGGCACTTTTACCCCCTTCCTGCCAAGAGCAATTTTCAGGCCGCTCCAGTAAACGTTGTATTACGAAACGCGTAGGGTGGAGTCTTACGTCACCACGTCACTTCCGGTATTTGGAGCTTGGGCCGTGGAACGCGGAAGCTTCCCGGCTTCTCTTTACTGATCGAGGACAGCCTAACTGTAAGTTACTACCTTGCCCTCAAAAAATTGGCACTATACATCGTACCAAGGGGTCCCCCTCTCTCTCTCTTTTTGTATTCCGAGGCACTCAGGAAGAGGAGAGATCACTGTGAGGGAACCCCAGGATTCCACATTGGTCCCTATTGAAATACAGGTTGTATACCGGCCGGGTGCGACACCTAGTGGCCACATTGGTGTTTGCAACCCGAGTTCTTCTTCCTTCTTCATCAACACCTGTTTTTCATTCCTCTATCAGAGAGGACTCACCATTTTAATTTTTTTCACTTGTATATGTGTGAAGTTTCACATCACTTTTAATCACAGCACGTTATAAAATAACAGGTTACTATTTTACAGTCATTCTTCCAATAAAACAAGCACTTATGTTTATATGTTATTTATGTAAACACTTCCACGATTTATCACTGTAAGACACAATATTATTTTAAATAAAAGCACTGGGTTTGGTTTTATTTCCATTTTATTTTCATTTTTATTTTTTCTGGCACTAGCACTTATGAATGGTAAGTGATGCAATATTTAACCCGTTATCACCCAGTATATGAGCACTTTAAACAAACAATATTTATTATATCAGACACGTCAGCACTTTATATCAAACACTATTTATTTATTTGACACATCAGCACTTTGAAGGTAGCGCCGTTTTCAACTTTTTTTACATTTTATCACGTGGTAAGCTCCACTGTAAACCTCATCTGTGCTTGGGTGCAGCCTCTGCAGCCCCCACTGCCTCCCCAAATCGTTCTCTTCTGTAGTTCTGGCAAACACTGTACTACCATTATTGTACACTGACAGAGGATTCTATTTCCCTATATTCATTATTTTTAACCATCTGTCTACTGGGCACTTTTACCCCCTTCCTGCCAAGAGCAATTTTCAGGTTTCAGCGCTGTCGCACTTTGAATGACAATTGAGCAGTCATGCAACGCTGTCCCGAAATTACATTTTTATCATTTTTTTTCACACACATAGAGCTTTCTTTTCGTGGTATTTAATCACCACTAGGGTTTCCACCACTAGGTTTTTTTTTTATTTGCTAAAAAAAGAAGAAAGACTGAAAATTTTGAAAAGTTTTTCTTAGTTTCTTTTAGAACTAAGACTGATGAGACAGCACTAAAGGGCACTGATTAGGTGGCACTGATGAGGAGGCACTAATATGCATCACTGATGGGCACTGATATGAAGCACTGATAGGTGGCATTGATGGGCACTGATACACGGCACTTATGGGCACTGATAGGTGGCACAAATGGGCACTGATTGGCGGCACTAATTAGCACTGATAGGTGTGGTGCATTGGTGAGCAGGCACTGATAGTTCCTGAAAGATAGCACTTATTGGCATCACTGATTGGCACTGGCTGGCATCACTAATGGGCACTGAGAGGCGGCACTTCTGGGCACTGATTGGCATCACTGTTGGGCACTGACTGGCATCACTGCTGGGGACTGTTGGGGCTGCACTGATAATCAGGGCACTGATTATCTGTGCAGGTCTCCCCTGTGGGGATGTCGCTGATCGACTCTCCTCTCCTCACACTCTGTCAGTTTGAGGGGAGGAAAGCCAATAACCGGCATTTCCTTGTGTACATGTGATCAGCTGTGAATGGATGCACCATCGGCTCTTTACCAGGATCAAGGATGCGTCGTGTCCCAGTGACACATCGCGTTACCGATCGCCGCACTGCATGCCCAAACGTGTCGAGAGTTGGTTACTTTAGATATTGTATGTTGAACAGCAGTCTCTACTGCTTTGACTAATCTTCCAGCAATGCCAAAGTACACTGCTCAAAAAATTTAAAGGAACACTTTTAAAGCACATCAGATCTCAATGGGGAAAAATCTCATGCTGGATATCTATACTGATATGGACTGGGTAATGTGTTAGGTTAGGAATGAAAGGATGCCACATCGTTTAATGGAAATGAAAACCTACAGAGGGCTGAATTCAAAGACACCCCAAAAATCAAAGTGAAAAAATGATGCAGCAGGCTAGTCCATTTTGCTGACATTTCATTGCAGCAACTCAAAAATGGTACTCAGTAGTTTGTATGGCCCCCTACATGCCTGACAACTTCGGACATGCTCCTTTTGAGACTACAGATGGTGTCCTGGGGTATTTCCTCCCCGATCTGGACAAGGGCATCACTAAGTTCCTGAACAGACTTAGGTGCAACCTGGTGGTGTCAGATGGACCAAAACATAATGTCCCAGAGGTGTTCGATTGGATTTAGGTCGGGCGAGCGCGGGGCCATTTAATGGTATCAGTTTCTTCATCCTCCAGGAACTGGCTGCATACTCTTGCCACACGAGGCCAGGCATTGTTGTACACCAGGAGGAACCCAGGACCAACTGCACCAGTGTAGGGTCTGACAATAGGCCCAAGGATTTTATCCCAATACCTAATGACAGTCAGGGTGTCATTGTCTAGCCTGTAGAGATCTGTGCGTCCCTCCATGGATATGCCTCCCCAGACCATCACTGACCCACCACCGAACTGGTCATGGTAAACAATTTACAGACAGCATAATGTTCTCCATGGCATCTCCAGACTAGGGATTGACCGATTATAGGCAACACCGATATATCGAGGCCGATATGCACTTTCCCCGATATATCGGAATCGGTTACCGATAATCCCGTGACGTCATTGCGTATGTTGCGCCACATGCCTCTGCGCACTGGGACAGCTTCTGCCTTCTTAGGCTGCCTCCCTCTGCCTCATTTGGAGTCTCACACTGCGCCCAGTGTGTTTACAGCTGCCGCAGCCACATACTAGAGTCTGCACTGCAGTCGTGACAGTGAGTGATTCTTTCTCAATCATACAGTACAACTACAGTGTGTTTAACACAGCAGCTGTGGTCACCCACCCACAGATGCCCCGGCCAGCCAGCCACCTGCACAGGCGCACACACCCACAGGCCTGTACCAGCCAGCCAGCCGGCCACAGGCCCTGCCTGTACCAGCAAGCCACCCGCCACACAGGATGCCAGCCAGCCACCCACCAAAGGGTGCCAGCCAGCTAGCCAGCCAGCCAGCCACACAGGGTGCCAGCTACCCACCAAAGGGTGCCAGCTAGCCACCCACCCACCACATGGTGCCAGCCAGCCACCCACCCACCACAGGGTGCCAGCCAGCCAGCCACCCACCACAGGGTGCCAGCCAGCCACCCACCACAGGGTGCTAGCCAGCCAACAACCACAGGGTGCCAGCCAGCCACCACAGGGTGCCAGTTAGCCACCCACCACAGGGTGCCACTGCCAGCAAAACACCAAAGGGTGCCAGCCACCCACCAAAGGGTGACAGCCAGCCAGCCAGCCACCCACCACAGGGTGCCAGCCAGCCACCCACCCACCCACCAAAGGGTGCCAGCCAGCCACCCACCCACCAAAGGGTGTCAGCCAGCCACCCACCCACCAAAGGGTGCCAGCCAACCAGCCATCCACCAAAGGGTGCCAGCCACTCATCACCACAGGGTGCCAGCCAGCCAGTTTTTTAAGCCTATATTCAATTTCATTAGTGTCTTTCAAATTTCAATGTAGATGGATGAAGATAGAAAAATTAAAAGTGTGGTCTGGAGATATTTCTCAAGTCCATCTCCAGGAAAAGCAGCAGCAGTGTGCAACACATGTAAAAACATGGGATCAATAACTGCAAAAAACAAAAATATGTCAAATCTTTGGGCCCATATAAGAGTTCATCATGTTGAATTGTATCATGCAGCACAGAAAAAACAAAATGAATCACAAGGTGAAAAATCACTATCCCAGGCAACAATAACAGATATGTTTCAGAAAAAAACAGGTGGCTAAAATTGTATAGAAGATCCCAACTGCTGGACAGAGTAATCACAGAGATGATAGTCACTGATAAACAGCCATTTACAATGGTGTCTGACTCTGGATTTAAGCGGTTGATGTCCATATTTGAGCCAAGGTACACACTGAAGAGTGACAAGTTTTATCAAACTGAAATGCTGGGAAAGATTCCCCAAAAGGTCGTTGAGAAAGTAAAGGCTATGCTGCCACCAGAGAATGCTGGCAACTCACTCTCATTCATGACTGACTGCTGTTCAGGACAAACATAATCACTAATGAGTCCTACATGCCACTTCATTGACAGCAGATGGACAAGAAGGCATTTGGTGTTGAATACAAAAGTGATGCAAGGATCCCACACTGGGGAGTACATTAGAGAAATGTTTTTAGGCATGCTAGAAGAATTGGGAATCACCAAAGACCGAGTGATGCTTGTACTTCGAGACAGCGGAGCGAACATGGTTAAAGCTATGAGACTTGCTGAAGTGTCAGACCTCAGTTGCATGGCACACACCCTCCAACTTGTGGTAAATGATGTTCTATCAAACCAGAAAGCTTTGCTTGACATACAAGCTCCTCGATACAAGAACCATCCTTTCTCTTCTGATGATGTATTGGCCAAGGCAAAATAATGGCTGACAGAAGATTTTCATCAGAAGGTGCGGGAGGTTCCTCCTGCCGAAAAGAAAAGTCAAGAAGAGCAGCTTTCTAATGTGGAAGAGCTGGATGTAGGAGAAAAATGTCCAAAAAGGCAACGGACAGGAGAGAAACTTCATTGTGGTCAAATAGATGCCATGTTCAGTGTTTTATTGGGGCCTCATGCGTAGGATTCTTCCTCATCTGCAATAATGAGCCTGGATGATGAACTTCATCTCTATTTGAAGGAACCAGTAATTGACAGAAAAAGTGATCCTCTTCAGTGGTGGAAAGACAATGAGGCACGCTACAAAAGACTTGCTTCTCATGCTAGAAGATACCTTTCTGCTCCTCCTTCCTCGGTACCAAGTGAGCGTGTTTTTAGTGAAGTGGCAGCAATTTATGAAAAGAAAAGAAGCTGTTTAACTGGTGAACGTGCTGAAATGTTATGTTTTCTGCACTATAATATTGTTTGACTTAACTGGGAGTATTGAAAGTGTAGTATTATTGTACTAGTGTCTAAGGATGATCAAACTTTTGAAAAGTTCGGTTCGGCCAGAACATCCGAACTTCCCGAAAGTTCGGCCCGGATTTCAGAACCCAATTGAAATCAATGGGATCCGAACTTTGGTAATCAAAAAACACAATTTTGAAGCCCCAAAACCCAATAAATGCCCCTAAAAAGTGCCTAGGGTTCTGGGTCATGCCCCATTAACTATTAATCACACAAAAAAAAGTTCTTAAAAACTGTCATTTTTGATAAAAAAGCCAATTATTGAAAAAATTAAAAAAAAAAAAAGAGAGAGAGATTTTTTGATTTTGATGATTTAGTATCTGGGGGGTCTAAATGTGTGCATGTGAAGTTTCAGCTCTGTAGCATGTCCAGAACCATGGGAAAAAAATAATTTTTCAGTAGAACAGGGATGTGGTTCGGGAGCCTCCTTTAACTTTAACACCTATATGATCTTTTTTTCTGGTTCTGGACATGCTACAGAGCTGAAACTTCACAGGTACACCTTTTAGACCCCCCAGACACAAAATCACACAAAAAAAAGTTCTTAAAAATTGTAATTTTTGATAAAAAAAGCCAATTATTGAAAAATTTAAAAAAAAAAAGAGATTTTTTGATTTTTACTTTGGATTTCAGATCTGGGGGGTCTAAAAAGTGTACATGTACATTTTTTGGGGTTCTTTTGAGGCAGGCAAAACATCAGAACTTGTGCACAGTACCACTATACACAAGTTCAGATGTTTTTCCTGACTGCAAAGAACCCAAAAAATGCCTTCTATTAAACCGGCAAGCAGGGGCGTTGCTAGGTGGGAAAAAGACCAGGGGCTTCAGCCCGAAGGTAAATTTGATAACCCCTCCCACATTTTAAAGGAAGTCCCACCCAAGCTCCTCCCACATTTAAAAGTACCGCCCAAGCTCCACCCAATGCCCCCCTCAGTCAAGGGTCAGTCAAGGGGTGGTATGGAGAGGAGTACAGAGGGTCAGACATGGAGAGGAGAGGAGAAGAGAGGGCCAGACATGGAGAGAAGAGAAGAGAAGAGAAGAGAAGAGAAGAGAAGAGAAGAGAAGAGAAGAGAAGAGAAGAGAAGAGAAGAGACGAGACGAGAATCAGACATGGAGAGGAGAGGAGAAGAGAGGAGAGGGTCAAACATGGAGAGGAGAAGAGGAGAGGGTCATACATGGAGAGGAGAAGAGGAGAGGGTCATACATGGAGAGGAGAGGGTCAGACATGGAGAGGAGAGGAGAGGGTCAGACATGGAGAGGAGAGGGTCAGACATGGAAAGGAGAGGAGAGGGTCAGACATGGAGAGGAGAGGGTCAGACATGGAGAGGAGAGGAGAGGGTCAGACATGGAGAGGAGAGGAGAGGAGAGGGTCAGACATGGAGAGGAGAGGAGAGGGTCAGACATGGAGAGGAGAGGAGAGGGTCAGACATGGAGAGATGAGAGGAGAGGGTCAGACATGGAGAGGTGAGGAGAGGAGAGGATGAGAGGGTCAGACATGGAGAGGAGGAGAGGAGAAGGTCACCCCCCTCTCTGTCACCCCCTCTCTCTTTCTGTCACCCCCTCTCTCTTTCTGTCACCCCCCTCTCTCTGTCACCCCCTCTCTCTCCCTGTTACCCCCCTCTGTCACCCCCTCTCTCTCTCTGTCACCCCCTCATCTCTCTTTCTGTCACCCCCTGCTTTCTTTCAGTCATCTCTCTCTTTCTGTCACCCCCCTCTCTCTATCTGTCACCCCCCCCCCTCTCTCTGTCACCCCCCCCTCTCTCTCTGTCACCCCCTCCTCTCTCTTTCTGTCACCCCCTCATCTCTCTTTCTGTCACCCCCTGCTTTCTTTCAGTCATCTCTCTCTGTCAGGGGTGTGACACAGAGAGAGAGGGAGTGACAGAGAGAGAGAACAGGGGTATGACAGAGAGAGAGAGGGGGCGACAGAGAGAGAGAGAGGGGGCGACAGAGAGAGAGATGGGAGTGAAAGAGAGAGAGAGAGAGAGAGAGAGAGAGAGAGGGGGGGTGACATAAGGAGAGAGGGGGGTGACAGAGAGAGGGGGTGACAGAAAGAGAGAGGGGTGACAGAAAGAGAGAGGGGGTGACAGAGAGAGGGGGTGACAGAAAGAGGGGGTGACAGAAAGAGAGAGGGGGTGACAGAAAGAGAGAGGGGGTGACAGAAAGAGAGAGGGGGTGACAGAAAGAGACGGGAGTGACAGAGAGAGAGAGAAAGGTGACAGAGAGAGGGGGTGACAGAAAGAGAGGGGGGTGACAGAAAGAGAGGAATGACTGAAAGAAAGCGAGGGGTGACAGAGGGGGTAACAGAGAGAGAGAGAGGGGGTAACAGAACAAGAGAGGGGGGGTGACAGAGAGAGAGGGGTGACAGAAAGAGAGAGATGACTGAAAGAAAGCAGGGGGTGACAGAAAGAGAGAGGAGGGGATGAGAGAGAGAGAGGGGGTGACAGAGAGAGAGAGGGGGTGACAGAGGGGGGTAAAAGGGAGAGAGAGAGAGAGAGAGGGGGGTGACAGAAAGAGAGGGGGTGACAGAGAGAGAGAGAGGGGGTGACAGAGAGAGGGGGGTGATAGAGAGAGGGGTGACAGAAAGAGGAGGTGACAGAAAGAGAGGGGTGACAGAGAGAGGGAGGTGACAGAAAGAAAGCAGGGGGTGACAGAGAGAGGGGGGGGGTGTCTGAAAGCGAAGGGGTGACTGAAAGAAAGTGGGGGTGACAGAAAGGGAGAGGGGTGACAGAGAGAGATAGGGGGGGGATTGAGAGAGAGAGGGGGGGTGACAGAGAGAGAGAGAGGGGTAACAGAGAGACCCCCCTAGCCCTGTCTGCAGTCCCACTTGTCCCCCCATGTACCAGTCCCTGTCTGGAAGCAGTGTAAGGTGTGTGTGATGGTCAGAACAGTACCTTTCAGCAGGATGACCAGCAGCAGGCAGGACCCGTTTTCTTGGTAATGGAGGTGCACTGCTCTGTGAGGTGGAACGCTCCCTGGCTGCCTGCACCTCCCGCCCACTTGTAATCTCTGCTCCCCCCGGTCAGCCTGTCCTTCAGGCCTGGGAGCGGAGAGGAGGTCGAACGAGTCCAGCAAGTCCCGCAGAAGGATGGAAGAAGTCAGAGTTCTTGGCGCGGAGGCGGAATTCTCGGGGCCGCCGCGCGCTCTGGCTGCTGCTGTCACCTGACGCTGCTGACGTCACGTGACATCACTGGTTGCTAGACGCTAAGTGGCAGGCTAGCAACCAGTGTGTCCGCGACTCCGCGGCTTGCAGGCAAGGAAGGAAGGAAGTCAGAACGACTGAACGGAACGAGTACAGCCAGTCAGCCAGCCAGGTGAGGGGGTGGAGGAGGATGCTCGGGGCTAACAGCTTTTTTACATGAAGAGGAGACCCGGGGCTTTTCAAAGGGACACTCGGGGCTATAGCCCCTGTCAGCCCCCCCCTGCCGACGCCACTGCCGGCAAGGTGTTACAGCAGAGAAGCCATATTCCTGTGCTTAAAGTTTTCTAATACAAACGATCTTTTTTTTATGGTTCTGGACATGCTACAGAGCTGAAACTTCACATGTACACTTTTTAGACCCCCCAGATCTGAAATCCAAAGTAAAAATCAAAAAATCTCTTTTTTTTTTAATTTTTTTTTTTAATTTTTCAATAATTGTCTTTTTTATCAAAAATGACAATTTTTAAGAACTTTTTTGTGTGATTTTGTGTCTGGGGGGTCTAAAAGGTGTACCTGTGAAGTTTCAGCTCTGTAGCATGTCCAACCCCAAAAAAAAGATCATATAAGTGTAAAAGAGGGGTCCCACCATCCCTGCTCTACTGAAAAATGATCTTTTTTTCTGGTTCTGGACATGCTACAGAGCTGAAACTTCACAGGTACACTTTTTAGACCCCCCAGACACTAAATCCAAAAAAAGTTATGCCTGCCTCCAAAAATGCCCGATAAATGCAAGAAAAAACGCCGTAGAGAAGCCGTATTCCTGTTCTAATAAAAATTATAAGAAAATGCTAATTTTTAGGGGGTTCTGGACATGCTACAGAGCTGAAACTTCACATGTACACTTTTTAGACCCCCCAGATACTAAATCCAAAAATCTTTTTTTTTTTTTTTTTTTTTTTTTTTTTTTAATTTTTTAATAATTGGCTTTTTTATCAAAAATGACAATTTTTAAGAACTTTTTTTTGTGTGATTTTGTGTCTGGGGGGTCTAAAAGGTGTACCTGTGAAGTTTCAGCTCTGTAGCATGTCCAGAACCAGAAAAAAAAAAGGATTGTTTGTATTAGAAAATTTTGAGCACAGGAATATGGCTTTGCTGCTGTAACACCTTGCCGGTTTCAAAGCAGGCATTTTTTTGGGTTCTTTGCAGTCAGGAAAAACATCTGAACTTGTGTATAGTGGTACTGTGCATAAGTTCAGATGTTTTGCCTGCCTCCAAAACCCCCCAAAAAATGCCAGCAAAAACACACCTGGGCATTTTTTTTTTTTTTTGACACTAGCGTTTTTTTGGCATTTTTTGGCGTTCTTTTGAGGCAGGCAAAACATCTGAACATGTGTATAGGGGGTATATATAGACATATATGTCTGAATATATACCCCTAGACATATATAGGTGTGATAGTAGCAGAAATATATTACTGTAAATGATTTCATTAGCGCAAGCATTTATTTCTGCTACTATCACACCTATATATGTCTAGGGGTATATATTCAGACATATATGTCTATATATACCCCCTATACACATGTTCAGATGTCATGTCTGACATCAAACATGTCCTCAAAAAAGCACTGGCAGTGGCAGCCCCTGCAGCATAAAAAATGCTTGGCTGGTGAGAAGCCATATTCCAGTTCCGAAGCTATTCAGAGAAATGATCATTTCTCTATAGCGGTCACCCTGCTATGGAGGGGTTTTGTCACCCTGCCATAGCAGTCACTGCCAGTTAACCCTACACTACACTACGGTCCCCTGACACTTAACACTTTCCCTACAGAAACTAAATTTTTGAAGCTAACTTAAGTGTAAAGGAGCACTCTAACTACACTAGATATCCCTTTCCTCACACTAATAAATGCTAAATGACTAAAATTAACAGAACTGCTTCCACTCTCTTCCATGTCCAGTATAACAATGCTGGGAATATGGCGGGGGCGATCTTATATACTGGGGGGCGTATTCACTAATGATTGGTCTAGGGACCCCCTAGTCACTCCAATCACATTCCTAGCATTCTCCTGCCCCCTCAATTGGCTTTTGCTAATGGTTCTGGTCCAATCACGGGCTTTTAAAGCCCATTTCCTGAAGCATTGCATTTTGGGCGGTTCTGGTTGCCGAATTCCAAACTTTTTGGGCAAAAAGTTCTAAATTCGGCCGAATCTCGAACACCCAATGTTTGGGCCGAACCGATGGTGGACCCGAACCGTTCGATCATCCCTACTAGTGTGCACTCCAATCCATTCCACTGTCTAGCTTTTGTCTAGCTTTTTTCTATCAGTTTTGCACTGACTGCGCTGCACTGCAGTCAGTGCAAAACTGCTAGAAAAAAAGCTAGACAGTGGATTGGAGTCAGTGGACTACTACTGCAGTAGTGCGCCACTCACTGCTGCAATAAATTTAAATCACTACTGCAGTGCAGTCACTGCAGTAGTGCAGTAGTGATTTAAAATTATTGCAGTGAGTAAGTGTACTACTACAGCAGTAGTCCAATGACTCCCCACTGTCTAGCTTTTTTTCTAGCAGTTTTACACTGACTGCAGTTAGTGATTTAAAATCATTGCAGTGAGTGCACTACTGCAGCATAGTCCACTGACTCCTCCAATCCACTGTCTAGCTGTTTGTTGTTGTCTAGTTTTTTTCTAGCAGTTTAATTTGCACTGACTGCAGTGTTAAAAATGTTAATAAACGAACATTAACATGTTTAGTAACAGATTTGTGTCAAAAATTGTGTTTATTTTGCGAAACTTTAAATGTTCAAAAAATAGGCGCATATCGGCCGATACCCCCCCCCCCCCAACTGCGAGCATTAGCCAAAATATCGGTATCGGTATCAGCAACGAAAAAAAACGATATCGGTCAATCAATACTCCAGACCCTTTCACATCTGTCACATGCGCTCAGGGTGAACCTGCTCTCATCTGTGAAAAGCACGTGGTGCCAGTCAGTGGCGGCTGGTGCTCAAAATTTTGGGGGGGGGGGGGCGCAAACAGAAAAATGTAATAGGCATTGCTTTGCGGCAAAAAACGCTGTAAAAAATTGCGTGACTTTGAGGTTGCAAAAGTGTGAAAGGGGTCTTCAGTAATAAGGGTTTAGTGTGCCCCCTTTCAATGCAGAGAGACCCGCATTCCCCCTTTCAATGCAGAGTGACCAGCATGCAGGGTTTCAATGCACAGTGACCAGCGTGCCCCCTTTCAATTCACAGTGACCAGCGTGCCCCCTTTCAATGCACAGTGACCAGTGTACATGCCCCCAATGCAGAGACCAGCATACATGCCCCCTTCAATGCAGTGACCAGCATACCATTCCCCCAATGCAGTGACCAGCATACATGCCCCCAATGCAGTGACCAGCGTACATGCCCCCAATGCAGTGACCAGCATACATGCCCCCAATGCAGAGATCAGCGTGCGTGCCCCTTTCAATGCAGTGACCAGCATACATGCCCCCAATGCAGTGACCAGTGTACATGCCCCCAATGCAGTGACCAGCATACATGCCCCCAATGCAGTGACCAGCATACATGCCCCCAATGCAGTGACCAGCATAAATGCCCCCAATGCAGAGATCAGCATGCGTGCCCCCAATGCAGTGACCAGCGTACATGCCCCCAATGCAGAGATCAGCGTGCGTGCCCCCATTGTAGTGACCAGCATACATGCCCCCAATGCAGAGATCAGCGTGCGTGCCCCCAATGCAGTGACCAGCATACATGCCCCCAATGCAGAGATCAGCATGCGTGCCCCCAATGCAGTGACCAGTATACATGCTCCCAATGCAGAGATCAGCATGCGTGCCCCCTATGTAGTGACCAGCATACATGCCCCCAATGCAGAGATCAGCGTGCGTGCCCCCAATGTAGTGACCAGTATACATGCTCCCGATGCAGAGATCAGCATGCGTGCCCCCAATGTAGTGACCAGCATACATGCCCCCAATGCAGAGATCAGTGTGCATGCCCCCAATGTAGTGACCAGCATACATGCCCCCAATGCAGAGATCAGCGTGCGTGCCCCCAATGTAGTGACCAGCATACATGCCCCCAATGCAGAGATCAGCGTGCGTGCCCCCAATGTAGTGACAAGCATACATGCCCCAATGCAGAGATCAGTGTGCGTGCCCCCAATGTAGTGACCAGCATACATGCCCCCAATGCAGAGATCAGCGTGCGTGCCCCCAATGTAGTGACCAGCATACATGCCCCCAATGCAGAGATCAGCGTGCATGCCCCCTTCAATGCAATGAACAGCGTACACATGCCCCCATCAATGCAGAGTTCAGCGTGCGTGCCCCCCCGACTGTGCACGCAGTGCACTTACGTGTAGGCTGGAGCTATGGAGCAGTCCGCCACTTCTTCCTGTCCCGACAAGCAGCTCCACCCCTTCACAGTGAGTCACGGTCACCTCTGGTCCACCCCTCCTGAGCTACTGGATTGCTGCGGAGCCGGCAGCAGTGAGCATCAGCCCAGCTGCAAGCCCAGACACAGCCTTCCCGTCTGCTCTGACGGGAAGGTGCGGGCGGGAAGGTGATCACGTGACGCCGCCCCCACGTGTCACGTGACGTCACCCGGGATGTCCTCCTGTGTGATTGGTCCAGGCTGGAGTCTGGATGAAAGTAGTGGAACCCCATCCCTGCAAATAATTTCATTAGCGCAGGGATGGGGTTCCACTACTTTCACACCTATACAGTATGTTTGTATGTGTATATATACATATATGTGTGTGTGTATATATACCCCTATACAGAAGTTCAGATGTTATGCCAGCCTCCAAAGACGCCTAAAAAATGCCCAATAAACGCCTGCAACAAAAACACCCAGGTGTGTTGTTGCAGGCATTTTTTGGGCGTCTTTGGAGGCAGGCATAACATCTGAACTTCTGTATAGGTGTATATATATACACACACACACATATATGTATATATACACATACACACATATAGGTGTGATAGGAGCGGAACCCCATCCTTGCAAATAATTAAATTAGCGCAGGGATGGGGTTCCACTACTTACACATATGTGTGTATGTGTGTATATATATATATATATATATATATATATATGTGTGTGTGTGTGTGTGTATATATACCCCTATACAGAAGTTCACATGTCATGCCTGCTTCCAAAGACACCCAAAAAATGCCCAATAAACGCCTGAAACAAAAACGCCCAGGTGTGAAAGTAGCGGAACCCCATCCCTGCGCTAATAAAAATTCTAAGAAAAATTATATTTTTTTTCTGGTTATGGACATGCTACAGAGCTGAAACTTCACAGGTACACCTTTTAGACCCCCCCCCCCCCCCAGACACTAAATCCAAAAAAAATCTAATTTTTTTTTTTCAATAATTTTTTCAATAATTGGCTCTCTATCAAAAACGACAATTTTTAAGAACTTTTTTTTGTGTGATTAATAGTCCCTGGGGCATGACCCAAAACCCTAGGCACTTTTTAGGGGCATTTATTGGGTTTTAGGGCTTCAAAATGATGTTTTTTGATTACCGAAGTTCGGGTCCCATTGATTTCAATGGGGTTCTGGAATCCGGACCCGAACTTTTGGGAAGTTCGGGTGTTCTGGTCGAACCAAACTTTTCAAAAGTTCGATCATCCCTATTAAGGACCTTCTATGGTCCTGTCCAGTTCTCCTAGAGCAGTGATGGCGAACCTTGGAACCCCAGATGTTTTGGAACTACATTTCCCTTGATACTCATGCCCTCTGCAGTTTAGTTAGGCATCACGGGAAATATAGTTCCAAAACATCTGGGGTGCCAAGGTTTGCCATCACTGTCCTAGAGTAACTACCTGTCTCCTGGAACCTCCACCATGCTCTTGAGACTGTG
Source organism: Pelophylax lessonae (assembly GCF_965119305.1). NCBI lineage: Eukaryota > Metazoa > Chordata > Amphibia > Anura > Ranidae > Pelophylax > Pelophylax lessonae. The sequence continues at coordinate 47,989,050 of NC_138769.1, read as the reverse complement.
GTGGGAAACACAGCAAACCATCTGGCAATGGCAAGTATTGATGTGCCATCCTGGAGGAGTTGGACTGCCTGTGCAACATGTATAGGGTCCAGGTATCGTCTCATTATACCAGTTGTGACACTGACCCTAGCCAAATGAAAACTAGTGAAAAACATTCAGAAAAGATGAGTAGGGGAAATAAATTTCAATGGCCTCCACATGTAAAACCATTCTGTTTTGGAGGTCATCTCATCGTTGCCCATCTAGTGCCCCTGTTGTTAATTTCATTAACACTAAAGCAGCTGAAACTGATTAACAACCCCCTCTGCTACTTAACCGACCAGATCAATATCCCAGGCGTTGAATTGACTTGATGCTATACTCTAATTAAAAAGTGTTCCTTTCATTTTTTTGAGCAGTGTATGTTCTATGTCACAAGCACCTCCAGAAACATCAACCCAGTTGCACGCTTTTGTGTAATCAGCAAAAAGATCTACCTTTCCCATCAAACCTTCTGCCATATCTGTTACAAACAAATTAAACATAACAGGACCTAGTACAGAGCCTTGTGGTACACCACTATTGAGGCGTCTGTGTTCTGTCTAAAACTCCATTTACAACCAGAACTGCGTATCCACTAAACTACGCAAAGGTTAAGTCCTAGCGTGCGCAACCTATTCATGAGATCATTATGTGAAACCGTATCAAATGCTTTGCTGAAATTAAGATAGGCTATGTCCACAGCACCACTCTGATCATAAACATTTATGATATTGACAAAGATCAAATTAGTCTGATATGATCTGCCATCCATAAAGCCATGCTGTCGTTGGTCCAGCAAGTTGTGTTTTTCTTTTTTTAATTATCACCAATCCTTTTTTCTTTTTAGCAATACAGTGGTTCCATTCATTTTACTACTACAGATATTAACCACCTAAACTCTGGAAAGCTTTACCCCCTTCATGACCAGGCCATTTTTTGCTATTTAGCACTGTGCTACTTTAACTGACGATTGCGCTGTCATGCAACACTGTACCCACACGAAAATTGATATCTTTTTTTTTTTCACACCAATGGAGCTTTCTCTTTGGTGGTATTTAATCACCACTGGATTTTTTTATTATATAAACAAAAAAAAAGACAGAAAATTTGTAAAAATATTACAATATTTTTTACTTTCTGCTATAAAACATATCCAATAAAAAAAATAAAGAAATAAAATGTCTTTATAAATTTAGACCAAAATGTTTGTTTGAAAGTTATAGCATCTACAAACTATGGTATATATATACTGGAATCTTTATTTACCTTTATTTTATACAACTAATAGCAGCAATCAGGGACTTATAATGGGACTGCGATAGTGTGGTGGACAATCTGACACTAAACTATTTCTTCAATATGCCCTGCTTTTAATTAAATTGTGACTGATAATTCTACCAGCACAGCATATTCAAAAGTACTTTCTATCCTAGGTTGACAACACCTACCCAGTTAAGGTGCAGCGTTGTCACCCGGTCCTCTACACTCATCAGTTGGAGTATAAAAAGCCATACCAACATTTATTCACAGTAAGTTTGAAAAAAAAAATCTACAGGGTGTGCAATGGAGACACTAGTTTTGGTGACAACTGTCTAATAGTTGATTTCCCTCACTTAAAGTGGTTCTAAATCCTGATGTTTTTTTTTTTTTTTTTTAACCTTAATGCATTCCCTTCTTATCTTTTTTTACCTTAATGCATTCAAACCTTCTTTATGTAGCTTCTCTTATACTTACCTGAGCCAGTTCTTGATCCAGTTGTTTACAAAAGCAGAGGCTCTCTCTTCTCTGTCCCTCCTCATTGGTTCAGACACAACAACCGGAGCCATTGGCTCCTGCTGCCGTCAATCACAGCCAGTGAGGAGGGGGCAGGGCCAGTTGGCTTACACCCGAGAGTCCTCAAAACACTGTGTTTCTTATAGACACAAAGAGCTGGTTTAGGTACAAGCACGCTCGAGTGCCCCCATAGCCAGCAGCTTTCCTCCTAGCCTCCTGATGTGTTTAACGGACAGGAAGTAAAAGGAAAATCTCCCCAAAAGAACAAAGATGGTAAAAAACATTGCTGATCTTCTGATGACACTAGCAGGAATATGGGATAATGATATGGTATTGCGCCTTGAGGTTGCATCTATTTATTGCTGCAATCCTGCTGGACACAAAGAGTAATTATCCCGATCTCATCGTGGTTGACCACCTGTTTGTAAGAACGAAATCAGGTTGGCTAAAAAAGGCTACAAGAGACACATAGCAGAGGAGAGTAAAAAAAAAAAACAAGGAATTATTTAGATATATTACCAGTAAAAAAGTGAGGTCTGAGTACATTGCCCACATAAATAACAACGAAGGGAGGATGGTTACAGATGACACAGAGAAGACAACTGTACTAAATGCTTTCTTCTCCTCCGTTTTTATACAGGAAAAGGAGGGGTATACTGACCATGAAAGTATTGTTAGTAGCATATCACAGGACATACCGCTGTGGCTAACAGAGGCTGAAATCAAGGAAAGACTTGATAAGCTTAACACAAATAAATCATCAGGACCAGATGGCTTACACCCCTGAGAGTCCTCAAAGAACTCAGTCTGGTTAAAGCTATACCATTGTTCCTAATCTTTGCGGACAGCATACTGACAGGAACTCTACCAGCTGATTGGAGAAAAGGAATTGTTGTACCAATATTTAAAAAAGGGCAGAAACATATTCCAGGAAACTACAGGCCAATCAGCCTGACATCAATAGTAGGTAAATTGTTAGAGTGGATGATAAGGGACTATATTGAAGAATTTGCTGATGAAAACAGTATCATTAGTAGTAATCAGCATGGGTTTACGAAGGGGCGTTCTTGCCAGACCAATCTGTTAACATTCTACGAAGAAGTGATCTGCGTTCTAGATAGGGGGAGACCTGTGGATGTGGTGTATCTGGATTTTGCAAAGGCGTTTGATACAGTTCCGCATAAACGCTTACAAGCTGAGGTCTGCAGGCATTGACCATAAGGTTTGTTCTTGGATAGAAAACTGGTTACAGGGGCATATCCAAAGGGTGGTGATAAATAACGAGTGGTGAGTGGGGTACCCCAAGGTTCTGTCCTGGGACCAGATCTGTTTATTTATTCATAAATGATGTAGAGGATCAGATAAAAAGCTCAATCTCAGTTTTTGCAGACAGCACAAAAATAAGCAGAGCAATAACTTCACATCAGGATATAGAAATCTTACAGAAAGACCGGAACAAAATAATGGGTCTGCAACTACATGGCAAATGAGGTTTAATGTGGAGAAATGTTAAGTAATGCACTTGGGGCTAAACATATAAACACAAACTACTCACTGGGGGGGGGGGGCTGGGGGAATCAAGGATGGAGAAAGATCTGGGGGTCTTAGTGGAAGACAGACTGAGCAATATCATGCAATGTCAAGCTGTAGCTGCCAAAGTCGACAGAATATTGGCATGCATAAAAAAAGGGGATATTTTCCAGAGATAAAACTATAATCCTGCCACTTTACAAAACTCTGGTCTGGCCACATCTGGAGTATTCCGTCCAGTTCTGGTCACCAGTCCTCAGAAGGAATGTGCTGGAGCTGGAGAAAGTTCCCTCTTCCTTGATTGGAGCAGATCTGGTTTCTGCTACTGCAGCTTCCTGTACATCAGGTGGCTGCTCCTCGGCCCACGCTACCTGCATGCACACAGACTCGGAAATTCGGGTTTCTCTCACTCTGCCCACTGTAGCACTGGCAGATGGCATAGAGCCCAATTCTGTCAACACTCTAAGCACAGCTCTTGCGATCTGCCCACAAAGAGTCCCGATTCCACAGCCGACAGGGCATGAGTGACCCCGGTCTCCCATGTCATACTCAGTCTTCTGAGCCAACCTTCACTCCTCTCTGTCCACAGCAGCAGGTTGCTGCAGTGCCCACCCTGGCCCCACACTTGCATCCTCAGACACTGACTACATACCAGGCCCAAGTGCTCCACGCCTCCTCCGGTGCACAATGCTAGTGTTCCATCGGGCATCAATCGCACCCCTGTATCCCACAGGGTTGATGTCGGCTTTCCGGTCTGCTCCGCAGGATCTCCGCCAACAAGTTGGATAGCCTCCGCACTCGGGTACTCACCATCTTGCTCCTTCACACACGTGTCTCCCTCTCAGCCCCACCCAAAAGCGGAAAAGTAATTTATGGGCTCCCTTCCTCTTTCCGGATTGGCTGTGCGTAAGGGGCGGTGACTCCAGACTGGCGGTGGCTCCTCCTGCTAGGCAGATCTCCCCAGCACGCGCTTTCCCGCGCAGTACAGTAACCTTTTCAGTTCCGCTCCATCTCAACTTAGCTAGCACGAAAGTCACTGTAAGGCCGACCGTGCTCTTCAATCTGCACTCATCCACCATCCTTGTCTGTACCAGGGCCCCAGCTGCACCTCCATGTCTCCAGGCCAGCTGACCCGCTTTGCTATTTAGTAGAATTGTCCCACTGTCAGGCATTGCATGGCCGAGATTCCTCTTCATAGCACTTGTACAGGCAATACTCACCATACTGTCTTGGAAAAGTGTCCTGCTGTCATTAGTTGCATGGTCAACATTTTTCTGTATAGTACTTGTACAAACATGGCCCCTGGCACACCGATCCATGTGCCCTGGGCCCTCATGTTCTCTGTCCACACTGGGACCATTTACTGTTAAGCAGACACAGTCCTTTTTCACAGCATGATGCAACTCTCTCTCTATAACTCTCCTGCACATTTCTTGAGAGGACAAATTACAATCCCGACAAAAGGATATCCGTTGCCACTGGCAACCATCACTGTGAACTTGATTCTTTATCCCACTCTCCCTATCTCCCACACTCCACGTGAGCACTCCAGCACATTTCTTCAAGAAGAATGAGGGTTTTAGACAAAATTTTCTGGCCGTTGCCGTTAGCAACCATTCCGGTAACCCACAGCGATATCCCGGACGAGCCCCCAAATATAGCACTGCCTCCTAGAGGACTACTGGATATAACACTTTCTGGATTCCCCTGGGTTACCCATAGCAACTGCTTGCAGAAACTTATCACTTTAAGTACTTGGCTCAGTCAATGATCAGTCCAGGGGATGTTGTTTTGTAGTTTTATTTAGAACTGGGATATGAGAAGGGATGCGTGGGATACTCCAACTAGTAACTATTCACAGTATTGAGGACATCTGACTTAAAAATGTGGAAAGGCCGCTGCTCCACTCTGCCACTGGAATGAAGGTAAATTAAGTGTTCCAACTTGTAATTATCTTCAGGGTTCTAACTTTGTACCCCCTTTCTTTCTCTCTGTGTGCTGACACCCGTCCACTGACTCTACACTCTGGAGTGGTCCCCTTCCTGGGCAGACTCCGGGCAAGTTCCTCTGTACTCACAGACACTGTTTTTCCAGAGTCACTGATGCCCCCAACTCCACCAGTCAGCTTCTCTTGGACCTCCGGATTCAGTCACACACTCTGGTTCATCAGGCCAACTGCCTGTGACCACCATCCACTGCTGTAGAAGAGGAGACAGCCATCATCCTACTTCTGGAACCTGGCTTCCCGCCCAAAGACCCTGAGCACATGTGTCTTTGGCTTTATATACCCTGCCCCATAATGCACGAGACAGCCAGTCTGTACCAATCCCTGGGGCAGTAACAAAGCCTGTGTGTCACTGGCTGGGTTTCCTCCACTGTCCAATGTGCCTCCCCATTGGACACAGTGGGGACACTCCCTCAGCCCAGAGAAATCATACAGTGGACACATAGAGCAGGCCTAACTGTAAATCCTGCTCCCTGATACCAAGCAGAGAGCACATAAATTTGGTCTGCCGCTGATAAGCAGCCAGAGCCAAAATACTCTGCCTATCTAGCACCTAACTAGGAGGGTGCTACATATACATGATCCTGTGCAGCGCAGCCACCCTGCAGCAGTAAATCTGCTATGGGGCATTCTGCGACTGGTTAAGATCCTCAGCATTATGATAACTCATAGGCAGCAGGCACTCTTTAATGGCTCTGGCTGGCTCTGTCACAGTGTGTTACAGAACATGGCTATTTGGTGCTGATGGTGGACTTATAACCAATAAGTTAACAAAATGAGTACCCAGCAGCCATGTTATGTGACACACTGTGCCAGTGCACTGCCAGCCAGAGTCATGATAGAGTGTCTTCTGCCTGTGAACTATGATACCATCTATGATGCCAGAGAGACAGACCCAGTGCAATGTAGTCTATTCACAGACAACACCAAAGCACACCTGTGTTGAAACCTTGAAGGCACTGGCAGCCCCACGCTGGGATCCACTGCCCCTCTGTTCCTGCTGCTGGACACTGTCATATGAGCTCAGCTGCCTCTCTCTGCCTGCCGCCGCCCTCCTCATAGCCTATCAATTATCACTCTTCGGGCCACAGCTACTACTGGGTGGGGGACGGAGCTGAGTGGAGGAAGATCACTCCGCTGGGGATGGCAAGGAGTTAGGCAGGCAGGTAGCTGGCCAGGACATGAGTCAAGGCAGAAGAACATGCGAGCGGAAGCGGAATGGGTTTGCGCCCCAAACTGAAGAAATAGTCCCTCTGCTCGGACCAGCACATGATCATCAGAAAGGGCACAGATAATGAAAAAAATACACCCCCCTTAAGCTAGTAGGAGCAGCAGAATGGGGGTGTGTAATTCAGATTTTTTTTTTTTTTTTAATTCTGTACTGACTGTCTTTGAAATTGCCCGGGCCCTGTTTAAATCCAATCCGGGGACGAAACCGGGGACAAACTTGGTCTGGGGACAGTGATCTCAGTCCGGGATGTCTGGTCACACTATCTTTACCACGTCTAGATCCCTAAATGCATTGAGTTGCTGCCATGTGAATGACTGATTAGCAATTTGTGTGTAGCACTGCCCCCGCAAGGACTGCCAGATTTACACATTACGGGTTCCCTTTAATTACCAGCACTCTATAGTGACAGAAAAACACATTTACTTTTTCCTTCCTCGGCTCATTACAATAACCAGTCCAGGGGTATTTAGCTGTTTTGTGTTCATTATAAATTAGGGATAGGAGAAGGGAATAGTGGGATACTCCAAATTAACTATGCACAATGGTTGAGGACGCCTATCTTCAGGTATAGCCAGGCTGTTAAATCACCCTGCCACTATGGGTAGATTTGGATTAAGTCTCTTTTCCTTTGAAAAGCAAGGGGGATAAATGAAGGTGTGTGGAAAACAGCCGGTCCCTAGTTTGAAATACTTAACCACCAGTCTGCTAACAAACCAAATAAACCTGTCTAACAATATAGGTTAAAAACAGGAGTTTAGTTAACACACATTTGCAAATGCATGCGGAAGCTGCAAGGCCAACAACAAGGCATCCTGTGTAACTTGCAGAACCTAACACTAAATAACACTTCTCAACCTGAGTGTCTGAGTGTCTTCACAAAGGAAGGACATGATGCTAATGAATGGATGGGAAACAGATGGGATTGGAGATCGCCCAATCCTCCCCCATCTGCTCCAATTCATGACTGGCAATGAAAAACTAATGGCTGTATAATAGCCATAGGGTGCAAACTAAATGTGATCAGCTGGGAAACACACACCCCCATCCCTTTAGTAAAGATGTTAAAGGCAAATGGGGACTTTGACACGGCTTTTATACAGCATCCCAGAATACACCGAGGCGACCTGCCCTCTCCCAATCACCGGGACTGTATCAAAGCCTATGCACCCATTCATCAGGTTTCCTCTCACTGTTCAACATGCCTCCCTATTGGACCAGTGTGAAACACTCTCTAGGCTGAATGAATCGCATACTGAGCACAATGAGCAGACCTCACTACCAGATCCTGCTCTCTGGTAGGCAGAAAGCAATATAGATTTACCTGCAGCCCTTCTGGTAAGCAGACAGAGCTCGGAACTATACTTTAGGACGCGGCTCCCTGGACACACAGGACCTGGACGGAGGACCTTTACCTTCCCACGCTGTCTGTCACTCTTAGGAGACTATTATAAGAGTGGTTTTCTGTTCGTTCTCCTGTTCTATGTGTCCTGGTGGACCTCTGTAGGATGCAAGCTTGGTCCAGTGCCCGTCAATTAGGCCCTTCCTTCCTTGGGTTTGGCCCCTTGTGGTGTCCATTACCCATGTAGGGTAATACCTTCTGGTCTCTGCATTCATTCCCTTGCCATAGAAGTTCTGTCTTAATGTGCCCAGCCTGCTTGGCAGCGGCTTGTTCAAGGGGCCCTTAGAAACAGTTGTCTGAATATTGAACATGGTCCCTGAAGAGACTACTATAGGAGCCTAACCGCTCAGCGAAACGCGTAGGACCTACCATTACTCTGTTTCTATTTATGGACATGGCAATTACACTTCAACTATGAATGTAAAATCTACTATATATATATATATATATATATATATATATATATCGTTTTTATTTTTTATCTGATGAATTTAATAAAGATGTGTCTTTTTAAGAATACATTGTATGATCCTTAATAAAAACTTCACAGCCTTAAAATCCCACTGTGAGCCAACTCGCCCATTCCATTGGGGTTGAGAGTTTTTTGGCACCCTTACTCTTCTTTGCTCTTATTTTTCATTTCAAAACTATACTCTCTCACTAGCAACCACCTAGGAGGGTGCTACATGTGTTACCAAGCAATTGAACAGGTATGCCTAGTAAAGTGGCCGGTGAGTGTATTTGGTCTACTGCACACTGCAGGGAATTTCCTGTGCTTTTACGCTCGCTTAATGCCTACATGGACATTGTATTGCTGTACTTTATGGTTATGAATGGGGTGCTTCAGCCTAGCGCTTTATGTGTGCCACATCCCTAGTATTTGGACAAAGAAAGTGGGGTTCCCCTTGTGGGACTTTATAGGCACATAAAATATATACTGTGTAGAAAATTATATGAAAAAAGTATTAGAAAAATATAAATTTTTTTTATTGTAAACACAAATAATTATTTAAATTTATATTTTTCTAATACTTTTTTCATATAATTTTCTACACAGTATATATTTTATGTGCCTATAAAGTCCCACAAGGGGAACCCCACTTTCTTTGTACTTTATGGTTATTGCCCTTCCTGACACATTTAAACTTTGGATTTTGACTTTAAGCCGCTGGAAAACTTCTTGTGTGTATCCCATATTACTCTATCCAAATGGGAAAAAACTTTTGCCTATAGTTCTGCTTTAATTTTTTCATTGCAATATTCAGTTTGGCATTTACACGCATTAAACACTGCAATCGTTCACTGGAGTAATGTGTGGGAATTCTTTATTTTTTTACATCACACAAACTTGACCATGCTGAATGATCTTTTACAAGTGTTTATGGTGTGAATAATTAGTCTGCACTGACTTGGTAAACTGGTACACTGCACAAAACATATTTTTACAGAGAGAGTGGGCAATGATTATAGTGCTGGATGCACCTTCCCTATAGAAACATCTACATATTGGGCTTCAGCCTGAGGTGGAGTTAAAACCAGCAGACAGTAAAAAAAAATGTTGATAATACAATGGCACCACAGATTAAAACAGGAACACCTGTTACTTGCGTTCGGCCTCCTGGGGAATTTAACCACTTTACCACTAGAGGATTTTGCTGTCTTACGTCCAGGCCACTTTTTGCGATTCGGCGCTGTGCGACTTTAAATGACAATTGCGCGGTTGTGCGATGCCATACCCAAACTAAATTTATGTCCTTTTTTTCCCACAAACAGAGCTTTCTTTTGGTGGTATTTGATCACCTGTGCGATTTTTACTTTTTGCGCTATAAACAAAAAAAAGAGCATAAATTTTGAAAAAACAACAATATTTTTCACATTTTTTTTATATGAAATTCCCCCCCAAAAAAATGTAAAAATTAATTTTTTTTTAAATTTTTGGCCAATTTGTTTTCTGCTACCTATGTTTGGTAAAAAAAATTCACAATAAGCGTATTTTGATTGGTTTGCGCAAAAGTTATTGCGTTTACTAACTAAGGGAAAGATTTCTGTCATTTTTGGTGTTTTTTTTTTTAACACGTAATGGCGGCGATCTGCGATTTTTTTTGCGGGACTGCGACATTGCGGCGGACAGATCAGACCCTTGACTGACATTTTTGACACTTTTGGGGGTACCAGTGACATAACTGCAGTAATCAGTGCTATATATATGCACTGTTACTGTAAAAATGACACTGGCAGGGAAGGGGTTAATTTTATTGGAGAGGGAGAGGTTAATGTATGCCTGGTGCTTACTGACGTGTGTGGGGGGAGGTGACTGAGTGACACAAGGACAGATCCAGGGTTCAGCTATGCTGAACCCTGCAATCTGACCCTGCCTGTCACTTAGGAGATCCACCCGCTTTGTTTACACAAGCAGGCGGATCTCCACACTAGATCCCCGACGATCGAGGAAGAGCGGCGGCGATCGCCGCTGCTCCTCCCCTGGCCTGACTCCCGCTGTGACTGAATACAGCGGGAGCGAGCCTCTGGCGGCGCGCGCGCGCCGCCGAGAAAGGGGAGTGTCTGACGACATAGTACTACGTCGTCAGACGATAACGAGCCACTCTGCCGCAGTAATATTACTGCAGGCAGACGTAAAGTGGTTAAGTAGAACTTATATTGTACTAATAGTTCTTCTTAAAATTAAATATGATTTACTTATTACTTATAGTGCTCTAAAAAAATTGTAAAGTTTTACCTCTATATTATTGATGGGTCAGGGATGATTACATCATGTATGGGCTGCCTTGGAAGGACCATATCATTTTTTAAACCCACATGAGAAAGTTACCCTGGCCAACAGGAAGGCAAATTGTTTCCAAAGTTTAGACAAAAGAGCAGAGCTCTGATGTATATTCTCGTGGGGAGAGTACACCTCACACGTTTAAAGGATCAGCAACATGGCCTTGCACATCAGATTATTTGGATGCCAAATGGAGATGACCTCGAGCAGCCACATGGTACGAGGACATCCCAATTGGTTGGCTCAGTGAAGAGAACAGATGGTGGATATGCCTGTTCAGCTGGATCAAAAGAGTGGCTTCGCCCTCAGAATGATCAGAGGAATGGAGTGGGTGTGCTTGGTCTGCGCAAATTGCTGAAGACCGACAGCAGTAATTAAGGCATGGGCTCGATGTAGACCTCTTTATAGAGCTGGTGCCAAGCAATGTAGTGTATCTCCTGTCGCATATGCCGTGGATCAAGCCTCTCGTTTCTGTTTGGAAACATCTGAGACATTCCAGCCAGCTGGGGTGAATTGTGAGGCATCCAGCGTGATTTGTGCTGTGTCAGAGGAAGAAGCTGTTCTAAGCTCAGGGCTGAGACTGACGCTTGGGAAACCCAGTCATGAAGTTGGAAAATAAGAAAAAATTAGGTCAGAGACAAAAATAGTCCAACATCCTACAACAGTAGAAAGAGCAAGAACACCTCCCTAAAGGGACTGCAGTGGCCTGTAGAGCCCCTTTAGGGGGGTTTCTTGCTCTTTATATGCTCAGAAAGTTGAAGCCACTGCATTTATCAGCCAGAAGGGATAGGTGGGAGGAAGTCACTCTGGAAAAGCCATCAATGAAGGAAAGCACAGATGCTTTACAAGTAAGTCGGTGGGGAGTGATTGTGGTGGTGAGATTGATCAAGGGTCATTAAGGTTCGGGTGAGACTGTGAGCCACTGGAAGAGTAAATTTGGGATCAGGGTCCATCAGATGAATCAGAATACGAATGGGACTGGAAGGGTACCCGAGAAGCAGAGTCCCCTACTGTACAGGAAGGAGTGCCTAGGGCTACAGTTGAACCTGAAGAAGCAGGAGAAAGTGAGTCAGTTGTCCAGCTGCTAGAGTGTGCCCAGAGACTATAATTAGGGAGCCGAGTAAAAATATTACCTCTTTCTACTTGAGGTTGGGCTATGGCCCTAAATGATGCATACCAGGAGCTGATAAAGAAGTTGCCAGAGTTCTGTGTCCCTCCAGGGAAGGGTGACATCAGAAGGTTGCCTCATCTCTCCCATTTTTAGTGATAGGTTCAAAAGAGGGTTGCGCTAGAATATGGATACTATGATCCTTATGTACCTCAGTCGATAATGGAAGAGGTTGAAGTCAGAAGTGGAGTGATGACCTGGTTTAGGAGTGTTTGCATGTTCCAAAATCCTGTCACAACCCTCGGTTCCTAAGATTCTGGGAGAGATTCCTGAATATTAAACTTGAGTGAAATTTTGGTTACTTAATATACAAAGACAGAGTGGTTACTGTAAAGGTAGGGTGGAGAGATCAGTTCTGGTCAGCCAACATCTGGGGTCCAGATGGCTGGATTGTGCAGATTCCAGACCCTTACTTTTATGGGAAAAACCGGACTTTCCATGACAGAACTAAACTGTTGCTCAAGGTAGGGAGTAACCTACAATTTAAAATCTTTGCTCTCTGCTGCTTAAAGATTACAGAGGGGATCAGTTGCCCCTTTGTCTTGTTAATGTAGCACTGTCCCCGTAGGGCTTGATGTGTGATGACTTCTTGGGCCTCCTCTTATTACTTGCAGACAGTCACTTAGGGACAGTTCACACATCCATCCTTACTCCCAGTTGCTCGATGATCAATAAATAGTCCAGGGGTTTTGGTATTATATTTTTGGGAGAAGGAAATAATGGGATACTCCAACTTGAACTATTTACAGTTGATAAGGATACCTCTCACTTGGCCTCACCAGGTTACTTGAGGAAGCAGGCACACTGCTTTAACCATAATGCCACTTGTATGGAGGAATTACGTCTTCTTTCTTTAGCAGCAGACTTGATGCAACTACATTATCCTGAGGACACTCTCTAGCATCTCCTTGACTGACACCCGTCAACTGACTGTTCTAGCTGAAGGGATGGCCCTCTCAAGACAGGCACCATGTCACAGATCTGTACTCACTGTAGACAGAATCAGATCCTTTCCAGTGTCTCCCTTCCAGTCAGCACTGCAGGATCTCCAGGTTCAGCTCCTCTCTGACTCTCCAGGCCTCAGGTCGACCACCTGAGGCCACATGACAGCTTCTACAGAAGAGGGGTAACCAACCCCTCCCCCTGGGACCCTGCTCCACAGCTGAAAGACCCAGAGCACATGTGCCCTTGGCTTTGATACAGTATCCCAGCATGCACCGAGGCACATTCCTATGGTAGGCAGAGAGCAATATAAATTTACATTACAATCTCTCTGGAAAGAAGAAAAGATCCAAAAACGATATTCTCCCTTCTAGCCCCTACATAGGAGGGTGCTACATTAATGTTTTTAAAAAAAATTTGTTTTTGTTTGTTAGAAACAAATTTTTTTTTTGTCTTTTTTTTTTTTTTAGGGGAGGGTCCCTGTTCTTGTTGCTGAAACAGCCCATTCTACTAAAAGGCAAATTTTGTCATTGCAGAAAACGGTTTTCTTTTATTGTAGCTAAGAACTTTGGAGCCTGTTGGACTTTGGTGCTTCAAAAACCAACATAATACTTTTTTTTTTTACAGTGCACTAAAAGTTGTATTCCATTGGACTTTGGAATAGCGGAGCCAGTAAGCTAAACATGTAAATGACTATAAATGATAGGAGATTGAGTATTCTAGTCTGCATTCTTGTCCCTGGTGGGGGAGTGGTACTTCCGTGCAGGAATTTTCGATATAGTATATAGTTGTTTAGATTAGATAGGATGTATCTCTCGGTTTTATTCCAGGACGCAGGAAGATAACAATGGTTCAAGATTGCCACATTTATTGTAGATATTTTGAATATTACAAAGTAGATTCTGCAAGCATATCTATGCTCACCAGCGGTATCATGGAGGAGGTAGTAGTGTAATAGTTTGTAGACTTTTAGAACTTAGTATTACAGGCAATAGGATAATCTATGGATAGAATATAGGTTGTTATGCTTTTAATCAGCTGAAGGGTTATCTCTGAGGAGACTCTTATGTCTGGATTTCGCCGGCAGCAATCCACAGAAACTTCTCTCCTAAAACTCACAAATGACTTACTAACAGCTAAAACCAACGGTCACTACTCCGTCCTCTTACTCTTGGACCTCTCTGCTGCCTTTGATACAGTTGATCACTCCCTCCTCCTCCAAAAACTCAATTTGCTAGGTCTCTGTTACTGCGCTCTCAATTGATTTGAATCTTACCTATCTCGCCACACCTTCAGTGTCACTTACAATTCCACTTACTCCTCTGAAACTCCTCTTACCGTTGGTGTCCCCCAAGGTTCCTTCCTTGGACCTCTTCTATTCTCAATCTACACCTCCTCCCTGGGTCAGCTAATAGCCTCCCATGGCTTCCACTACCATTTCTATGCTGATGACACCCACATCTATCTCTCTACCCCTCAGCTCACCCCATCATTCTCCTACCGCATCACTGATTTACTAACAGACATATCAGTCTGGATGTCACACCACTTCCTCAATCTCAACCTATCCAAAACCTAGCTCATAATATTTCATCCCCCACATCCCCTTTCCCCTGAATTCTCTGTCAAGATTAATGGAAAAACTATCTGTCCTTCCACACATGCCATGGTGCAAGGGTTAACCCTGGACTCTTTTCAGGTCCACATCCAATCCCTGTCCAAATCATGCCGCCTTAACCTCCGCATAAACATCTCTAGAATACACCCCTTTTTAACCAACAAAACCACCAAGCATCTAATTCACTCCCTGGTTATCTCTCACCTGGACTATTGCAACTCCCTCCACATTGGATTACCTTTACACAGACTATCCTCCCTTCTGTCCATAATGAATGCTGCTGCAAGATTCATCCACCTTACAAACTGTTTAGTGTCCTCCACCCCTCTCTGAAAATCCCTTCACTGGCTTCCACTCACCCAACGAAATAAAATTCAAAGTACTGACACTAGTTTACAATACCATCCACTACTCTGCCCCCAGCTACATCACTAACCTGATCTCAAAATATCAACCAAGTCGCTCTCTTCTGTCCTTCCAAGACCTCCTGCTCTCTGGCTCCCTTGTCACCTCCTTCTATACTCACCTCCAAGATTTCTCCAGAATTCTCCCATCCTTTGGAACGCTCTACCCCAATCTGTCTGGCGTACATTAATCTATCCATCTTTAGACGATCCCTGAAAACCCTTCTCTTTAAAGAAGCCTTCTATCTAATATACACTGTTTCGCTTTCTCCACCAGCTCATCCCCCAACTGTTGGCGCTATATAAAACCTGTAAAATTATAATAATAATAATAATATTACCTTTAATTTCAGCACAGGCTGCGTCAGTAGTATGGTTGCCTTCAAAGGACTGATTGTATCTGGGTGTGCTACGTACAGACTGCAGGGTTCAGGAGTGTGTTAAATACAGAGTGCAGAGTTCAGGATTATGCTACAGACAGAGTGCAGAGTTCAGGAGTGCATTATGTGCAAAGTTCAGGGGTAGGGTTAGGGTTGCACTACATTTAGAGTGCAGGGTTCATGAATGCATTATGTACAGAGTTCAGGGATGACCTGTGTACAGAGTGCAAAGTTCAGGGGTGTGCTGTGTACAGAGTACTGGGTGTGCCACACCAATCCCATCTCTCTCTCAACATGCAAGGATATGTTAGAAACAGAAGCTGCTGAGCAAAGCTATCCCTTGTAAACACAGAAGGCCTCTGTGTTTACAAGTGACAGCAGGGAGCAGGCCAGAGGTGGCGGAATTGATTTTCGCCACGTTCTACCTGCTAAACTGTGGGTGTGAGGGTCACATGACAAGGCCTGGCGGGCCTTGTGTTTGACGTATGTGCCACGGATAAATAAAAAACAATTCAACAACAATTCTTGTGTGTTATTGCATCTGATTCCATGCTCCACCCAAAACTTGTAGTGCTCCATCACTAATGGGAATGCTTACTCACCTTCTCAGTTGACCTATATAAATATACCGGTTCAGTCATTTGGTGATATCTCCCATCAATAAAAACTTCAATATCTGCAATAGGTAATAATAATAAGGCAGGTCCCCTATAAATCACCGGCTGATCCCTTTTAGAACACAGGCATCCTTCAAGTTGTCTGTACATAGTACTCAAAAGAGGAAAGAGGCCTCCAATAGTGCAGTACCTTTTTATTAAGTTGGCTTGGAAGAGCCAACTTACTGATATTGTATTTAAACTTATTATTATTCTTCTTCTTATTATTATTTTTCTGGCCGGTAAATTTTTGGACACTATCTCCTCCTAGACCGTTCAAGCTACATACTCCAAACTCGGCACAGACCTTCATACTGTTCTGACTCGGTGTGCTATATCTTTTTGGACTGGTTTGAGTTACGGTTTTCCTAAAAATTCAAATTAAAAACCCAAAAAATGCCCATAGACTTTCATTGACAGGATGTTCAGATGACCCAAGCTCCAAATCCCATTAGACTCAATCAAGCTTTGATGCTAATCAATGTAAACTCATTCAAACTCATCTAATCTATCTATCTATCTATCGATCTTCAAACCTTTTCGATCGATCGATCTTCAAACCTTTTCGATCGCAAACCTTTTCGATCGATCGATCGATCTTCAAACCTTTTCGATCGATCGATCTTCAAACCTTTTCGATCGATCGATCTTCAAACCTTTTCGATCGATCGATCGATCTTCAAACCTTTTCGATCGATCGATCTTCAAACCTTTTCGATCGATCGATCTTCAAACCTTTTTGATCGATCGATCTTCAAACCTTTTCTTTCTATCGATCGATCTTCAAACCTTTTCTTTCTATCGATCGATCTTCAAACCTTTTTCTATCTATCGATCTTCAAACCTTTTCTATCTATCGATCGATCGATCTTCAAACCTTTTCTATCTATCGATCGATCTTCAAACCTTTTCTATCTATCGATCGATAGATCTAAACTTTTCAAACTTTCTGGTCAGGCTTTCTCAAGCCAACTTAAAGTTTGTCTCGACGAACTTTTTTTTCTAGTTGCTAATTAAAATTATATAAAACATAATACAGCTCACTCACATATTCTATATGAGTCATAGGCCCATTACCAGCAAGAAAACACGTACTTAAGTTTCAGCTCCGGACCGGAAGTGACGTCACCAAGCACTTGCCTACGTGACTTCCTCAGGGTAACCGTCTCTTATACAATACGCAGTGATGTCATCCATAAATACAGGATCTGAGGTCAAATTAATACAATACTGGAAAATGGCAACACCTCAAGATTCGGCTGTCAAAACCAATATATGGGGGTGTAAAATACATATAATTCAATACCTAATAAGAACTTGATAGGAATATGTGGACTGGATGTAGCCATTTCCGGAACTGTATAACAATAAAAATGAAAACCACAATTAATGCTTAGTGGCCCCCACTCATATATAGTAAATATAACAGGCACCTGCACACATCTGGAATTAGGTATTTTCCCTCCAGATGTGTGTAGGATGCATGTTATATATATATATATATATATAGATATATATATATATATACGTTTTCAAAGATCCATGAAAATAGAGATAATCCACCAGGTCATCCTATGGTGAATGGCATGGGGCAAGAATGGGCCAGTAAATTGACTATTTACAACCCATTGTTCAGAAGACAGGATTGTATTTACGAGACACTTAGCATCTTATTCAGTTATTGGAAAAGGTTCAAATTGGCACAGAACCTTTAGTGTTGGCAACAGCAAATGTAAATTCCTTTTACCTGTATATTATAATTGGTCATCAAGATGTCAGCGGGGGCCACTAAATGGACTAGAGAGTTGAGTGACCATCTGTGTGCTAAGCAGAAGTATCTTTTGGCATGTTGTGGAGAGTATTGTCCCTTACACAACTATTTTTGGTGTGACAATTCCTAATATAAACAGATAAAAGGAATTGCCATGGATGCTAGCTTGCGCCAAGTGTGGCCAATCTCTTTATGGAGAAAATGTCATCAGCACACCAAGGACCAGGACCTTGGTGTGCTGATGAAATTTTCTTTACTTTGATCATTCACGGTTTCCAGCCTGTGTTTATTACAGCACCCAGCATCGCTGAACAGCCGGTTTCTTGAATGTGTGTAGGGAATATTGCATTTGGAGCCAATCTCTTTATGTCCCAATGGAAGGAGCTAGCCATCTATCAGAATAAACCTAATCATCTGAAGGTTTATCGATAATGTGATTAAATTATAGGAAGATGATGTCAACACGTTGTTCAGTATGAATCAAAATGAAAAGAACATTGTTTTCTCATGCAAGGATAATGAAAAGAAAATATTTTTTTGGGATCTGGAGATCTCAGTTGATAGGAGAAGAATACGCACAAAAACGTATTTCAAGTCAGTCGGTTGTAACGTATATTTACCTCTGGATAGCTGTCATTATGCCCCTTGGCTAATGAATGTCCCTAAGGAACAGCTTATTAGATTGAAGAGAAATTGCACAGAAAGGGAAGACTATCAGGAACAAGCAATGATGATTCCTCAAAGGTTTTTCTAGAAGGGGTATGATAGGAGCTTTATAGAAGAGAAGATAAAGGAGGTGGATATGGAGATGGAAGAATTGGATCTCTGACAAATCTGCAGCGGTTGAACTTCCTGATAGTATGCCGATCATTTTGAATTATGGTGCCCAGTATAAGAGGGTAGAAAAAATCTTTAGGAAGCAGTAGCCCATCCTTAACCGCTTGCCGACCGCCGCACGACTATTTACTGCGGCAGTCAGCCCCTCACAGGCAGAGCGACGTAGTGCTACGTCGCTAGCCTGTAAGGGTCTAGGGAGCGAGCGTGAGCCCCCGGAGGCGCTCTCCCGCTCCCACGCGACCCCCCCCCCCCGTGCGTGTGACCGGCGGACCCGATCGTCCGCCGGTCACTCGCGATCGTCGGTGCAGAGGGAGAAAGGCAGGCGGCTAATGTAAACAAGCCGCCTGTCATTCTCCCCTGTGTAGAAACAGTGATCATATGGTTCTACTATTCAGAACCGTTGATCACTGTTCCTACACCTCAAGCCACAGCCAATCACAGTTAGAATCACGCCCCTAGGGACACACATAGCCCCTCCCTCTCAAAAAAAGATAACCCCTTCACTGCCAGTGTAATTTTACAGTAACAGTGCATATGTATGGCACTGATTACTGTAGAAATGTCACTGGTAACCCCAAAAATTTCAAAAATGTCAGTCAAGGGTCCGATCTGTCTGCCGCAATGTCGCAGTACCGCAAAAAAAATCGCAGATCGCCGCCATTACGCGTTAAAAAAAACAACAAAAATGACAAAAATCTTTCCCTTTGTTAGTAAACGCGATAACTTTTGCGCAAACCAATCAAAATACGCTTTTTGCAATTTTTATTATCAAACATATGTAGCATAAAACAAATTGGCTGAAAATGTTAAAAATTTTTGATTTTTACATTTTTTGGGGGGGGGGGGAATTTCATATAAAAAAATGTGAAAAATATTGTTATTTTTGAAAAATTGACGCTCTTTTTTTGTTTATAGCGCATGATCAAAAAATCGCACAGGTGATCAAATACCACCAAAAGAAAGCTCCATTTGTGGGAAAAAAATGACGTCAATTTCGTTTAGGTACAGCGTCGCACGACCGCGCAATTGTCCATTAAACTCACGCAGTGCCGAATCGCAAAATAGGCCCTGTCAGGAAGGGGGTAAAATCTTCCAGGGCTTAAGTGGTTAAAGGATAAGTTCACCTTTCAGAAAAAAAAATAATAAATTGTGCATTTATTATTTTTTTATTTATTTTTTTAGGAGCCTGTAAAGCATTGCACACATGATCAGCAGATCACGGGTGCAATTTCAGGCTTCTGCAGACTGTCATCTATCTGTTTGTACCTCATATGGGCAGGCAGTTACACAATGACAGGAATACTCAATGAACTGCCTAGAGTGTTTACCAGCACCCTGGTAGTTCATTAAGAACTACAAGCTGTCAGCCACAAAAAGGGTGTTGGTACTTGTAGTTTTTGGCCGTGTTGGTGGAGCCCCTACGTGGCTGCATTAGTTGTGACAGTGGTTGCAGGGAGAAGATCACATTGAGGGGGGGGGGATCAGTGAGAGGCTGCAGGAGTGGGAACATGTTACATGCAGAGGTGGGGGACTTGAGTCACATGACTTGACTTAAGTCAGACTTAAGTCACCAGTTTGAGGCCTTGAGACTTGCTTGACTAAAATTAATAAAAGACTCGACTTGACTTTGACTCGGTATTCATGACTTGACTTTGACTTCAGACATATGACTCAAAATTACTTTACTTTAAGTTATAAAATATTTGCATTTTCTCAAGATGTGTTAAAGCAAAATTAATGTGCCTGTTATGTGTCTGACACCACAGTCACTTAAAACACCTCAGTGTGCTCTGATTTTTAGGACACTGGCTGTTTAACAGTGGAAATACTTAAAATGTTTTTAGTGGCTGTGGTGTTGAAACATGACTGGACGAAGGATTTTGAGCTGTTTGGGCATACAAATTGCTTCTTTAATATGCCAAGAAAAAAGCACTAAGCAGTTTTGTTAATGTTGAAAATAAAACAAAACCTTTCCTGACCACTGACTTTTAACTGATTTAAAGGTGAAAATTGGGGTAGATCAGTATTTTGACTTGATTTGTGACTTGACCAAAATAAATGACTTGACTTGCTTGACTTCTAGCAGGGACTCGACTTGACTTGCTTGCTTTTCGCCACAGTAACTTGGGACTTGCCTGAGACTTGAAGTCTAAGACTTGAGACTTGCACATGTGTGACTTACTCCCGTGTCTGGTTACACGTTCCACCCTAAAAAAATTGGGAAAATGTAGCATGTTCCCAAAGGTGAACTTATCCTTTAAACACCTAAAAGAGGTTTTAACTGACTGTCTGAAATTCACTTTGAGGAGAGCCCCTATGTTAAGAGATATGATTGCAAAAAATGTAGTTTATCCACCTAGCAAGAAGGAAATGATTTTACTGAATTTTTTTTTTTACCCATGCAGGCATTGTCAGGCTTGAAAAATAAGAAAAGAGATAACTTTGTAGCAAACGCAACTAAAAAACATGACCAAATCAAAGATTGAATAACATGCGAGACAGAGGGGGTAGTGTATGTATTTCCATGCCCGTGTGGTCTGCAGTACATAGGAAGAACAAAGAGACCCCTTTGACAAAGAATCGGAGAACATTTCTAGAACATTACAAAAGGATATTCAAAACAAAGCATCTCTAAACATTAGTGTTCACAAGGATCCCTCCTCATTAGCCTTCTGAGGAATTAAAAAATATCATCCCCATTGGAGAGGAAGTAACGAGGTAATAATCATTATTCAGCATGAATCCAAATGCTTTTACGAAATGAAAACTCTTTTTCCCATGGGTTATAATTTTGAATTTGATACTAATTGTTTTACTAGGGATTACCAAACAGCGGGTATTTATTTTTATGCCCATAGAGTATCTTTTCATGTTTTTTTTGGCTTGCAGTAATTAGTGTAGGGCATTATTTCGATATAAAGAATAAAGTATGAGTATTAGGTGTATTTTTGTTAGTTGTCCACTAGATGGCGTTTTAACAGATCTCATATACAGTATATGTCATATATACTGATTATTATTATTTATATATTTTTTTATATGTTTTATGATATTTGTATAAAGGCTTTTAGGGACATTATTCATGTTTGTAATTAGGCGTAAAGCTTTGCATTTTTATTGTTATACAGTTCCCAGAAATGGCTACAGTCGGCATATTCATAAAATCATAAAAAGTTGAAGGATGCCTGTGATCTAAAAAGGATCAGCTGGTGATTTAAAGGGGACCTACCTGATTATTATTACCTATTGGAGATACTGAAGTTTTTATTTATGGGAGATATCATCAGATGACTGGACAAAGCAAATTTTGACCACCCGCATATTTATATAGGGCCACTGACAAGGTGACCGAGCATTCCCAATGTTGGTGGAGCACTACAAGTTTTGGGTGAAGCACAGAATCCGATGTAATAACACACAAGAATTGTTGATGAATTGTTATTGATTAGGACATTTTTTTTTTATTTATCTATGGTGTGCTATTAGACATTACATGTGCACTTTATGGTGTGGTATATTTTGGTATTATCTATATTGTTCATACTTATTTGAGTTAAAGGTATTACAAAGTATCACAGGGATCTATTATATATCACTGGGAGCAGCACATCACTTTTTATAGTTGTCTATTGTTTTTGGGTGTGGGAATACATTATTGGTGTATTCTGCAGCTCTTTTATTAAAAATATGCATAAAAATAATCTTTTTGTTTTTAGTAGTGCACAGAGATTTTTTTTTTTTATGTTTTTTTTTTAATTGGTTGATGAGATACACCCAAAATTATTAAAAGAGCTTAGTGGTGAGCTGGCAAAACCATTAACAGATTTATTTAACCAATCATTAGTAACAGGAGTCGTCCCGGAAGATTGGAAATTGGCAAATGTCATGCCCATTCACAAGAAAGGTAGTAGGGAGGAATCGAGCAACTATAGACCAGTGAGTCTGACATCAATAGTAGGCAAATTAATGGAAACCCTATTAAAGGATAAGATTGTGGAACATCTTAAATCCCATGGATTGCAAGATGAAAAACAACATGGGTTTACTTCAGGGAGATCATGTCAAACAAATCTTATAGATTTTTTTGACTGGGTGACTAAAATAATAGACGGTGGAGGTGCAGTAGACATTGCATATCTAGATTTTAGTAAGGCTTTTGACACTGTCCCACATAGAAGACTTATCAATAAACTGCAGTCATTGAGCATGGACTCCCATATTGTTGAGTGGATTAGGCAGTGGCTGAGTGACAGACAACAGAGGGTTGTAGTCAATGGAGAACATTCAGAACAAGGTCATGTTACCAGTGGGGTACCTCAGGGATCTGTACTGGGACCAATTTTGTTTAATATCTTCATAAGTGATATTGCAAAAGGCCTCGATGGTAAGGTTTGTCTTTTTGCTGATGACACAAAGATATGTAACAGGGTTGATGTTCCTGGAAACGCCAAATGGAAAATGGAAAACTAGAAGAATGGTCAGAACTCTGGCAACTGAAATTTAATGTGGATAAGTGCAAGATAATGCACCTGGGGCGTAAAAACCCAAGGGCAGAATATAGAATATTTGACACAGTCCTGACCTCAGTATCTGAGGAAAGGGATTTAGGAGTAATTATTTCAGAAGACTTAAAGGTGGGAAGACAATGTAAAAGAGCAGCACGAAATGCCAGCAGAATGCTTGGATGTATAGGGAGAGGTATAAGCAGTAGAAAGAGAGAAGTGCTTATGCCGCTGTACAGAACACTGGTGAGACCTCACTTGGAGTATTGTGCGCAGTACTGGAGGCCATATCTCCAGAAGGATATAGATACTCTAGAGAGAGTTCAGAGAAGAGCTTCTAAACTAGTACATGGATTGCAGGAAAAAACTTACCAGGAAAGGTTAAAGGACCTTAACATGTATTGCTTGGAAGAAAGAAGAGACAGAGGGGATATGATAGAAACTTTTAAATACATAAAGGGAATCAACTCGGTAAAGGAGGAGAGCATATTTAAAAGAAGAAAAACTACCACAAGAGGACACAGTTTTAAATTAGAGGGGCAAAGGTTTAAAAGTAATATGAGGAAGTATTACTTTACTGAGAGAGTAGTGGATGCATGGAATAACCTTCCTGCAGAAGTGGTAGCTGCAAATACAGTGAAGGAGTATAAGCATGCATGGGATAGGCATAAGGCTATCCTTCATATAAGATAGGGCCAGGGACTATTCATAGGATTCAGATATATTGGGCAGACTAGATGGGCCAAATGGTTCTTATCT
The DNA here is from genome assembly GCF_965119305.1 of Pelophylax lessonae. NCBI lineage: Eukaryota > Metazoa > Chordata > Amphibia > Anura > Ranidae > Pelophylax > Pelophylax lessonae. The sequence goes on along the minus strand of NC_138769.1, from coordinate 47,965,272 downwards.
GCCGACACATTCTATGTTTCTATGTTTCTATGTTTCTATGGTTATTTTTAGTCACTATATTTTTATTTATTTATTTATTTTGCTGTCTGCATCCTCTTTGGAGAGCTTCACCCCAATGTCTGTATTGATGATATTAGTCAGAGAAAATCCAAATTTTTGCAGTTGCCCCCCAAAAAAGAGCCAAGGGGAAATCTGCCAACTAGGACAACTGTCTAGGAGGGAAAGCTTTCCTCTTAAGTTTTTGTTCTTTCAGGGTGACAGGAGTAAAAAAAAACACTCCATGTATTATAGGGTGAGATGACGTGGCTGTAATTCACAGGTGGCTAAGTTGGTTTGCAGAATTGGTAGGCAGCTGGAGGGTGCATATTGTGGCAAGAGACCACCCCCTTTAGTTCCACTTTGAGGTTAAGGTATGGGTCATAGGGTTTACTTTGCCAGGGGTCAAATGCACTCAGTGGGCTTTGAATGGTCAGATGCCTGATCTCTAATCTAATTTTGGGTGCTCCCACTTCATCTGTCACACATGTTTTGTTGTGCAATGTAAGTTATTAGTTTGTTTTGCCATCGCATTTGTGGCACCCTCCTAGGTAGGTGCTAGAGTGAGTGTATTATAATTTTTGGTTTCTCTGCTTAACAGAGACAGTAGGTAAATGTATGTGCTGTCTGCTTAAAGCGGAGTTCCGGCCACAAAATCGACATAACCGATTTTGTGGCCATCCGCTTGCTGTTCTTCACCTGAAAAGGAAATGGATAGTTAGGATTTTTTTTTTTTACTTACCTTGTTATTGTAGAAAGAAATTCTCACCTTTCTTCCAATTCCTCTCTCGGCGGCCGCGGCCCGCGCCGTCCCTTCCGGTTTGCAATGATTCCTGGGAGCTGAACGTCATCGCTCCCAGGAATCCATGCGACGGCACCGGCCCCGCTCGTCACTTCCGGTGCACCGGAAGTGACGAGCGGGGCTGGTGCAGGCGCATTCTGGGAGAAGAAGACACGGAAGAGGACGCAGAAGAGGATCGCGCTGGCTTCAGCTGCCCACAACAGAGATGGCAATGCTGGAGAAGAAATTTTAAAAGTGAGTATTTCTTCTTGCACGTAAGTGCGAACCGGGACAGATCAGAGGCTAGCCATTGTGGAATGTACTAGCCCTGACTGTCCCGGGGGTATGTTCATTGAAATTTTTTTTTGTGGCCGGAACTCCGCTTTAACAGAGAGCTGTGATTGTTTAGTCTGCTCAGTGTGCTCTGGTGCTGCTCATGCTGTCTTGAAGTTTTAGAGTGGTCTAGCAGCTATGAGAGGTACTAGACAGTGGGTGGAACCATGCAAATGAGGACATGAATATCCATACTGCCCTAGCCAATTAGAATGGGAAGTCCCCCTAAGCATGCTGGGTGCCTGTATTTATATTTGATGGGCATATGGGATCTAGGTCTTCCTCTACAGAGAGAGCGGTCCGGGTTGGGAGGGGCCTGCTGCCCTGTGGTCTCAGGTGGGTGACCTGAGGGCTTGAAACAATGAAGCTGAAAACCACGGTTCTCTTAAAAGCTGACTGAGGGAGGATGTCCACAGATCCTGTCTGGTATCACGGGGGAAGGTAACCTGAGGCAAGGGCCTTGTGAGTACAGATTCCCTAAAGGGATGCTAGAGACTGGTGTTGCTAGATCCATCTCTTGGTGCTAGAAGTCAGCATACTGAGTGTAAGCTAAAGGGGACACCAGCTGGTGTCTTGAAAAAGCAAGTTTGACTAAATTCTCCCTACTACAAAGGGCATACCTCCCAACAGTCCCAGATTGGGCAGGACTTTCCCACATTTCAAGCTTTGTCCCGCAGTACCGGTGTACAGGGACTTTCTCCCGCATTACTCCATTGCTGACAGCCTAGCAGGACATGCAGCAGTGTGAACATCCATCCAGCACAGCCAGGGATTGGTGGGCAAGCCGGCGGGTGTACGGCTACAGGAAGAGTGTGTGGAGCTGTCAAATCCAATCTCAAATGTCAGGGATGGGGATGGCCGATATGCAGGGCTCCGCCCTCTTTGTCAGACACCCAGTGCATAGACAAACAGCCAGTATTTATACATTGCTGGCCAGGGAAGAAGGTAGTAGGGGGCAGGACTAATTCAGGTTTTTTTATACACCGCTGTGGGTGCACATGCAGTAGTTACAATTGATCCTGCCCCTTGCCACCTTCTTCCACGCCCAGCATTGTATAAATGCCAGCTTCTTGTCTATACACGGGTTGCCTGATAAAGGTTGGACCTGACAACTGCAGTTACTCTCGCTCCCCTTGTGGCCGTACCTCCTGCCGGCTTGCCCACCAGTCCTTGGCTGTGCTGGATGGATGTTCACACTACTACTTGTCCTGCTAGGCTGCACTCATTTGTTATCCAGCTGATGCCGCCATTCTTGCCTCCACTCCTGTATGCTGCTAATCAAGATTTTAGAAGATAAGTGTGTTATGTTTAATTAATTGGTGTCTTTGCACTTTAACTAAATCCTGAACCTTGCACTCTGTATGAAATGCACTCCTGAACCTTGCACTCTGTATGTAATGCATTCCTGAACCTTGCACCCTGTACATTGCACACCTGAATCCTGCACTCTGTACAACGCACTCCTGAACCTTGCATTCTGTACAACGCGCTCTCGAACCTTGTACACTGTACAACGCACTCCTGAATCTTGCATTCTGCACATATTGCATTCCTGAACCTTGCACTCTGTACGTAACGCTTTCCTAAACCTTGCACTCTGTACGCATTGCATCCCTGAATCTTTCACTCTGTACGTAAAGCACTTCTGAACCTTGCATTCTGTACAACGCGCTCTCGAACCTTGTACACTGTACAACGCACTCCTGAATCTTGCATTCTGCACATATTGCATTCCTGAACCTTGCACTCTGTACATAACGCACTCCTAAACCTTGCCCTCTGAAATCTGTATGAAATGCACTCCTGAATCTTGCACTCTGTATTAAATGCACTCCTGAATCTTGCATTCTGTACGTAAACCTCTCCTGAAACTTGCACTCTGTACATAATGCATTCTTGAATCTTGCACTCTGTATGTAAAGCACTTTCGAAGCTTGCACTCTGTATCAAAAGCACTCCTGAACCTTGCACTCTGTATTAAACACACTCCTGAACCTTGCACTCTGTACATATTGTATTCCTTAACCTTGCACTCTGTATGTAAAGCATTCCTGAACCTTTCACTCTGTACATATTGCATCCCTGAACCTTGCATTCTGTACGGAACGCATTCCTGTACCTTGCACTCTGTACGGAATGTATTCCTAAACCTTACACTCTGTACGAAAAGCATTTCTGAACCTTGCACTCTCTTTGAAACTCACTCTTGAACCTTGCACTCTGTATGTAAAGCACTCCTGAACCTTGCACTCTGTACGTAACGCATTCCTGAACCTTGCACTCTGTACGTAAAGCACTCCTGTACCATGCACTCTGTATGAAACTGTAATGTTCCGGTACCTTTGGTACCCTAAATTACACTTTCCACAAGTGTATGCGCCCCACCATTTACTTTTGGAAAGGTGCGCATACACCTTTAAGACTGGAGCTGTCATCACCCAGCGCCGGACTAGATGGCTATTTAAAGCGCCGGTTCTCACTCACATGTGTTTGTTCAAACACCCTTACCTGGATGCTAACCTTGCTTGAAGCTTCCATGCTTGCAAGCTTACCTCGCTGATGGAACCTCGCTGCGCTGATCCCTGTATCCCGCTACTGGATCATCCGCCTCTCCTGAACCACCCTTCGGCTGTATCGCTAATAGTGCTAAGTACCCCGCAGGGGAATTCTCTATAAACTTATACTAAGCTTACACTATCTAGCTCTGCATAGTAAAGACTGTTTATCACATCTGCATAACTAGATTGCTAGCTCTTGAGACTACTGCTACTTTTCTGCACTGGGTTGATCTCTTTTGTATGTCCACCTGCTATTCTGTCATCTGCTACCATACAACATTGCTAAACCTTCCTGCATCCATCTGCTACTGTCTCACCTTCAAGTGTCTATCACCTACCACCTCCACTCAACCTATCCCTCAACCTTCATCATTGTGTTACCACATACATAAAGTCACTCTAGGAACCAGCTTGCTAATTGTGTGTATTTACTGGCTGAAATAAGACCTTCCACACATGATGAGTCATTGAGGTTGGGAATGGTATCTCAGCATATCTCTTACATGACTGCTGACGTGGAACTATTTCTGCAGCTGAAAATCCACACCATATAAGAAACGCAGGAGCGTTACAGATTGAACGAACCTAAAAAATGGATTCAGCAGAAATAACCACTCAGGTGACACAATTAAAACAGCAAGTATCTGTGTTAATACACGCACTTGCTGAATTAAAAGAAGATAATCAGGCTCTGTCGCAGCAGGTAATTAGACTGACACAACTTACCTCTGCTCAGTCCCCTGAACCCAAGATAAATCCCCCTTTGGTATTTACAGGCGATCGCAAAAAATTTCGCGAATTTAAAAACGCATGTGAGTTACTTTTTTTGCTAAAACCTCGTACCTACCTTACTGATCACATTAAGGTTTGTACTATTATTTCTTACCTATCAAGCGATCCTCGAGCCTGGGCAGATTCTCTTTTTGAGAAAAACGACCAGCTTCTCAACTCCTATGCCTTGTTCCTGGCAGAACTCACTAGCCTATATGATGACCCCAATAGGCAGAGTACTGCTGATCTTCAGTTAAGATCCTTGAAACAAGGAAGGAGGCCTGTAGAAGACTTTGTCGCAGAGTTCAAGAGATGGACCCTTGATTCAGAATGGAATGATGCATCTCTGAAAACCCAATTTAGGCTTGGCCTATCAGAAGCCGTTAAGGACGAGCTCGCCCGAGCGGATCTGCCAAAAACCCTGGATGCATTAATACAACTCAGTATTACCATAGATAGAAGACTACGAGAAAGAAAGGCTGAAAAGATGGGAATGCCATTATCCGTTTCCTCTCGGAGTCTGGCCGTTCCTATGGAGGTAGGAACCATACGCCCACCGCTATCAACTATGGAAAAAGCCAAAAGACGAAATGAAAATCTCTGCTTGTACTGTGCATCCCCGGATCACAAGATAAACGTCTGTCCCCTAGTCAACAAAAAGAAGGGTGAGTGTTCACATGTCTCTCTAGGAGGATTGACAACTTCATTCACTAACCCCTACATTTCTGTTTTTTTGACATTACAGTGGGACCAGAACAGGATTACTACTAAGGACATGATTGACACAGGATCTTGTGGAAATTATATGGATATATGTTTTGCTGCTTTAAATAAAATTCCTATTATTTCTAAACTCAAACCTGTCTCAGTAAGTCTTATTACCGGTGTTCCGTTATCCTCTGGTCCGATCACCGATCAGACACAAGCACTTCTAGTCACTATTAACGAGTCTCATAGGGAGACTTCTACCTTCGATTTAATACCTTCACCCCACTTTCCCATTGTGTTGGGACTTCCCTGGTTGCACACACACCAACCAACCATAGATTGGAAGAAACGGTCCTTGACCTTCCCTTCTTGTTATTGCGAGGAAACGTGTAACCTCCCGTTTTCCGGGAAGATTCTGTCTGTGGTGACAGATGAGATTGCACCACTATGTTATCAGGATCTTTCTGAGGTTTTTCTTGAGAAAAATGCTCAAACATTACCTCCTCATCGAGACTATGATTGTAGCATTGATCTACTCCCAAATAGCAAATTGCCGTTCGGTCATGTTTATCCTCTTTCACAGGATGAACTTGCCCATCTCAAAACCTATTTGGATGAGAACTTGGAAAAAGGTTTTATTAGACCTTCCACTTCTTCCACAGCAGCAGGACTCTTTTTTGTTCGCAATAAAGATTCAAGTCTCAGACCTATCATCGACTACAGGAAATTGAATGCTATCACAATAAAAGATCGCTATCCTCTACCGCTTATCCCTGAGCTCATTGAGCAGGTGCGTGGAGCTACCTATTTTTCAAAATTAGACCTGAAAGGAGCATACAATCTCATTCGAATCCGTGATGGACACGAGTGGAAGACTGCGTTCAGAACTAGATACGGATTGTTCGAATATCTTGTGATGCCATTCGGCCTATGCAATGCCCCTGCAGTTTTCCAACGATTTATAAACGATATTTTTAAAGACTTACTAGATGTCTGTGTTGTGGTATATCTGGACGATATACTTATATATTCACGGACCCTGTCTGAACACATAAGACATGTAAGACTTGTATTATCGAGATTGCTTGCACATAATCTTTATGTGAAGCTGAAGAAATGCTTGTTCCATAAAGATGAGGTACTCTTTCTAGGCTACATCATATCCAAAACAGGAATCGAGATGGACATGAGTAAAATATCCTGCATTCAGGATTGGCCTACACCAACTACACGCAAGGCGCTACAGCGATTCCTGGGATTTTCAAATTTCTACAGGAAGTTCATAAAAAACTTTTCTGCTATTGTGAGACCCCTCACACAGCTCACTAGCATAAAAATACCATTTAAATGGTCAGAAGAAGCAAATAAGGCTTTCCACTTGTTAAAGACAAGGTTTACTTCCGCTCCCATATTACGCCATCCAGACCCATCCCTCCAATACATTCTGGAGGTAGATGCGTCAAACCTGGCAGTAGGAGCAATACTCTCCCAACGACCTACCCCCACTTCACCACTTCATCCAGTCGCCTTTTTTTCTAAATCCCTGAGCAGTCCCGAGATAAATTACCCCGTGGGTGAAAAGGAACTGCTTGCTATAAAATTGGCTCTGGAGAATTGGCGACATTTACTCGAAGGCACCCAATTACCAATAATTATATACACGGACCATAAAAACCTCCAATATCTTCAGACTAGCAAAACTCTCTCGCATCGACAGGTACGATGGTCACTATTCTTTCTAAGGTTTAACTTCTTAGTGACCTACACACCTGCAGATAAGAACAAAAAGGCGGATGCACTATCACGACTAACTGAAGAAAACTACTTTGAAATTCCTTCCGTTCCTATAATACCTCACAAACGCATTATTGGAGTTGTCCGTTCCTTGAAGGAAGAGGTTCTGCATGGTATAAGGTTGGATTCACCCCCACCACAACTAAATACCGATGCAGAAGGCTTCCTCTACTACAACGACAAACTTTACATACCACCTACCCTACGCACCAAGATCTTGGAATTATCGCATGATGTGCCTATGGCAGGACATATGGGTATGACAAAGACTTTCAATTTGATTTCTCGGCAATTCTGGTGGCCTGACATGAAAACATCTATACAAAAATTCGTCTCTTCATGCAATGTCTGTGCCAGGTCCAAAATTGACACTACGAGACCATCCGGTCTACTATGCAGTCTACCAATACCCCAAACTCCATGGGAGGTTTTGTCATTGGACTTCATCGTAGAATTGCCTCCTTCCAAAGGATTTAATACCATCTTGGTGTCAGTGGACCATCTGACAAAGATGGCACATTTCATTGCTATTCGCAGACTACCTTCATCCAAACAAACGGCAGAACTCCTGATGAAACATGTCTTCAGATTACATGGTATCCCAAAAACTCTTTTGTCTGACCGTGGATCCCAATTTATTTCTAAATTCTGGCAAGAACTATGTCACATACTACGGATTGAGCGGAAGCTCACTTCTCCTTACCATCCGCAGACCAACGGACAGACTGAAAGAGTCAACCAATGCATCGAGCAGTATTTACGTTGTTACACTTCTTACCAACAGGATGATTGGTTGGATCTTCTCCCCCTAGCAGAATTTGCCTACAACAACGCAACTCACAGTACAACCAAGCAGAGTCCGTTCTACTTGAACTATGGGTTCCATCCCTCTATTCTCCCTCCACGCATCCTTCCTTCAAATAACCCAGTAGCCTCAGACTATCTTACCCAAATAAAGGATTCTCTGGGTTTACTAAATACTACCATTGCACACGCTCACAGTCAACAAAAGAAGTACTATGATCTTCGTAGAAGACCTTCTCCACAGTATACTATCGGGGACCTCGTTTGGCTCTCAACAAAAAACTTGAGACTGAAGATCCCTAGCAAAAAGCTTGGACCTCTGTTCTTGGGACCTTTCCCAATCAAGAAACTTATTGGAAAAGCTGCAGTGCAGCTCACATTGCCAATGGACCTAAAAATCCATCCCATTTTCCATGTGTCGCTACTAAAACCCCATGTTCCGGACCAAGGAATAAGGCCTAATATTCCACCTCCCCCTCCTGTACAAGTTGAAGGTGGAGAAGAATACGAGATAAAAGAGATTCTGGATTCTCGTATCTACAGAAGAAGACTTCAGTACTTAGTTCGATGGAAGAACTATGGGCCCCAAGACGACACCTGGCTAAACACCTCTGACATACATGCCCCTAGATTAATCCGCAATTTTCATGCGAGATACCCAGACAAACCAGCTCCAGAGGCCTTCAGGAGCAGGCCTTAAGGGGGGGTATTGTAATGTTCCGGTACCTTTGGTACCCTAAATTACACTTTCCACAAGTGTATGCGCCCCACCATTTACTTTTGGAAAGGTGCGCATACACCTTTAAGACTGGAGCTGTCATCACCCAGCGCCGGACTAGATGGCTATTTAAAGCGCCGGTTCTCACTCACATGTGTTTGTTCAAACACCCTTACCTGGATGCTAACCTTGCTTGAAGCTTCCATGCTTGCAAGCTTACCTCGCTGACGGAACCTTGCTGCGCTGATCCCTGTATCCCGCTACTGGATCATCCGCCTCTCCTGAACCACTCTTCGGCTGTATCGCTAATAGTGCTAAGTACCCCGCAGGGGAATTCTCTATAAACTTATACTAAGCTTACACTATCTAGCTCTGCATAGTAAAGACTGTTTATCACATCTGCATAACTAGATTGCTAGCTCTTGAGACTACTGCTACTTTTCTGCACTGGGTTGATCTCTTTTGTATGTCCACCTGCTATTCTGTCATCTGCTACCATACAACATTGCTAAACCTTCCTGCATCCATCTGCTACTGTCTCACCTTCAAGTGTCTATCACCTACCACCTCCACTCAACCTATCCCTCAACCTTCATCATTGTGTTACCACATACATAAAGTCACTCTAGGAACCAGCTTGCTAATTGTGTGTATTTACTGGCTGAAATAAGACCTTCCACACATGATGAGTCATTGAGGTTGGGAATGGTATCTCAGCATATCTCTTACATGACTGCTGACGTGGAACTATTTCTGCAGCTGAAAATCCACACCATATAAGAAACGCAGGAGCGTTACAGAAACACACTCCTGAACATTGTACTCTGCACGTAATACACTCCTGAACATTGCACTCTATACGTAACGCATTCCTGAAGCTTCACTCTTTATCAAAAATGCACTCCTGTTAGGTACCTGTTAGGTAAAGTCCGATGTGGAGCTTGAGTGCTGAGGATTCCGGCGATAACATAGAGATCAGGCCGGCAACAGATCTGGCAAAGCGGTATCCAAACGTAATCCAAAGAATGGTCAGGCAGGCAGAAGTCATACACAAGCTGGCGGTGAAGTACAGGTACGGCAGGCTGAAGAGGGGTCAAGAATACAGGCAAAAGTTCATACACGATAGTCAGTAAAAGAGCAAACAGCACACCCAGGAAGATATTCCAAAACAAACGGGCACTGAGGAACAGGAAGTGCTGCTATTTAAAGGCAGAATAAATTGTACATTGTTCACAGCTGGTTAAATTGTACATTGTTTGCAGCTGGCAGCAGGTGGAGCTACTAAGTCCAAAAGTAAAGCATCAGGCTGGAAAATCACTAAAAAAAACTCCAGAGCTTCTTTGTGGCACAACAGATAAGGCTGCAAGCTATGAAACAGGGAACCTCCTGGTTCAAGGACACCCAGGTACATGACAACTCCTGAACCATGCACCTTGTACGTAACACATTCCTGAACCTTGCACTCTGTACGAAATGCACTCCTAAACTTGCACTCTGTACGAAACACACTCCTGAACCTTGCACTCTATATGTAACACACTCCTGAACCTTGCACTCTATACGTAACACACTCCCGAACCTTGCACTCTATACGTAACACACTCCTGAACCTTGCACTCTGTACGTATTGCATTCCTGAACCTTGCACTCTGTATGTAAAGCATTCCTGAACCTTGCAGTCTGTACGTAAAGCACTCCTGTACCTTGCACTCTTTATGAAACGCACACCTGAACCTTTCACTCTGTACGTATTGCCTTCCTGAACCTTTCACTCTGTACATATTGCATTCCTGTACCTTGCATTTTGTACGGAATGTATTCCTAAACCTTACACTCTGTACGAAAAGCATTTCTGAACCTTGCACTCTCTTTGAAACTCACTCTTGAACCTTGCACTCTGTATGTAAAGCACTCCTGAACCTTGCACTCTGTACGTATTGCATTTCTGAACCTTGCAATCTGTACATTATGCATTCCTGAACCTTGTACTCTAAACGTAACACATTCCTAAACCATGCACGGAAGGCGTTCCCAAACCTTGCACTCTGTATGTAATGCATTTCTAAACCTTTTACTCTGTATCAAAAACACACTCCTGAATAACGGACTGAAATATACTGTGTTAAGTCTGCATTAACGCACAGCAATATACTGTGGTACATTTGCAATAACACACTGAAATATACTGCATTAAATGTGCAGTAACACACTGCAATATACTGTGTTAAACATGCACTAATGCACTGCAATATACTGCGGTAAACCTGCAATAAGGCACTGACATTTACTGCGTTAAACGTGCACTAATGCACTGCAATATACTGCAGTAAACCTGCAATAAGGCACTGCAATATACTGCGGTAAAACTGCAATAGGGCACTGTAATATACTGCGGTAAACATGCAGTAATGCACTGAAATATACTGCGGTAAACCTGGAATAATGCACTGCAATATACTGCGGCAAACGATAATTCGGGTGTTTGTTCGATTTGGCGAACAGCCAATGTTTGGCCCAAACTCTTTCTCGGGCAAAATTGTTTGCCCAGCTCTAACTGTAGCTGATAACTGCCATGGAACCTCTTCCTTTGTTGCTGCTGCATTATCCTTCTGCAGTGTAAACACAGTTAAACTAAATATTTTTTAATGCAGCAGCCATATTTAAGGAAACCACTCTGCAATGCTCATCTATGGAGTCTCTGCAGTGCAGGGGGCATCCTGGCTGGGTTTGATTTGATTCTGGAGGATAGGGATTGGATGATGAAACAGAGGAAGGAGAAGTGGGTCTGCAGGCTGGAGAGAAAAGAGGAAGGGACTGCTTGGGGGTGGGGTCATCTGCACCCGTGCTCATGAGGTAACTCTTATTCTGAGCTCTTATCAATGCCTGGGACCAGGTGGGGGCATCGGTCATGTGAACATTCCAACATTAAAACAGTTCCCGGACTTAGAGATGAGTCACTACACAATGTAACTTTTATGTTGCACTGAGTGTTAAGCCTGCACCCACTCCACCAGTCCAGTGTACTTCTGTTTCCTCACTCCCAGTAACAGAATGGGGTCCCACTGGGCACCTAGCAAGGACCTCATATGTGCTCTCACTTAACTCTTTCTTTCCCATACCTTGTGACCTGGTCATAGATCTCTGTAATGCTAGTCTGCTCCTGGTTGCTATGGAAGACAGATCGCAAGGGGGGGGGAGCCAGATATGGGCCCCCCTTGCTACAGGAGGACCTATCACCTTACAAGGTACTGTGCTTAACGGCTGGTTGCTTGTAGCTCGTTCCTTAACGGCTGGTTGCTTGTAGCTCGTTCCTTCACTTGGTTACCCATAGCAACTGCACTCCTTCACTTGTGCCCTGCTGAGTTAACCCTCTTGTAGTAGTGTTCCTTCATAAGCCATAGTGCAAATACAAACTCAGGTTCTTTATGAATAAGCCAGAACCAACATGAACCCCTTTGAATAACCAGATCAGGCTCAGAATGTTTAATGCAACTTTATTGTTGAAATGCATCATGACAGTACAAAACAAATAACATCCTTTCCCCTAATCCTAAATAAGATTGGCCCAGGCATACCTCAGGAAGGTAAGAGTCCACAATGGTGTAGCACCCTACAGGTAGGTGCTAGGTAAAGGTATAGTGGCCCTTGTCTGCCTAACAGCAGGGCTGTGATTTAATAGTCAGGGTGTCATGTTTTCCAGGTGTGCCTGCTGAAGGGGGAGTCTCCTCACTGGCTCCTGTAAGAGGGTTCTCATAGGGTGGTGGAGGAAACCCAATCAGGGGACACATCCAGGCTTATAACTACCCCAGGAGGCAGATTGTGCAGCAAAGGATTCTGGGAGTGGGTATAAGTTTGGGAGTGGCACATGACACAATGTCTTTGGTGGGAGCAGAGTCCCAGGAAGGAGGGTGCGGCTGTCTCTCCTACTGTCTGAGGAAGGTGGATGTCTCTGGGTGTCGCCTGAGTGTCCAGAGTGTGCTGAGTGAGCCGAGGGGATCCGGTGTGCCGAGAGCCTGCAGAGAGAGAGAAGGGTCCAGTCCCAGGAAAACCTACACAGGTCATGAGTACTGAGGATTGCCCCTGGGGGTCTGCCTGAAGTTAGAGGGGACCTCTCCGGAAGAGGTTCTGGGATCCAGTGCCAGCTAGCGGTAAAGGGGGTACCTAGGTTGAGGACCTTGAAGCTATAGAGGGGGTACCTAGTAAGTAGACCCTGAAGAGTTCAAGGTCAAAGGGGGCACCCGCAGTTTGGGCCCTGAATTGTATAGAGTGTGACAGTTAAAGTGACAGTTAAACAGAGTTCTACTACATACTACCTCAAGCTGTACCAGGCGGGGGAAAGTATTCAGTGACTTTCACAGTACAACAGTGTCAGGAGTTCTACAGTTCTCAGTCCTGGATCTTCTGGACTATAAGTCGAGATTCAGCACTTCCGGAGTTGTCGCTGCTTCAGTTGTCACACCCAGGGTCTCAGCTCACATGGGCTGGAGAGGATAACGGTACTAATGGCAGAGCTACATAAGGCCACAGGTCTGGAAACCTTGCTACAATGGCAAGGTCCATGGCTTGGATGCTGTACTTGATTCCCGGTCTCTCCAGTGCCACATTTGTGCCCACAGGTGAGTCTACGATTCACCTAGACACACGCCCTGTTCTCCAGCTCCCTTGATCTTAGCTATCCCCCTTGGCCCCCAGGTGGGCCTGCCAAAACCAAAAGCCCTGGAACTAAGCTAAACATGTTTAACTGTTTCTCCAGCCTAGGCTGGTGATGGGAAAGCTACCTATATTCACATTTCCAACCTGTGTACATGCTGATTGCACAGGACCTTGTCTTAAAGATAGAAACTTCTCCCTGGGAAGGTGTGAGGTATAATATGGATGCCTGTTGAGACCAGACTGTACTACAGGACACTCCCAGGGCTTGTAAGGAAGGAAAAGGGGGACTGTCTCAGCAGGATTGAAAAAGAGGATTCATAGCGACCCCTATTTCTGTGTGAGGCGTTGAACCAGAGCACATGTCCAGGGACCCAGAAGAAAGTGCCCGTGAGTCTGGTAAGAGACTAACATCACACAAGTTAATCTGCTGTCTGTTGGGAACTGTTGTGCTTTTTTCAAGAGCCCCAGCTATTTTTTTTTTCTATTTAATCTTTCACCGGCCAGTTGGATAAAACTGTGACTGTTATAGCAAATTTGGATTGTCTTTATATACGATGTCACTGGCTGAATCCCATGTGAATACTTCCTAACAGTGGCGGCCGGTCTGTAGAGGGCGCAGGGGCGCCGTTCCCCCAATCTGTGGGCAAAAAAAAAAAAAAGTTTAAAAAAAAAAGATAAAAAAAAAAGAAAATTTTTTAGCCCACTAGGGGCACCGGACCTATTGGTTGCTATGGGGGGGGTTTCACCCCACGTGGGGCGGGCAGAGGCGCCGATTGGCGGCCTTCTGGGGGTCATCGGGGCGCACAGCAATGCGTCCGACACTCCCCACTTTAGAGATGTCCTGGCTGTGATTGGTCCAGACTCCAGCCTGGATCAATCACACAGGAGGACATCCCGGGTGACCTGACATGTGGGGGCGGTGCGTGCGTCAATCACTCACCGTCCCGGCGTCACATCCTCACCTTCCCGCCCGCCGGCGCCGCCAGACCAGAGAGAGCCAGCGGGCGGGAGAAGAAGAAGAGGGAGTCGTTCGTCTCGTGTTCTTCTCGTCTGACTCAGAGGAAGCAGCACGCAGGTCACCGTGAGTGAGGTAAGTGAAGCCTCGGGGGGGGCCCGGCCCACAGCGTGCCCACACACTGTCTGCTTTGAAGGGGGCATGCACACACGCTGGTCTCTGCATTGATGGGGGGGGCATGGCGGGCACGGCAGGCACAGCAGACAAGCTGGTCACTCACTCACTGCACTGCATTTAAGATGGGGGCAGACAAGCTGGTCACTCACTCACTGCACTGCATTTAAGATGGGGGCAGACAAGCTGGTCACTGCATTGATGATGGGGGCAGACAAGCTGGTCACTGCATTGATGATGGGGGCAGACAAGCTGGTCACTGCATTGATGATGGGGGCAGACAAGCTGGTCACTGCATTGATGATAGGGGCAGACAAGCTGGTCACTGCATTGATGACGGGGGCAGACAAGCTGGTCACTGCATTGATGATGGGGGCAGACAAGCTGGTCACTGCATCGATGATGGGGGCAGACAAGCTGGTCTCTGCATTGATGATGGGGGCAGACAAGCTGGTCACTGCATTGATGATGGGGGCAGACAAGCTGGTCACTGCATTTAAGATGGGGGCAGACAAGCTGGTCACTGCATTGATGATGGGGGCAGACAAGCTGGTCACTGCATTGATGGGGGCACGGCAAGTTGGTCACTGCATTGATGGGGCACGGCAAGCTGGTCACTGCATTGATGGGGGTACGGCGTTTTTTGCCGCAAATTTTTCTTTTTGCGCCCCCTCAAATATTTTGAGCACCAGCCGCCACTGCTTCCTAAACAGTGCAAGTTCAGAAGATATTCACTGTAACTACAGGTAAGCCTTATTATAGGCTTACCTGTACGTACAAGTTAAAAAGTGGACTCCACATTTATTATCGAAGGACTAAGGATCTCTGTCCTTAGTTGAAGATGTCTTCTCTCTTCAGTGGTGCTAAGTTGTCCTGTTATGAGGGCCTGGAAGGTAAGCATAGGGCAGATTCACGCCTCCAATGGAAAAATATTTTAACAGCTGAACTTAAAACTGGCGATTAATTATTTTTGAAGGTACAGAAAACCCTCTTACCAAACCAAACCCTCAACCCTTACTCAACCTTTTTTTGGAGGGGAGGGGGGCGTCACCTCTTCTTGGCACAGTTTCGGGAGCTGCTGAAGTGCTTTTCTCTCTATAGAGTTCATACCATCAATTAATTAGGTTTTGTATATCTTTTTTCTAAAAAATAAGCTTCCTACTGAAGAGAAACAAATCCTTTACAACTGTACTCTGTCTACATCGGCCACTCCTTTTATTGTTCCTTTGTTCCGCCATACTTTCTGATATAATCTAATCTGTATCTCCAGTTTCTGTTTGTTTTTATGAAAAAAAAAAAGTTTCCAACTCTTATTTATTTAATATTATTATTTTTTTAAATGACTGTACCATTGTAATTATCAGTTGATTGTGCAAACTCATAGGCTCATGCTTTGTGTTAATCATTAAAGTAGAAGTCCAGCCTAAAACTAAAATCTCTAAATATACTTGCAGCCAGAATCTAAGACTAACCTATCTAGCCCTGTAAAGCAAAAAACGCCATACATACCTTTTCTGAAGCCGGTCCGGTCCCACACTGAGCTGTCAGCGGTGGCTTCTCTGTGGAGGTGTTCTCAGGTGCAGAAGAGGCATTTGACAATGGACGCTCCATAGTAACTCTATGAGTGACGTCACTTCCCAAGCATTTCCCAGCCATTGTTGTCTGTCTCCTGCACATAGCTTCCACCGCTGGAGACTGGACCAGAGTGGCTTTAGAAAAGGTTATGTATAGCGATTTTTGCTTTACAGGGCTAGATAGGTTAGTCTTAGATTGTGAGTGCAAGTAGATTTAGAGATTTTAGTTTTAGGCTGAACTTCCACTTTAATGCATTGTCATGTTCAAATAGCACGCTGATAATAAAAATAATAAAGAGAGAACCATGTATAAGGCTCACTTCCCATTTTTTTGTTTAAAAGAACCTATGGCCTCTTAAGAGGTGAAAACTTGTGTCCATAAACATGTGGAAGATCCCACCACAGTCTGCTGTGTGTGTTATTAAAACGAGGGGGGGGGGGGGGGGGGTCGAGTTATATTGGGACTTTATATGAGACTCATAGACATTTGAGCCTCCATCCCTGTATGCAAGAAAGCAAAAAGACGAATAAAAATTGGGACTTTGTATGAGGTGTGACCAGCTTGAATATAATAATAAATATGGACACATATTTTGTAAAACAAGGAAAAAACAAATAACTATATAGAAATCATATGTTTATTGAAACATCTGAATACTAATAATTGTAAGGCCAATACTTCTGGATAAAAATATGTAACCAATAAATTTGGGATAAACATGAATGGTAAACATGTACCGTATTTATTCGAGTATAACGCGCACTCGTGTATAACGCGCACCCCTAATTTTCAAATAAAAATCGGTATAAAATTTTGTTTCACACCAAATCATTTATTGACAATGTAAACTGGTATAAACACAATACCGAAATAAAATTAACGATAACAATATTTATTTAAAATGCTTCAAAGTCAGATTCATCATCAGATACACCGAAGAGTTGTTCCCATTCTTCTCGAGTTAATTTTTCATCAGTGTCCCAGTTGGCAGGAACATCTGTTTCTCCAGTTTCTTCGCTTTCTTCTGAGTCTGAATTCCACAGCAGGTCGTCTTCTGTGCCATCCATTTTATTGCTGATGCCTGTCTTCAAAAAACTGTTGATGATCATTTCTTTTGGTATGTCTTCCCATGATGTTTTAACCCAGGATGTCACGAGAGATAGGCCAGGTTTCTTGAGGTTTCCTTTTGCAGTCAATTCTTTGTCGTCGGATTTCATCCAGGTAATCCACTTTTCCCTGACTCTGTCTTTGAAGGGTTTGTTTAAAACGACATCTAGTGGCTGAAGAATAGAGGTTAGTCCACCAGGAATCACAGCTTAAAATGTTTTTAGACTTTTCAGTTTGTCCTTCACAGTATCTGTCAGGTGTGAGCGGAACTGGTCCCATACAAGCATGGATTTCTTCAGTAGTGCGCCTGGTCTAGTATTCCAAACTTTATTTAACCATAAAATGATGCCCTTTTCATCCATCCTTCCTTTAGGATGACAATGGATCACGACACCTGGTGGAAATTTAACTCCTTTTGGAATAGTCTTTCTTTTAAAAATCACCATCGGTTTAAGTTTAAAACCGTCTGCCATACAGGATAACACAACGGTAAAATGAGTTTTCTCATGGCCTGTGGTTCTAATCTGGACTGTGTGCTTCTCTTTGCTGTCAATTGTCCTGTTGCCTGGTAGGTCAAAACACATGGGGGTCTCATCCATATTGCCTATCTGTGAAAGTTCAAAATTAATCTGCTTGCGTTGGTTGATTATAAAGGTATGGAATGAAGCGATCTTCTCTTCTAAATCATTAGGCAGCTTCTGTGCTATCTTTGTTCTCTGGCGTATTGCAAGTCCATGCCTTTTCATAAACTTTTGTGTCCATCCATTAGAGGCTTTGAAGTTTGAATCTTTGCAAAACTTTTGGGCTTGAAGTCTAATGTGGAGTGATGTGACGATGTACCCACTACTTCTTTGGTCAATGATCCATTCATAAAGTTCCTTCTCCATGTCTGGGTACATGGCTTGTCTCCCTCGTTGTGCTTTTTTTGTTTTATTCATATCTTTCAGGACGACTTTCTGTTTTCTCCATTCTCTAACATTCGTCTCTGGTACAGCGAATTCTCTGCTAGCTGCTCGATTTCCGTGAATTTCAGCATGATCAACAACTTTGAGCTTGAATGAAGCGTCATATGCAGAACGTTTTCTCTTGATACCCTGAGTTGCCATCGGTTACGGTACGCAAAACACTGAATTGTACAGAAGCAATGCTTACCGTAACGTGTGGGCGAGACGAGGAAATGAAGCGGCAACCATACAGCGGGCCGCCCACTGTACGCGACGAGGGAACGTTTTTTCTCTTCGCCCTCGCGTACAGTGAGCGGCTGCAGCCCGGAAAAGGCGCAGTGCAAACTCACAATTCGCCTGCGCCCTCAATGGATCGGCCGCCACTGCCACCCCACCCCAGCCCTCGTTTATAACGCGCACCCTAACTTTGATTTATTTTTTTGGTAGAAAATTTTGCGCGTTATACTCTAATAAATACGGTAAGTATGAATGGTATAGTAAAACCATAACAATAGTATAAGGTAATCAAATATTGTCCTAGTAGTGGATATTGGCATAAGTTCATATATTGGAAAATTGATGATATCATAGACAATTGGATACATGATGAAACTTGCAATTGTTAAAATTGCCTCCTATTAGGCTCAACGCGTTTTGTGAAAAGTCACTTAATCAGGAGTAGGCACAATTCAAGTATCTGGAAGGGATACATATACATAAACAACAGTATATCCAATAAGTAAGCAAACCTAAATATCCTTTCAAAAGTATAACTTACAATTGGGTATCAATTGTTTCTAAGGTTGCAAATTGTCCGAGGGTATGTCTAACCCGGGAACTGAAGGAGAGCGAGGCCTCCGCGCATCAAGCAGGTGTGTGGGACCTAGGTGCAAAGTAAAGGTCTCCATAGAGGGATCTCAAAAACCTCAGCTCACCACCCAGGTAAAAATCTATAGGTAGCAAGAATTATATGTGTAATATAGTATGATATGTATTACTATAGGAGTGAGGTTTGAATGAGACCCCAAAACCAAGACACAAAAAGAAAAAGCAGGTACTAGAGTGTATATCAATACATGAGAAGACCCCATTAAGGTGTGTAAGGTTTGCTTTTTATTCTGTGTCTGGAGCCTCTGGCTGCGGCCATTCGTTCCAATCCGGACATTTCGGGGGTGCTGATGCGACACAGAGAATACAAGCTTTCATTGTTTGCAGATGATATCCTGCTGACCTTGACTAACCCTTTGATGTCTCTACCTTCCCCGCACTCTGTGTTATCCTCTTTTAGTGCTATTTCGGGTTATAAGATTAACGCCTCCAAAACTGAAGCCATGCCCTTGCATATGCCCACTGATTTACTCTCTCAATTACAGGATTCGTACCCTTATCGATGGTGTCCCTCTGCCTTTAAATACTTGGGGGTCCTCCTGACCCCTTCCCACTTTATGCTGTATCATGCTAATTATGTCCCTCTGGTGAAGTTTCCAAATCTCTCAGTCAATGGATGGGTCTCCCGTTGTCACTTTTGGGACGCATAAATGTGTTAAAAATGTCCATTCTACCCAAATTACTCTATTTGTTTGATACCCTTCCGGTGGCGATCCCCAGGGCCCAGCTTAAAGCCTTGCAGCGGTCTTTTCTAAACTTTATTTGGAAGGGTGGCCCCCATCGGCTGGCTGCGGCAGTGGTGTTCTCCCCGAGGAGAAGGGGGGTTTAGGGGCACCTGATATTATCAAATACTATTTTGCCTCTCACCTCCGTGTGGCGGCTTCCTGGTCATCCCTGGTGGCTCCCAACCGGTGGTCAGAAATTGAATGGGGTGCGATCTTCCCGATCCAACCTTGCCCCCTTCTCTGGTTGCCTGTTTTACACGCTGACAGGGTGCTGAGGAAGATTAGCTTGGCTCCTATGAGGGTCACCATGGAAGTTTGGCACCACCCCTGATATTGTATTGTTGGATTTTTCTTTTTTGCCCATGTATGTTTCTATTCATTGTATCTTGTCCTTTTCTTCTTCTAAATAAAAAATTACAATTTAAAAAAAAAAAAAAGGTGTGTGAGACAATAAGGCCCCATGCACACGGGACGTTTTTAACGCCGCTGTAAGCAGCGTCAGGCGTTTTCTTTTTGCAGCCTAAAAACGCCCCTCCATGTTATTCTATGGCCTCATGCACACTCAGACGTTTTTGAGCTGTAAGTGGCTTAGACGTTTTTAGGCCCCATGCACACGGGACGTTTTTAACGCCGCTGTAAGCAGCGTCAGGCGTTTTCTTTTTGCAGCCTAAAAACGCCCCTCCATGTTATTCTATGGCCTCATGCACACTCAGACGTTTTTGAGCTGTAAGTGGCTTAGACGTTTTTAGGCTGCAACAAGAACCCACCACCTGCGCGTTCTGAGGACCAGCGTTACAGCGTTAAAAACGCCTGACGCTGCTAAAAGCTGAATAACTTTGCTATAACGTTGCTTAACGTGCGTTAAGCCACGTTATACGTTTTTTTTTCTTCCATTCAAAATCAATGGTTCCCTATGGGATCCTATTGATTTGAATGGAGGTCGCACCGCAACACCGCAAGTCGGATCCGACTTGCGGGGTGACTTGCGCTGTGGGAATCTTGAGGGGGAACGCCACGCCAAAATTGGAAAAAAACGGCGTGGGGTCCCCCCCAGGGTTCCAAACCAGGCCCTTCGGGTCTGTTATGGAATTTGAGGGTAGCCCCATGCCGAAAAAACGGCATGGGGTCCCCCACAAAATCCATACCAGACCCTTATCCGAGCATGCAGCCCGGCAGGCCAGGAAAGGGGAGGGGACGAGCGAGCGGCCCCACCCCCCCTGGACCACACCAGGCCACATGCCCTCAACATGGGGGGGTGTTGGTGCTTTGGGGCAGGGGGAGCTCTGCACCCCCCACCTCAAAGCACCTTGCCCCCATGTTGATGAGGACAAGGGCCTCATCCCCACAACCCTGGCCGGTGGTTGTGGGGGTCTGCGGGCAGGGGGCTCATCGGAATCTGGAAGCCCCCTTTAACAAGGGGGCACCCCAGATCCCGGACCCCCTCCCTATGTGAATGGGTATGGGGTACACTGTACCCCTACCCATTCACCCCATAAAAGGCAGTGTATGGAAATAACGACAAGAGACGTTTTGGAAAGTTTATTAAAAATCTTCATCCGACTCTTCTTGTCTTCTCCTCTCCGGGGTCTTCTCCGGGGTCTTCTCCGGGGTCTTCTGCTCTTTTGCTGTCCCCCTCTTCTTGTGTTCTTCTCTCCGGGGTCTTCTGCTGTCCCCTCTTCTGCTGTCCTCTCTTCTTTTCTTCTCCTCTCCGGTCTTCTGCTCTTTTGCTGTCGGCTGTCGGCTGTCTTCTTCCTCCGGTCCTCCGACGACGACGTCTCCGCTGATTATGCCTATCTCCGGTCTCTTCAGCTTATTATATAGCCATTAGGGGCGTGGCCCCGATGACGTCATCTGGAGACCCCGCCCCCTCATGTCACATATGACGTCATCTGTGACATGAGGGGGCGGGGTCTCCAGATGACGTCATCGGGGCCACGCCCCTAATGGCTATATAATAAGCTGAAGAGACCGGAGATAGGCATAATCAGCGGAGACGTCGTCGGAGGAGGACCGGAGGAAGAAGACAGCCGACAGCCGACAGCCAAGAGCAGAAGACCGGAGAGGAGAAGAAAAGAAGAGAGGACAGCAGAAGAGGGGACAGCAGAAGAGGGGACAGCAGAAGACCCCGGAGACAAGAACACAAGAAGAGGGGGACAGCAAAAGAGCAGAAGACCCCGGAGAGGAGAAGACAAGAAGGGCGGACAGCAAAAGAGCAGAAGACCCCGGAGAAGACCCCGGAGAAGACCCCGGAGAGGAGAAGACAAGAAGAGTCGGATGAAGATTTTTAATAAACTTTCCAAAACGTCTCTTGTCGTTATTTCCATACACTGCCTTTTATGGGGTGAATGGGTAGGGGTACAGTGTACCCCATACCCATTCACATAGGGAGGGGGTCCGGGATCTGGGGGGCCCCCTTGTTAAAGGGGGCTTCCAGATTCCAATGAGCCCCCTGCCCGCAGACCCCCACAACCACCGGCCAGGGTTGTGGGGATGAGGCCCTTGTCCTCATCAACATGGGGGCAAGGTGCTTTGAGGTGGGGGGTGCAGAGCTCCCCCTGCCCCAAAGCACCAACACCCCCCCATGTTGAGGGCATGTGGCCTGGTGTGGTCCAGGGGGGGTGGGGCCGCTCGCTCGTCCCCACCCCTTTCCTGGCCTGCCGGGCTGCATGCTCGGATAAGGGTTTGGTATGGATTTTGGGGGGGACCCCATGCCGTTTTTTCGGCATGGGGCTACCCTCAAATTCCATAACAGACCCGAAGGGCCTGGTTTGGAACCCTGGGGGGGACCCCACGCCGTTTTTTTCCCATTTTGGCGTGGAGTTCCCCCTCAAGATTCTCACAGCGCAAGTCGCCCCGCAAGTCGGATCCGACTTGCGGTGCGACCTCCATTCAAATCAATAGGCTCCCATAGGGAACCATTGATTTTGAATGGAAGAAAAAAAAACGCTGCTAAAAGCAACGTGGCAAAACGTGCAATAACGCCAATGGAAAAAGCTACTGAAAGCACGTTTTTACAGCTGCTTTTTCCGGCGTCAGAACTAACTTTGACGTACGTTTTTTCTAACGCCCCGTGTGCATGGGGCCTAAAAGTGTACAAGTGAATAGATATAAACGTCACCACCAAATGGAAGAAAAAGCCAAATGAGAAAAATACATAATCATCAAAGATAACTTCCACTTCAGGTCCTCCAGCGACTCCACAGCCTCCCGACATCAGAACACTACTCCTATATCCGCATAACTAAATTTCTTAATCAACATCCACTGCCAACACTACTATGCCCCCAACTGCTATATGATTATTACACCTCCTGTCTTCAGAAGAAGAAAGGAATATCCTTATTTTACATTACCCTGAACTCTAAAACCACATTCCACAAGACTGGACCCATGGTGAAATGGGAAGAAGACTTACAACAAACATTTACAACCATGCAATGGTCCCAAGCCTTCAAATACTCTTACAATATATCCTGATGCGTTAATCATTGGGAATTAGCACAGAAAATTATTTCACAATGGTACCTTACCCCTTATTGGCTTTCTAAATTCTACCCATCCCACTCGCCACTGTGCTGGCGCACATGTGGACAAGTGGGCAACCTCTACCAAACCCTCTGGCCATGCAAAAATTTAACGAGTTTCTGGAACCAAATTTTCAGTCTCATCTCCTCTTTGACTGGCATACTAAATAAACCCACACCAGCCCTAGCCCTTCTAAACCTGGGGATTGATCCGTTCCCGACACATACACGCTGGATTACAGCTCATATATTGACAGCCGCTAGACTGACGATAACTAGATGCTGGAAAACCACTGAGGACCCCAATGTTTCTGAGGTAGTAGCTTCTGTTATGTTAACCTATGAATATGAACAGTTATTAGCACTTTGCTCTAATTCAATGCGTACGTTTCTGCAACACTAACTGTTAATGATTGTAATTGCCATATTTTACTACTGGCTCATTGTTCTTTTCTACGTTTCATATGTTGAATGCTTTTTATGTGTATGTTTTTCTTGTAAAACTTCAATAAAAATGTATTTGAAAAAAAAAAAAAAAAGATAACTTCCACTTCCACTTTAATGCATTGTCATGTTCAAATAGCATGCTGATAATAATAATAATAAAAGAGAGAACCATATATAAGGCTCACTTCCCATTTTCTTGTTTAAAATTAACCTATGGCCTCTTAAGAGGTGAAAACTTGTATCCATACACATGTGGAATATCCCACCACAGTCTGCTGTGTGTGTTATGTGCTTCCTTTAGTTGAGTCTAAAGCCCCGTACACACATACCGATCGTCGGCCGACGGAACGTCCTACAAATGTTCGCGGCTGGTGTGTTTGTTGTTTGTCTGTTGAAAAGTGCTCCAAACTTGCCCAGGACATTTGTCTTCCGACAGAAAATGACGTCACTACGTTCCACGCACGTTCGCCGCTACAAAAGAGGAAGTGAGTGTTTGGCTGTGACCCTTCTGGGCATCTCGCGCTGATTTCGGTAGCATTTGTTTGGTTGACGACATTTCGCTATTTTCCGAGACATCGTTCGAGAATTTATTATGGCGACCGTGAATTCGTCCGTTGCTGTCGTTAGTGTTGGAGTTTTGGCTCTGAGACGACGTACGAGCAATAGGAAGAAGAAGCGGACCTCCTGGACGAAAAATTGGTTGCTTAACCGTGATCAATTTTCTCATATGTCCTTGCTGAGGGAGCTCCAGGAAAATAATCCTGATGACTTCAGGAATTATTTGAGGATGACGGATCCCATCTTTTACCGTCTTCTTGCCCTGGTGTCCCCCTATATTCTGAAGCAGGATACTTGTATGCGGCTTGCAATTACTCCTGAGCAAAGGTTAATTGCGACGTTGAGGTATCTTGCAACAGGGAGAAGCCTGCAGGATCTGAAGTTCACCACAGGCATCTCCCCCCAAGCTCTTGGAGTCATCATCCCTGAGACCTGCTCTGCCATCATCAAGGTCTTGCAGAAGGACTATATCAAGGTATGTTTGATTTTTTACATTACATTACATGTATTACTAGTTTCACCTGAATTATGATGTTTTTGGATGTACAGCAATTGACACAGGCCATTATTTGTAAACTACCCTCTGTCCGCATGCACATAGTAGTAAAGATGTAGATTATCTTTAACCATTTGTAAAATTACCCACTAACCACCCCACCATTCTCTCCTATGTGTCCCTAAACGCATTGCCTGTTAACAGTATTTTGAATTTGGGTCATTTTATTGCTTTCCCTCAAACAATTATTCCTTGGCCAATGTTTTAGTACCTAGTTAATGATTTATCTAAAATACATCAGTCCATCCATTCCCACCTATGATTCTGTATGTTTATGTAATGATGTTAAAACCTTCACTGACCACAAGCCCTAATTGATGTATAAATGCCCAGTTTTACTTACCCATCCCCCACCCACATGCTAAATCTCAAAGTCAGCATATACCAAAGCTCAAGTTCAGAGGTCTTCAAACTATGGCCCACCAGTTGTTCACGAACTTCAATTTCCATCATGCCTAGTCATGTCTGTGAATGTCAGAGAATTACAAGGCCTCATGGGATGTGTAGTTCTGCAATAGCTGGAGGGCCGTAGTTTGTAAATCTCAGCTCTAGCTGGTGAGTATAATGGGCCATACACACTAGAAGATTGTCAGAACAATTTATCCTTCCGATTTACCAAAACCAAATAATATGAGGTCCAACAAACACTTTCAAATCCTATGCAATCTGGTAGGCCCTTGCACTACATAGAAAAGTTAAATCTGCACGAAAAAGTCTTCAGAGAATCTTCTAGTGTGTATGGCCCTTTACAATATAAGAACAATAGGAGGTTGAAAAGAAATGTATGTAGATGTTACATCCCCATATCCAAACCTTTGCCTTCCTGTTGTATATTTTTTTAGCAAGTTGCATAAGCATTTAACAGACAACTGTGTGTGTAATTAATAATGTGATGTGCTCAAGCACTAATTTTATTTTTTTTTTTTTTTTTTATTTTTTCCCCACAGTTTCCTTCAAACGCAGAGCAATGGCTGGAGATTTCTGATCAATTTCTGGAGAAGTGGAATTTTCCCAATTGTGGGGGTGCTATTGATGGGAAGCACGTCCGCATTGTCCCCCCTCCGAATTCCGGCACATTTTATTATAATTATAAAGGTTTTTTTAGTATAGTCATGCTAGCCATAGTTAATGCAAACTATGAGTTTATTTTTTTGGATATTGGCAAAAATGGCCGCAATTCGGATGGGGGAGTTATTGATCAGACGGAGTTCGCTCGTCGTCTAAAGAACGGCACTCTGAACCTGCCATCCAGGGAGCAAACTGTTGAGGGTATGAGCTTTGTGTTTATCGCAGATGAGGCTTTTGCGCTTGGGGAGCATCTCATGAAGCCCTACCCTCAGAGGAACCTCACCCCAGACCAAAGGATTTACAACTACCGGTTGTCCAGAGCTCGCAGAGTTGTGGAGAATGCCTTCGGGATAATGGCCAACCGGTTCCGGATATTCCTGACGTCCATAAACCTGGCACTGTACAAAGTGGATAATGTGGTCTTGTGTTGCTGCATTTTGCACAACTTCCTACGCAGGAATGCACAAAATTATGTATTGCAGCAACTGGATACTGACCCTGCTATGCCAGGTACAAGTGGAGAGGCCCAACCTTCTAACCAAGTGGAGTCCATGACGTCAATGGAAGTTGGACGGTCAGCATTGGCATCACACAGGGCCCGTCAGATCCGCCAGGAATATCTGGACTATTTCGTGGGGAGAGGAGCTGTGTCCTGGCAGCAATCACTGTCACACACCCATTAATCTTGTTAAAGATTGGACACACAAGATAAATGTCAGAGATATATTATTTTTCAACACATTAAACAAAAATTGCAATGATTCTGTATTGTGGATTATAATCATTTGGGCACATATGCCAAACACAATTATTTGGGTTAATCATGTGTTATATATGTGTGACTTTGGAAGGGTTAATACATTCATCAGTGTGTTTCTTGACTGTAGTCTCTCACCAGCTGATCCAAAGTGATGATGGCCATGTGTTATTTTTTAGCCAGTGGTGTAAATACAAGGGCCTTCTGCACCCCACAAAATGTACACAAACCCTGTCACATTGAGAACTAGGTCACACCCAAGGTTCATCTAATGTCACCTTACATTGGTGTTCATTGTCCAGAAGTTGCCCATACTATATATTTCATATAATACATTAGGGTATTAACAAAGTACCTACACCTGTTATGTTGTGTTCATTTATGACATCCTTCTCACTGCCCACCAATGTTAGGATATGTCAGTGTTATGTGAAACTTGATCATTGTTCATCTCAAAGTGTTATATATATAGGTAATGGAAAGTGAACTAGAGCAACGAACAAGCAATACACTATAGATTACACTGATCTCCCTACACTGATTGCTACTGGCAATATCAATGCCATATTGAATCCTAGGACTGCTAGTACCTTGAGTGTTGAGTCACACTTATGCGATGCGGGAAGTCTGCGACTTTGCAGCCTTCCAGCATTGCATAAGGGTGACCCGCCACTTACTTTTTCCACAGGATTGTATTCCACAAGTGTTAAGCACTGTGCGATCCAATCCAGATACATCAGAAATAAAGGGTCATGTGCGACTTGTATGCGTGTTCAGTGCGAATGTAGCCATACAAAGTGTATGTCTCAATTCACACTGCACATCTGATGGCATGTAATATCGTAGCGCACTGCTCCTTTATTACATGCGATCAGATGTTCATGCGAAAATCAGCTATACAGTTTGTATGGCTCAATTCGCACTGCACTCGCACAAAAGTCGCACATGATGCATTTATTCAGCCGCATCAGGATAGGATCGCACAATCGTTCAAACTTGTGTGATCCGATCCTGTGTGAAATGTCAGATCGCACTGTGATATGCGTTAAAACTGGGGGTATCTTTAACATTTCATTGACACCTCCAGCAACTCGCATATGGCAGTGACCAAAATGCTTTCATTAACATGTAAATATGGGAATAGGACAGCCATCATACATTTAGTGCTTCTTTACACAGCTTTAGACCTCGACCCCCCAACTAAAGTCTAATAAAGAATTGAACACACATTGTTGAATGTAAAAACGTTTTAGTATCAAACATTCACAGGGTTAGGGTTAGGGTTAGGGTTAGGGTTAGGGTGTTGTAAAGTGCTTTTCCCAAACTTGGGTACACTCTTTAACATCTGAGTGTAATTAAAATGCCCTAAAACATTATAAAAAAATTGTAACATCAGGAACATCCCAATACAAACATTAAAAACCTAGTAAAATTGTGGCTTAAAATTTGCCAATCATGTCCACAAAATTGCGCATTTTGATTTGTAATGCCGTTGCAGTCTCCTTTATTTGTTCCAGGTCTGCGCAGCATTGGAGAGCCTCACGGGTCAATTTGGCTAATGTGCAACTATGTAAAACATGCTCTGTAAAAATTAAAAAAAAATGAGTCAATGTGAATCACCTACATGAGGTCATAATAATAGAGAAACATTTGGTGTCCAGGTAATCTTAAATTCCTCTCGAGTTAATACCTACCCTGTTCTTATGCTCTTTTGCCCTAGGCTCTTCTTCTTCCTCCTGTCCTCCTCCGATGCTGTTGCTGATGATTCTGCCGGTCTCCTGAGCTTACTATATATTCATTAGGGGTGTGAACGCATGATGACGTCATTGTGAGGGCATGGTTGTAATGTATATATATTAAGATGCAGAGACCAGAGACGGGCAGAATGCACGGCAACAGCATTGGAGGAGGACAGGAGGAAGAAGAAGAGCCTAGGGCAAAAGAGCAGACAACATAAGAGCAGAAGATTGGACAGCAGAAGAGTGGAGAGGAGAAGATCCAAAGAGCAGAGTGGAGAAGACCGGATGAAGATATTTAAGAACATTTCATAAACGTCTCCTGTCGTTATTCACATACACTTCCATTTATGTGGTTAATGTGTAGGGGTACTATGTACCCCATACCCATTCACATAGTGATTGGGGTCTGGGATCTGGGGGCCACCCTTTGTTAAAGGTTGCTTCCAAAGTCCTAGGAACCCCCTGGCCGCATGACCCCCCAAAACCACCAGACAGGGTTGTGGGGATGAGGCTCTTGTCCTCCTCTACATGGGAGTAAGGTGCTTTTGGGTGTGCGGTGCAGAGGCCCCCTGGCCCAAAGCAACAAAACCCCCCCATGTTGAGGGCATGTGTCCTGCTGTGGTCCAGGGGGTGTTTGGTCCGCTTGCTTGTTCTCTTTCCTGGCCTGACAAGCTGCATGCTTGTATAAGGGTCTGGTAGGGGTTTTGGGGGTAACCCACGCTGTCTTTTTGTTGTGGGCATACCCTCAAACTCAATACCACACACAAAAGGCCTGGTTGTGAACTTGGGGGGACACCCACGGTGGGTTGTTCAATTTTTGGGTGTAGTTCCCCCTCAAAAATCTTCACAACGCAAGTGGCCCCGCAAGTCAGAGCATCCTGATCCGACTTACGGTGCGACTTCCATTCAAATAAAGAGGCTCCCATAGGGAACTAGTGTTGTAAATTGGAGGCTAAAAATAACACTGATAAAAATCATTCTGAAAAAACCTACGTGGGCACACAATTGGCTCTTGGACACTTGGTCCTGGTTCCTCCACAGTTTCGGAACTGGCTTCCATGCTGCTTGGCAAGTTGCCAGGAGATCGGGCTTCTGACCTGGCTGGGGATGCCACATCCTGGCATGATGCAACATCTGCAATGTAAATTTGTAAGGGAATACAAGAATATAAGGTTAAACAATCATTGCAAATACACATATTTCTATGATCCCACTACACAAAAATCTGTGCCTACCAACCTTCTTGTTGCTCTGGTGTCTCATCACTTGTTGGCTCCACCAGGATTATTTCCGGAATAATGTCTTCATCTACATAATACAAAACATTGGCCATATCATAAAAGTCACAAGAGGTACATTTGTTAGGACATGGTGCCCTGCTTGATAGCTCTTTTAGTAACAAATATGAAGACATGTACATGGTTATCTACGAAAAATATGGTACATTAATGTTTGACAGTGCATAGGAACCAATTACCTTTAGTGGAATCTGTGCCACCTTCTGTGCCCATGTCCTCATCTTGTTCGGCAACTGCCGATGGAGCTGCCAGACCTCTCCTCCTCCTTTCCCATAGTTTGGCACGGAGTTTACGTTTTTCTCCTATTTAAAGGTTTGAATAATAATCTGTGATTAATAGGAATGTTTGCTGAGAAGATTCGTGCAGGAAAGAACGTTCGTTGCAACACAATACATATATTTTTAACTATGGCTTCCTGACTTTTAATGTCATATACTAAAACATCAACAATAGATCGATCAAATCACGACATGACAACTAAAATGAGTAATCTAACTTTTTACATAGACATTATAATCTAGACATGTTAATACAACATACACAAAATTATAAAAAACATATTGCATGATTAAAAAAATAAAGAAAAAATAAAACTTACTTTTTTTCAAAATCCGATGGATTTGGGAAAGCTGATCCTGCTCACGGTGTTTGAGGTCAGACCACCGTTTCCGAATCTGATCTTTCGATCGCTCGACACCGAATTTTTTGACCAAACAGGCCACCACCTTGTCCATGATGCCATCTTTCCTGGCATTGGGCCGATCGTAATTTGCCAACTTTCCATCGTAATCCATTTTTTCTAAAATGGAGACCATCTCCACCATTTCTGGCTTTGACATGGGTGTAGCCCTTGATTTTCGGGTGGCCCAATCACTTCGGCCCCCACTAATTGAGCTCCCAGATTGTTGAGACATGGTTCCTAATTAAACAATGATTATTCCACTGCCTCAGGTGTGAGTGTCGCATGTAGGCCTGATCTTCGGCACGTACACACCCCTGCACAAGCCCGCCACTGGAGGAGGAGTTGACGCCTGCGCTGTATTTAAAGGACGCCAGATCGTTCGGCCGACGATTCGCTAGCGGACATATCGAGAGTTGGAGCACGATCGAGCGGCGAATCACGACTTTTCCCCACAAACAAAGGTACGACTCTTTTAATAGAAAGTGTGTGTTTTGGGCCCTATACAGCTTTTATTAGGAATATCTTTATTATGTGCCAAAATACATGCTATTTTAATATGTTTTGTGTTGTTTTGTGTCTTGCAGGCATATACTGTCCTGCAATATGGTGGACAATTTCACCACCCACAACTTTTTAATAAGTTTTATTGATGAGTTCAGGCAACTGCCCTGTTTGTGGCAAGTCAAGTCCGCAGATTATAAAAATCGAAAACTCAGAAAACAGGCCATGGAACATTTGGTGGCCTTCTACAAGCCCGTCTGTCCTGGGGCAAATTTTACTTATATCCGCAAAAAAATAAACAGTATTCGCACTGCCTACAGGCGGGAGTTAAAAAAAATAGAGGAGTCCACCCAGTCTGGAGCAGGGGCACGGAATGTATATGTACCACGGCTGTGGTACTTTGATAACATGCGGTTCCTGGCAGACACCATGGAATCCAGGCCGTCAATTTCAACACTGCCTTCTACTTCGGCAGAGGGCTCAGTGTCGGTAGATCCAAGCCAGGATGAGGATTTCCTGGAGGAGAGTTTTACTCAGGTATGGCATTTCACAATATATTGTCTGCTAAAATGTAATCATGTAACAAAATTATAAGCTAAACCATAATTGACCCTTTAGGTAAACGGGCATAGCAAGGGGTTGGCATGACAGGCAACCGCCAGGGGCGCAGGCCAAGGGGGGTGGGTCACAAAAACATTGGCATTGTTTTATTGTTTATTTTAACAATCCACTCAGCCTGCACACCCCAGAACCCCCAGTTTGCAGGCGGATTCATGCAGGTGTAAAACATTGCGAGCAGCTTCATGCAGGTGTAAAACATTGAGAGCTGCTTCATGCAGGTGTAAAACATTGAGAGCTGCTTCATGCAGGTGTAAAACATTGAGAGCAGCTTCATGCAGGTGTAAAACATTGAGAGCAGCTGAGCCAAAAGACCAGGAGACTGAGACTGCCTCTCACTGCATCCCCAGCACACCTCTGGTCTTACAAACACTGCTGCATCCCCAGCACACCTCTGGTCCTAACAAACACTGCTGTAGCCTCAGCATTCCTCTGGCTCAACCTTTTTTAATACAAAACTAACAGCTCCTGCAAATGATCCATCCATCCTTGCTTCCATGTCTCTGGTCTCTCACTCTGGGTCAGCAAGGCAGGTGGCTTCCTTATTCATGTTTCCCTGCACTGCTTCACCCTCAATGCCCTACATCAAGTCCTCTGCAAGTTCAGGCCCCTCTCTCTCTGCAACCCCCTCCTCTCTCTCTCACACCCCCTCTTTCTCTCCCTCTCTCTAGCTCTCAACCCTCTCTTTCTTTTTCACACCTGAGACAATGATTGCCCACTAGAGAGCTCTACACTGGGCAAACAAGGGGCAAATTAGAAACTTTTAATGCCCTTTAATTTTTTTTTGGGGGGGTGGGTTACAGTTTTACATTGATCTTGGGGGGGGGGGGGGGTTGTTGCCAAATACAGCTCCTCAACAAGGGCACTGGAGACCCTAGATATGCCACTGTATGTAAAGTCTGCTATTTGTTCACAATAATATAACAAACATGCATTTTTATATACACTATAACATTCTAATCAATTGTTCATTTCATCAACAGGGAAGTGTCACTGAGGAGGAGCCAGGTTGCAGCCAGGAGCCTGGGGAGCCTGTGGAGCCTGAGGAGCCTGCGGAACTCTTTCCACCACCACCTCCTCCTGCCAAACGGAGGCAAAAGAGGAAGCACGTGGATGACATCACCGACGAGTTTATCCAGGAGGCCACCATAGCCCTACGTCGGAAACCGGAGGCCAATGAGTCCTTCGGGAATATGACTGCCAAAATCCTGGATAAGGTGGACCTCAGGCAGTGTCAGTATGCCAGAAAAATTATTCTGGATGTGCTGCAAAACGCAGAAAACGGCATACTTACTGAGCACAGCCACGCATGCCAGGAGCACCCGTGCCCTCCACCTCCACCTCCACCTCCACAACACCCACCACCTCGCCAAATGCCACATGGCCAGTGGCAATATGGCCAGCAGGATCCAAACCTGCCCTCATGGCAACCTGATTTCAGTTACCAGCAACTTTAATTTTTGTAACCCCCTATTATTTATTTTACCCCTGTTTGCCAGTTTCTAGTTTAATTTTGTCCAAATGGACCTTTTTTATGTTTAGTTATACGGAAAGTATTGATGTTTGCTTTGTTTTTTTTTTGCTGAGATCCAAAAAATAAAGAAAATTTAAAATAAAAAATGGCCTATCTGAATTTGTTAACATGTTTAATATTGTGCATAACCTGAAAAATATGTTTTAGACATTAATTCATAAAAGAATAAAGGGTCATATCAATAGTTAGATCTTTGGTGTGAAAATACAAAAATAATGGTGAAGAGTTCAAATTATTTAATTCTAAAATTTGATAGAACAGATAGAATAGACAAACATTATCTTCATCATAACAGAACACATGCCTTTTTATTAGAAAAGTATGGCATTATGAGCAGCATCTTCCTTCTTCTCACATTTATCAAGATGAGCATGTGCTCCGCATTTCACCTATTTCTTGGACTTCCGCGAGCCGAAAGTTCTTTCTGAATAAAATGTTGAGTTTACTAGAGAAAATTCTTCCGGGAACTCATTTGGTTTGATCATGCGTGTTGGGATTTGTAGCTGTGTGTCGGCAGAATTGTGTACTGACAGGCGAACAATCGTCCGTTCTGGTGTCGGCATACAAATATTTTCATGTTTGCAAGAAAGACTTTTGTCCGCGGATTGTGCGCAGACATCTGTCGGAGGCACCATACTAACACGCGTACAATCGGCAGATCCTTCGTCCACCGACGTTTGTATGCCGACGATCGGTACGTGTGTACGGGCCTTAAGTTGGAAATGATTCTTCATTGCCATTTAGAAAACCTATAGTGAATCGATGGTAAGGGCCAAGGAGAGCAAAATGCACTCACTGGCCACTTTTTTAGGCACACCTGTCCAATTGCTTGGTAACACAAATTGCTAATCAGTCAATCACTTGGCAGCAACTTAATGAATTTAGGAATCTAGACGTGGTGAAAACAACTTTCTGAAGTTCAAACCGAGTATTAGTATAGGGAAGAAAGGGGATTTAAGTGACTTTGAACGTGGCATTGTTGGTGCCAGACCGGCTGGTCTGAGTATTTCAAAACCTGCTGATCTACTGGGATTTTCACACACAATTATCGCTTGGGTTTACAGGGAATGGTTCAAAAAAGAGAAAATATCCAGAGAGCGGCAGTTGTGTGGAGGAACATGCCTTGTTGAGGTCAGAGGTCCGGCTGGGGAGGACTTTCGGACAGACTGCAGGCCGCCAACCACACTTAATACAATTGGCCCGACAACCGCCAATGCTAATAAGTGTGGCACTGCTGCCTAATGGTCCGCCTACCCTCCTCTGCCCCCATTGGCAGGCATCGTGTCAATAATATAATTTAATTTCTTTAATTCTTTAAACATATTTGTCCTTGAGCGAGAATACTGAATTGCATCATATACAATTAAGACTTTTAAGACTTTTAATTGTATATGATGGCAATAATATTTTGGACCTGCTCACCTCATATGTGCTATCGCAATATGTTACTGGGTTAGCAAGATTACTCCAATCCTATAAGATATTTGAATTTTTGTTTGCTGATTATTTCATTGATTTGTATAATGACTATGTACTTTCTATTTATTATACAAATAAGTGAAATAATCCTATGATTACAATCAGTGGCAGGAAACACAAGTCCAAATATCTTAAAAGAAAGGAGTAATCTTACTAATCCAGTGACATCAGGCTGTACTAATGGGCACTGATAAGGTTGCACTGATGGCCACTGATGGCTGCACTGATGGGCACTGATATGCTGAACTGATGGGTGCTAATAGGCTGCACTGATGGGCACTAATAGGATGCACTGATGGGCACTGATGAGGCGGCAATGGGGGGTACTGACAAACTGCACTGATAAGGCAGCACTGATATGCTGCATTGATGGGCACCGATGAGGCTGCACTGATGGGCATGAGGCAGAACTGATAAGCTTCACTGATGGGGCTGCACTGATATGCTACCCTGATGGGCACTGATATGTTGCACTGATGGGCACTAATAGGTTGCACTGATGGCCACTAATGAGGCTGCGCTGATGGCCACTGATGAGGTGGTACTGATAAGCTGCATTGATAAGGCATCACTGATGGGCACTGATATGATGCACTGATAGGCTGCACTGGTGGCCACTGATGAAGCTGCACTTATATGCTGCACTGATAAGACTGCACTGATGGGCACTGATGAGGCTGCACTGATGGGCACTGATGAGGCTGAACTTATGGGAACTGATGAGGCTACGCTGATGGGCACTGATAGACTGTGGGTGTGGTCTGTGGTTTACAGATCACAGGACGGGTCATAAACAGGAAAGGGTGCGGCCCTTACAGGAAGGGGTGGGTCATATTTAAATTAGGGGGTGCACACGTTTAGTCAAGCCTAGGGCAGCACAAAACCTAAATACACCACTGCACATAGTGCCCTCTCACCCTCTTGTCAAGCCCTGTACTGAGCCACATTCTTGTCTGAACAATGTGTCCAGGTTCCGGCTGGACTGAAACCCGGACACATGATTCAAAACCTGGGCTGTCCAGGTGAATCCTGGACAGGTGGCAACCCTAAATGTGAGTATGACTAGGATTATGAAAGACCTGTGGAACACTGGGCTGGGGCAGAAAAAAGTCTTGAGGCACATTAAGCGCACTGAAACATGGTGGTCTTGGTCGGTTTGCACCTAACAGTGGGAGTGGCTTAAAGAGGTACTGAGGAACATGAGCCTAGTGATATACACAGTTTGTCCATGCCACAGTCCTTGTACCCACAAAATACTGCTAATTACTGTGATTGCAGGAGAAGTAATTGACCTACAGGAGCAAAGTGACACTGCCTCTTTGCCTCTTTCACATCAAATCTGGAAGTGTGAGTAAAGTGCTAAAAGGCAGCGAGGAGAGATTTCCCCACAAGAGTGAATACATGAGTGGGAAGTGGATATTCTTAGTAAGGCCAATGTATGAGTAGCTGAAAGTTAAAACTAGAAACACAAAAGCTTTCTGTCAGGGAAATGGCCATAGGAGAACTGGCAACATTGCCAGTAATAGAAATGGACGCTCCTGACTCAACTGACACAGCCCTCTGCTGGCCTGTCAGGGAAATGGCCATAGGAGAACTGGCAACATTGCCAGTAATAGAAATGGATGCTCCTGACTCAACTGACACAGCCCTCTGCTGGCCTGTCAGGGAAATGGCCTATAAAAGGTGGCCATAGGATCAGACTCATTGCTGGATTATCTCTCAGCTTCCTGTGTTTCCTGTGCTTCCTGTTTCCTGTTTGGATTTCCTGTTGTGACTTGGCTTGTTCCTGATTCCGTTTGATCTCCTGCTCCTGGTTTGACCCTTGGCTTCTCCCACTGACCTTGCTTCCGTTACCTACTGTGTATGACCCCGGCTTGCTTCAAGACCTCGGCTATTCTGGTTGTCTCCTGTGCATGACCTCGGCTTGTACCACGGTTCCCGCTACTAGAGACTATTCCTTGGCACAAGGTAGCCCGGCTGCTTCAGAGCCTTGAAGACTCATACCCTGCTGCGATTCCAGCCTGTTCCAGTTCGCTCTCGGATTGCTCTGGTTCTACCTACCTGCCTGCAGCTGGTAACCCGTGCCACTTGGGGCGCCACACCCTTTGTACCATCTCCAGGGGTGTGCCGCACTGAGCCGCAAGGGGAGCCCTCTCAGCACCTCGGCCTCGGATCAGGTAACCCTGACAGTATAATCCAGCCATGTCAGAGGCCGACAGAGGTGCTTCCCCACTCGTGGTTCTATGCCAGCAGGTCACTGCCCTTACCCAGGCAGTACAGCGTCTGCAGGAGGGATACTTCCAACTGGAAGGTCGACTGCAACATCTGACAACTTCTCCTGCTCCTGCGGATCCCAGTCCTTCATCCACCAGCACAGTTTCTGCTCCATCCGTCCCGGGACAGCCAGTTTCCTCCCACACTATGATGGTTCCTCCCCCTGAGCCACGGGTGCCAATACCTGAACGCTTCTCTGGTGAACGGAAGAAATTCAGGGCCTTCAGAAACGCATGCCAACTATACCTGGCCCTCCAGCCTAGGACTTTCACTTCAGAGACTGTAAAGGTTATGTTTGTGATTTCATTACTGTTGGAGGAGCCACAGGCCTGGGCCCATGGCCTGCTGGAGCAAAAGGACCCTGCTCTCAATTCTATTGACACCTTCTTTGATCTAATGGCCCAACTTTATGATGATCCTCAGCGTGTGGCTACGGCTGAGGCTACCTTGCATTCCCTCCAGCAGGGAAAACGCCCCGCCGAAGATTACACAGTAGAGTTCCGCAAGTGGTCAACTGATACGTGCTGGAATGAGGCGGCCCTCAGGTACCAATACCGTCTGGGATTATCCGAATCTCTTAAGGATGAGTTGGCCAGGGTAGAGACTCCCACTACTCTAGAGGGACTGATTCAACTTACTATCCAGTTCGATAGGCGCCTCCGGGAGCGTCGGTTTGAGCGCTCACAGACTTCTCGCCCAACCTGGATGTTGCCTAGGGCCCCTTACCACTTCACTCCAACACCAGCACCTTTCCCCGCTACCCATGCAGAGGATGAACCAATGCAGATCGGCCAAGTGCGTTCTTCACTAAGTGCAGATGAAAGACAACGCCGCCGACACGCCAATCTTTGTCTCTACTGCGGAGGGTCTGGACACTTCCTACAAAACTGCCCCGTGAGACCCCGTAAGTTCCTCCCACAAAGCCCTTACTTCCAAGTTTCCGGATCTTTTCCATCTCATCTCGTTCTTCCTGTCTCACTACAGGTGGCGGAAGAGGAGGTCCGGCTCCTAGCCATAGTTGATTCGGGGGCTTGCAGCTGTTTTATGGACTTGACTTTGGCAAGAAGACTCCGTGTACCCCTCTGCAATAAACGTCAGCGACTTGAGGTACATCTGGCCGATGGTTCCTTGCCCAGTTCTGGACTTGTCACCCAGGAAACCAAGCCCATCCTCACAATAACAAACTCTGGCCACCAGGAATTCATTTGTTTTGACATCCTTTGCTCTCCCATGTTCCCCATCATCCTGGGAATTCCCTGGTTGCAAACCCATAATCCACAGATTAACTGGGCCAAGAAGGAAATTTCCTTTACCTCTTCCTACTGCCTGCAACACTGCTTCGTTCCTGGGGTTAGCAGTCCCGCCAGTTGTTCAACCATCCAATCAATTCCAGATGTCGGTCAGGCTATACCTACAGTCTATCACGAGTTTTTGGATGTTTTTGATGAGAAGGCGGCCAATGTTCTCCCACCTCATCGGCCTTACGACTGCCCCATTGAACTGCTTCCTGGTGCCGAGATTCCTTTCGGACGTATATTTCCGTTATCTGAGGTTGAGCTAGAAACTTTACGACTGTATATTAATGAGAACCTTGAAAAGGGATTCATCCGCCCTTCTTCCTCCCCCACTGGAGCTGGAATTTTTTTTGTCGGGAAGAAAGATGGTTCACTAAGGCCATGTGTGGATTACAGGGAACTTAACAAAATTACGATTAAAAACCGATACCCACTTCCCCTCATCCCTGAACTTTTCCAAAGGTTCCGAACTGCCCAGCTCTTTACTAAACTTGATCTACGGGGAGCTTACAATCTTGTTCGTATCCGGGAGGGGGACGAATGGAAAACGGCTTTCAGGACCCGGTTCGGACATTTTGAATATTTAGTTATGCCATTCGGATTATGTAACGCCCCAGCCACGTTCCAGCACTTCGTAAACTATATTTTCTGGGAATTTTTGGACTATTTCGTAATCGTTTACCTAGATGACATCCTCATCTTCTCTGCTACCCTGGATCTCCACAGAGCTCACGTGAAAAAAGTCCTTGCGACTCTGAGGAAGCACGGTTTATACATTAAAGCAGAAAAGTGCGAATTTGAACAGACTTCCATCCAATTCCTGGGTCTTATCATATCTACCAAGGGAATCGCAATGGACCCACAAAAGGTGAAAGCTATCCTTGAATGGCCAGCCCCTTTAGACAAGAAGGGTGTTCAACGATTCATAGGATTTGCTAATTTTTACAGAAGATTTGTAAAAGACTTTTCAGCTATCATTTCACCGATTACGCAGTTGACTCGCCAGCAGACCAGATTCAAATGGTCCCCAGAAGCTCAGGCAGCATTTGACAAACTCAAAGGACTGTTCACCTCTGCACCAGTCTTACAGCACCCAGATCCGGCTTTACCCTTTGTGTTAGAGGTAGACGCCTCAGAAATAGCCACAGGAGCCATCTTGTCTCAGCGCCAAGGACCTAAGGCCCTACTTCACCCTATTGCCTTTTTCTCTCAAAAGATGAGCCCCTCAGAGAGAAATTACGATGTGGGTGACCGAGAACTGTTGGCCATTAAAACCGCCTTGGAGGAGTGGAGATATTTATTGGAAGGTGCCGCCCACCCAATTTTGATCTTCACTGATCATAAAAATTTAGAATACCTGAGGGCAGCTAAACGTCTGAGACCACGACAGGCCCGGTGGGCTTTATTTTTCTCAAGATTTAATTTCCACATAACTTACCGACCAGGCTCCAAGAACGGGAAAGCAGACGCCCTCTCCCGAATGTTCCCTGATGCCCCCGAGTCTGTGGAACCAAGTACCATTCTGTCAGCACAACATTTTTTCCTGATCCAGCCAGAATTAAAATCCTCAATTAAACAGGCATCCACCCAGTACGCAGACACAGAAATACCCCCCTTGGAGAGTCGAGACGGGTTCCTTTGGCACCAGGACAAAGTTTTCATTCCCCAACCAGTCAGGCTCCAAGTTCTAAAGACTTTCCATGACCATCAGCTGGCCGGACATTTTGGTGTACGAAAGACCCTTGAGCTTATCCAACGCTCCTTCTGGTGGCCCAGTTTAAGGAAGGATTGCCAGTCTTATGTTAGCTCCTGCGTTGTCTGTCAGCGCAACAAGGGGTCCAACACCAAGTCCTGGGGTCTGTTAAGGCCTCTACCCATCCCTGAGCAACCCTGGAAGATGATCTCATTGGACTTTATTGTTGACTTACCTTCATCTGGGGGTTTTACTACCATCTTGGTGGTAGTGGATCGTCTGACCAAAATGGCCCACTTCCTGCCCATGACCGGCACTCCATCAGCCCCAGAAACAGCAAAAATATTCATCAAGGAAGTAATCAGACTACATGGGCTTCCGGATAATATTGTTTCCGATAGAGGAGTACAGTTCACCTCCAGATTCTGGAAGGATCTTTGTAAGACCTTGTCCATTAAAATATGTCTTTCTTCCGCTTACCATCCCCAAAGCAATGGCCAGACAGAAAGAACAAACCAGACGCTAGAACAGTATCTTCGTTGTTTCTGTACTTTTGCCCAAAATGACTGGATATCCCTTCTCCCATGTGCGGAGTTTGCATACAATAATTCGGTACATGCCTCCACTAACCAGTCCCCATTTTGGGCGAATTATGGGTTCCATCCCTCCTTTTTGCCCAATACCCTTCCGGAAGCATCTGTCCCTGCAGTCCAAGACCGGATTAATTCTATTCAGACTAACTACTTATTCCTTCAGGAGGCCGTCCAGAAAGAACAAACGGATTACAAGAGGTTCTATGATAAAAAGAAAAGAAATGAACCTACCTTTAAAAGAGGGGACAAAGTGTGGCTTTCCTCAGCTAATCTGAAACTTTCCTGCCCATCCCGAAAACTGGGTCCAAGATTCGTTGGACCCTTTGAGATCAAAAGGGAGGTCAACCCTGTGGCTTTCGAACTGGTTTTACCCAACTCCTACAAAATTCACCCAGTATTTCATGTATCTCTGCTAAAACCAGTTGTACCCAGCCCTTTTTCTGGTAGGCATGAATTACCCCCTCCTCCAGTCCTGGTGGAGGGTGAAGCGGAGTATGAAGTGGAGGCCATAATGGACTGCAGAAAGAGGGGTAGACAAACCCAGTACCTCATCAAGTGGAAGGGGTATTCTGCAGAGGAAAATTCCTGGGAGCCTGCAAATAATGTACACGCTCCTAGACTGATGCGGGAGTTCCACAACAGACACTCAGAGAGACTGGCCCGTCTGGGCATCCGGAGGCTGCCCCTCGGGGGGGGGGGCACTGTCAGGGAAATGGCCATAGGAGAACTGGCAACATTGCCAGTAATAGAAATGGACGCTCCTGACTCAACTGACACAGCCCTCTGCTGGCCTGTCAGGGAAATGGCCATAGGAGAACTGGCAACATTGCCAGTAATAGAAATGGATGCTCCTGACTCAACTGACACAGCCCTCTGCTGGCCTGTCAGGGAAATGGCCTATAAAAGGTGGCCATAGGATCAGACTCATTGCTGGATTATCTCTCAGCTTCCTGTGTTTCCTGTTTCCTGTTTGGATTTCCTGTTGTGACTTGGCTTGTTCCTGATTCCGTTTGATCTCCTGCTCCTGGTTTGACCCTTGGCTTCTCCCACTGACCTTGCTTCCGTTACCTACTGTGTATGACCCCGGCTTGCTTCAAGACCTCGGCTATTCTGGTTGTCTCCTGTGCATGACCTCGGCTTGTACCACGGTTTCCGCTACTAGAGACTATTCCTTGGCACAAGGTAGCCCGGCTGCTTCAGAGCCTTGAAGACTCATACCCTGCTGTGATTCCAGCCTGTTCCAGTTCGCTCTCGGATTGCTCTGGTTCTACCTACCTGCCTGCAGCTGGTAACCCGTGCCACTTGGGGCGCCACACCCTTTGTACCTGTCAGTTACCTTGGTGGAGGCCGAAGTGCTGAGAGGGCTTCCCTTGCAGCTCGGTGCGGATCACCCCTGGTGGTGAAACAGGAGATGACACGTCCCAAGGAGCACTGGATGCGGATGGATCATGGATGGATGGTGATTCAGGACCGCTTCCAGGAGATCTATAGATGCTCAGAGAAAAGAGACAAAGGTTAATGCCAGGCCGAGGGTCATACACAGATAATCAGTCCGAGGAGATGAAGGTACAGAGGGCCGCACAAGAGAGAGAGTCCGTGGGATCCAAGCCAAGGTCGGCACACAGGAGATCCAGCAGAGGTGTCTTTTAGAGTAAGGGGTGGTCAGGCAAGCCGAGGTCAAACGAAGGAGAGATGCAGGTAAGTCAAAGGAGCTAGCCGGGATAAACAGGAACAACAGGCAATCGAACAGGTCACGGGTACAGGAGCTGATGATAAACCAGCACTGAAGCACAGCCAGAGAGTGTCTTATATAGGGCCAGGGCTGGGGAGATGGGCGTGGTGACACACCTGCTCTGCATCCAGCATTCTATTGTTGCTGAATGCTGATTCCTTTCCTGACAGTGCCCCCCCCCCCGAGGGGCAGCCTCTGGATGCCCTCTGACCATGTTTTTCCGGAAATTTGCTATGAAATTCTCTCAGAAGCTTAGGAGCATGGATATTACCCAATGGTTCCCAGGAATTGTCCTCCGGGGGGTATCCTTTCCATTTAATTAAGTATTGAGTGCGATTGCCTCTCCGTCGGCAATCTAAGATAGTCTCAATCTCAAATTCAGGCTCCCCTTCCACTGCAACTGGAGGAGGTGGTACCTCTTCTCTCCCTGGGTATGGGCTCGGTATTGCGGGCTTCAGTAGCGAGGCATGAAACACCGGGTGAATTTTGAAAGAACCGGGCAAGACTAATTCAAAGGCCACAGGGTTCACCACTCTCTTGACCTCGAAAGGACCAATGAATCTTGGCCCCAACTTCTTGGATGGGCAAGAAAGTTTTAAATTAGTTGACGAGAGCCAGACCTTATCTCCCACCTTGTGTGCAGGGTTCACCTTCCGTTTGAGGTCAAAGAATTTCTTATAATCCTGTTGGGCTTTCTGAATATTGTCCTGTAGTAACTGAAAATTAGCTTTAATGGCAGCCAGACAATCCAGGACTGCGGGAACCGTGATTTCCTGGTCCAAGTTGGGCAAGAAAGAAGGATGGAAGCCATAATTAGCCCAAAACGGGGTTTGGTTGGTTGCGGAGTGTACAGAATTATTGTAAGCGAATTCTGCGCATGGGAGCAGGGAGACCCAGTTGTCCTGAGAGCTGGTGCAAAAGCATCGAAGGTACTGTTCTAGAGTTTGATTTGTTCTCTCCGTCTGCCCGTTGCTTTGTGGATGGTAGGCAGAGGACAGGGACACTCCAACCGCCAAGGCCTTGCAGAGCTCCTTCCAAAATCTAGAGGTAAATTGAACGCCTCGATCTGATACTATATTATTCGGAAGTCCATGTAACCTGACCACCTCTTTGATGAATGCGTTGGCTGTTTCCAAG
The DNA here is from genome assembly GCF_965119305.1 of Pelophylax lessonae. Classification (NCBI taxonomy): domain Eukaryota; kingdom Metazoa; phylum Chordata; class Amphibia; order Anura; family Ranidae; genus Pelophylax; species Pelophylax lessonae. The sequence continues at coordinate 47,922,263 of NC_138769.1, read as the reverse complement.
GCAGAAGGAGTGCCCACCATGGGCAGGAAATTAGCCATTTTTGAAAGTCGATCTACGACTACTAGGATGGTGGTAAACCCTTCTGAGGGCGGTAGTTCAACTATAAAGTCCATAGATAAACCTTTCCAGGGCTGCTCTGGAATCGGTAATGGCCTCAACAGGCCCCATGACTTGACTTTTGCCCCTTTGCTCCGTTGGCACGTAATGCAGGAATTCACATACATTCTGCAGTCCTGGTGCAGTTGAGGCCACCAAAAGCGGCGTTGAATAAGTTCGTAGGTTTTTCTCACCCCAAAATGTCCGGCAAGTTTGTGGTCATGAAAGGTTTTGAGGACCATCAATCTCACTTGTGCGGGAACAAAAATTTTTTCCTGGTACCAGAGGAGTCCATCCCGTTTCTTTAGAGACTCTGCTTCAAGTCCTGTACATTGGGTAGAGGCTTGTTGAATTGAGGTTTGTAGGTCAGCGTGGATCAGGAAAAAGTTTTGAGCTGACAAGATGGTATTGGGCTCCGTTGTGCTGGGAGAGTCTGGAAACATCCGGGACAGGGCATCCGCTTTTCCATTCTTCGACCCTGGCCTGTAGGTGATATGGAAATTGAAGCGTGAGAAAAATAAAGCCCACCGGGCTTGCCGAGGTCTTAGGCGTCTAGCGGCCCTGAGATATTCTAGATTTTTGTGATCCGTGAATATCATAATAGGGTGCATTGCACCTTCCAGCAGGTACCTCCATTCTTCTAAGGCACATTTAATGGCCAGGAGTTCCCGGTCCCCCACATCGTAATTCCTCTCTGGGGGTGACATTTTCCGAGAGAAGAACGCTACCGGATGTAGTAAGGCCTTTGGGCCTTGTCGCTGGGACAGGATAGCCCCTGTGGCTACTTCCGAGGCATCCACTTCGAGGATGTAAGGTAAAGCTGGGTCCGGATGTTGGAGAATAGGTGCGGTCACGAACAGGTTCTTTAACTCATCGAAGGCTGACTGAGCCTCCGGTGACCAGCGGAAGCGGATCTGCTGGCGCGTAAGTTGGGTGATGGGTGTAATAATTGTTGAAAACCCCTTCACAAACCTTCTGTAAAAGTTAGCGAAACCCACAAATCGCTGAACTCCTTTTTTGTCTGTGGGGGCTGGCCACTCCAGAATTGCTTTCACCTTCTGCGGATCCATAGATACACCCCCTGTTGAGATAATGAGCCCTAGGAACTGGATGGACTCTCTCTCAAATTCACACTTCTCCAGTTTCACATAGAGCCCATGTTTCCTCAGGGTGGCTAGTACTTTCTTAACGTGGATCCGGTGGAGTTCCAGAGTGGAAGAAAAGACCAGGATGTCATCTAGGTACACAATTCGGAAGTTGTCCAGAAACTCTCGAAAAATGTCATTCACCAAATGTTGAAAAGTGGCCGGGGCGTTACACAGCCCGAAGGGCATGACCATATATTCGAAGTGGCCAAACCGGGTCCTGAATGCTGTTTTCCACTCGTCCCCCTCTCGGATGCGGATAAGGTTGTATGCCCCTCGGAGGTCTAATTTAGTAAAGACCCGGGCAGTCCGAAAGCGCTGAAACAACTCTGGAATCAAAGGGAGAGGATAGCGGTTCTTGATGGTCACCTTGTTGAGCTCCCGGTAATCAACGCAGGGTCTTAATGTGCCATCTTTCTTCTCAACAAAGAAGATTCCAGCACCCGCTGGAGAGGATGAGGGCCTGATGAACCCCTTTTCCAAGTTTTCATTGACATAGGTTCGAAGAGTTTCCAATTCCTTCTCAGACAGGGGAAATATTCTTCCGAAAGGGATCTCTGCCCCTGGGAGAAGTTCAATAGGGCAGTCGTAGGGCGTGTGAGGGGGTAAAACATCAGCCTTTTTCTTGTCAAATACATCCCTAAAGTCCCGATAAGCTTCAGGAAGGTCTTCAAGGGGGTCTGGGACCGGCTGGACGGCTAGACAAGCGGCAGGGGCATTGGGTCCAGGAGGGAAGCAGTGATCCTGGCAGTATTTGGATGAGAAGGAGATCTTCTTCTTTACCCAATCAATTTGGGGATTGTGAGCCTGGAGCCAAGGTAGGCCTAGGATTACCGGGAATAAGGGAGAGGACAAGACATCGAAGCGGATGAACTCTTGATGGCCTGGGGTTGTGATAGTAAGAACCGGATAGGTCTCTTTGGTCACGGGTCCGGAGCTAGGCAAGGACCCGTCGGCCAGAAAGACTTGAAGCCGTTGCTCCTTAACTTGCAGGGGGACTCCTAGTTTCTTAGCTAGAGTGCAGTCCAGGAAACAACTACAAGCTCCGGAGTCAATAATTGCCGTCAGCTGGATCCTCTCTTCGGCTACCTGTGGGGAGACAGGAAGGGTAAGGTGAGCAGGGGACGGCTCAGAGACCTGGCAGTTCAGAACAGACCGTGAATAGCACTTACTAGGCCTCACAGGACAGTTGCGGAGAAAATGGCCAGGAGCTCCACAGTATAGGCAGAGGTTCGCCTGGCGGCGACGTTGTCGCTCTTCGGGGGTTAGGGAGGAACGAATTAGCCCAATCTGCATGGGTTCACAATCTGCAGAGGCATTGACAGCTGGTCCAGGAAGAGGAGAGGCAGCAAATGGAACCTTAGGCATGACCCAAGTAGCTCGAGCCCCCTGGAGGCGTTCTGAGCGTCTTTCCCGGAGACGCCTGTCCATCTGGATGGCAAGGGAGATTAAATCTTCCAAGGATGCTGGTGTCTCTACTCGAGCAAGCTCGTCCTTTAGAGCTTCAGAGAGGCCATGTCAGTACTGATACTTCAATGCTGCCTCATTCCATTCCGTGTCGGCTGCCCACCTACGGAAATCTACAGTGTAGTCCTCGGCCGGGCGTTTGTTCTGTTGTAGGGCATGTAAGGCAGACTCTGCGGTGACCGTGCGCTGGGGATCTTCATATAATTGGGCCATAGCCTCAAAGAAGGAGCTTACGGAATTTAGGATCGGGCTCTTCTGTTCCAGGAGGTTGTGTGCCCAAGTCTGAGGTTCGTCAGCCAATAGGGAAATTATAAACCCTACTTTAATGGATTCAGAGGAGAAGGTCCTGGGCTGGAGAGCCAGATATAACAAACAGGCATTCTTGAAGGCCCTGAACTTCCTTCGCTCCCCACGGAAGCGTTCTGGCGTGGGCACCCGTGGCTCTGGTGGCGGAGCTGAAACTGAATGGGTGGAGCTAGCTTGATCCGGTTGGGACGGAGCCGGTAGCGAGCTAGTGGCAGGCTGAGTAGGGTCCGTCGGGGAGGAGGAGCCGGCTAGGTTAAGTACCCGACCTTCCAGCTGGAAGTAACCATCTTGTAGTCTTTGTACGGCCTGGGTCAGGGCTGAAACCTGTTGGCACAGAGCCTCGAGCGGGGAAGCACCTCTGTCGGCCTCTGACATGGCTGGTTTATGCTGTCAGTTACCTTGGTGGAGGCCGAAGTGCTGAGAGGGCTTCCCTTGCAGCTCGGTGCGGATCACCCCTGGTGGTGAAACAGGAGATGACACGTCCCAAGGAGCACTGGATGCGGATGGATCCCGGATGGATGGATGGATGGTGATTCAGGAACGCTTCCAGGAGATCTATAGATGCTCAGAGAAAAGAGACAAAGGTTAATGCCAGGCCGAGGGTCATACACAGATAATCAGTCCGAGGAGATGAAGGTACAGAGGGCCGCACAAGAGAGAGAGTCCGTGGGATCCAAGCCAAGGTCGGCACACAGGAGATCCAGCAGAGGTGTCTTTTAGAGTAAGGGGTGGTCAGGCAAGCCGAGGTCAAACGAAGGAGAGATGCAGGTAAGTCAAAGGAGCTAGCCGGGATAAACAGGAACAACAGGCAATCGAACAGGTCACGGGTACAGGAGCTGATGATAAACCAGCACTGAAGCACAGCCAGAGAGTGTCTTATATAGGGCCAGGGCTGGGGAGATGGGCGTGGTGACACACCTGCTCTGCATCCAGCATTCTATTGTTGCTGAATGCTGATTCCTTTCCTGACAGTACCATCTCCAGGGGTGTGCCGCACTGAGCCGCAAGGGGAGCCCTCTCAGCACCTCGGCCTCGGATCAGGTAACCCTGACACTTTCCCAGTATTTATTTTCTTTATATCCAGCCACATTCCCCTTATCAATAATACTAAAAGAAACATATATGTATGGGCACTAGGGACTTTGTAGGTGCATAAAATAAATCAAGTAGGTTATATTAAAACCCAAAGAGATTCAAATAAACAAAAAAAAAATGAAAAAGAAAAGAAATAAAAATTTATAAAATTCTATATAAATGTATTTATTATTACAAATATGTTTAAAAACCACATCAAGATAAAATCAATATATGTATACCTACGCTTTAAACTGACCGGTTTCGCCTAAGCGGCTTCTTCAGAACAAGTGCAGATCAAAATCGTAGCTAGATGGATAAATACAAAACATTATAAGTGTAAGTATATATTGAAGATTATGGGATAACGATGGTAATATAAGTCTATTGGATTATGTAATAGACTCAGGGGAGTATCTACAGGGGTTGCAAATGCAACTGGGCCCTGTGCTCCCGGGGGCCTGTGCGGCTCCCCTGTACACCTGAATAGGAAGGGCGGCGGGGGCAGCATGTAGAGAAATCACTGTCCTCCTTTTTCCTCCTGTAGCTGCAGGAGGAAAATGGAGGAGATCGGTTCCTCTGTATGCTGCTCCCGCCACTCCTCCTATCCAGTTCACTTGTGTTCTGCTGTCTCTGGGCCCCTCTGTGCTCCCCTGCCCCCCCCCCCCCCACTGTGCTCCCCTCCTCACTGTAATCCCTCCCCTCTCCTGCCGGCTGCTGCAAGGGATGCGTGTGTCGCAATAGAGAACCAGGAAGGGGTCGGTAAATATGTAATTTGCCAGCTTCTTCCTTTTCTGGACAGAGTCATAGTCAGTGACATTGTAAAAAAAATAAAATAAAATGATGAAAAAATAATACAATTAAAGTACCAAAAGATAAAAACTACTGACACCAGTGGGTGAACTTCCAGGATTGCAAAGGTCCCACTTGCGACCAGGCCCTGGGAGTCCCCAAGATGGCAGGAAGGGGGCCCACTGCAGAACTTGTGAATGGTTCCCATTGCGGAACCATAATAAAGGGCCCCACAATGAGCGTAAAGGGCCCCAGTATTAGTGGGAAGAGCCCCAGGCTTAAAAAGAAGAGCCCCAGGTAGGGGGCCGGGGGGCCCTTCTTGGTTTCCTGCATCGGGGCCCTGAATGTTCTAGTTAAGTCTCTGAATAGACTGGGACGTGTCCAAATACTCACACGATAATTATTGACAGGTTGAGTTGGTGACCCCTTTGGGTCATATATCTCTCACTCTACGGGTGGCCCATTGAGGTGGACTTTCCCCAATTGGAGTTTGTCCCGAATGGTTTTCTGGGTTGAATCTGTACCATCCTGTCTGCGTCTTGTATTCTGCACTCAGGTAGAGATGTTCCCTTGGTTTGGTTGGTGGGGGTTGCAATGATATAAATATGTGTGCATTAAAATGTGTCTAAATGAATTGTTTGTATATACTTATAATGTTTTGTATTTATCCATCTAGCTACGATTTTGATATGTGCTTGTCATGAAGAAGTCAAACCCAGTCAATGTAAAGCGTAGTTATACATATATTGATTTTATCTATCTTGATGTGGTTTTTAACCACTTAAGCCCCGGAAGATTTTACTCCCTTCCTGACCAGGGCCTATTTTGCGATTCGGCTCTGCGTAACTTTAACGAACAATTGCGCGGTCGTGCGATGCTGTACCTAAACTAATTTGGCGTCCTTTTTTCCCCACAAACAGAGCTTTCTTTTGGTGGTATTTGATCACCTGTGCGATTTTTTGATCATGCGCTATAAACAAAAAAAGAGAGTCAATTTTGCAAAAATATATTTTTCACATTTTTTTATATGAAATTCCCCCAAAAAAATGTCAAAATCAAATTTTTTTAACATTTTAGGCCAATTTTTTTTTACCATATGTTTGGTAAAAAAAAATCGCAAAAAGCGGATTTTGATTGGTTTGAGCAAAAGTTATTGCGTTTACTAACAAAGGGAAAGATTTTTGTCATTTTTGTTGTTTTTTTTTTTTTTAACGCGTAATGGCGGCGATCTGCGATTTTTTTTTTGTGGGACTGCGACATTGCAGCGGACAGATCGGACCCTTGACTGACATTTTTGACACTTTTGGGGTTACCAGTGACATTACTACAGTAGTCAGTGCTATACATATGCACTGTTACTGTAAAAATTATACTGGCAGTGAAGGGGTTAACTTTTTTTTGAGAGGGAGGGGTTAAGTGTGTCCCTAGGGGCATGTTTCTAACTGTGATTGGCTGTGGCTTCATGTATAAGAACAGTGATCAACGGTCCTACATAGTAGAACCGTTTGATCATCTTTCTTACACAGGGGAGACTGACAGGTGGCTTTGTTTACACTAGCCGCCTGCCTTTCTCACGCTGTCACGGACGATCGCGAAGTGCCCGGCGGGCATCGGGTCCACCGGGCACACGCGCGGGTGGGTCCGTGACCGAGCGGGAGCGCGCATCCGGCGGCGCACGCTCGCTCCCAAAACCCTTACAGGCTAACGACGTAGCCCTGCGTCGCTTTGCCTGTGAGGGGCTGACTGCCGACGTAAATAGTTGCGCGGCAGTCGGCAAGTAGTTAAACATATTTGTAATAAATAAATACATTCAGGGCTTTTTTTCTCAGAGAATAGGTTCAGGAACTCTTCTCTTTTAAGTCACCCTTCGCCTTTGCCCCTTACCCACCTCCAAGAACCGTTCCTTGGTTCTGCCCCTTACCCAACTCCCAATACTGCCCCTTTTAGAGAATATAGACCCAAGCATTATTTTGTAGTGCTAAGTATTTTGTATGAAATTTGTTAATGATAACAAGAAAGACAGCAAAAATGATCTAGCAACAATGGACACTCCAACGACAATATATCCACCCCAGCAACAATAGACTCCCAACAGCCATCATTAATAGAACCTCCAGCTGCAAGCAACAAAGACCCCAAAGACCCCTCCCTCAACAGTACATCCCTCCCAGCAACAATTGACACCCTGCAACATAAGATTCATCCCCAGCAACAATAGATCCCCACCAGAAGCAATAGACCCCCCCCCCCCTGCAAAAATAGATCCCTTCCAGCAACGAAAGGTTCCTCAGTAGCCAGCATCAATAGACCCCTTCCTCTACAGTACCTCCCTCCCAGCAAGAATTGACCCCCAGCAACATACATTATATTTACAGAGATGTATAGTAACTAAGTAGAACTACTTCACTACTGTACTTAAGTACCGAAAGGCGGTATCTGTACTTTCCTGGAGTAGAATTTTTTTCTCCTACTTCCACTTTTACTTCACTACATTTTTTCAATGATTTCAATACTTCTACTCCAATATTTTTTTTTTGTGCTGCATAGTTACTCGTTACAATTATAAAAATTACCACTGCCAGAACAGTAGATGGCAGGTTTCATGAAGCTCAAAACATGTGTATTATCAGCGCATACGAAAATAAATGCTACTGTATGTATAAATAAAAGCTGCATTTGAAATAATAAAAAAACATATGATGTTAAAACTTTTGACTTCTTTCTTTAATAACTACATAACACAGTACTTGTACTTTTACTTTCAGTACTTGAGTAGCAAAATTTAAAAAAAAAACTACTTGCAATACTTAAGTACAAAAAATGTTGAATACTTTAGTACTTCTACTCAAGTCACTTTTTGATTGAGCACTTCCACTTCTACTCAAGCCACTTTTTGATCGAGCACTTGTACTTTTACTCAAGTATGGGTTTCGAGTACTTTCGAGTACAACTCTGATTATATACATGCATTCAGTTCTGAAGGTGCCGGAACTGCGTTCCCCCGCGTTCCCGCTGAAAAAAAGCCCTGAATACATTTATATAGATTTTTATAAATTTGTATTTATTTTTCTTTTTTGTTTATTCGAATCTCTTTGGGTTTTAATATAACCTACTTGCTTTATCTTATGCACCTACAAAGTCCCTAGTGCCCATACGCTATATTTTTCTATTAGTTTGGGATGTTGGTGCTTCAAGGTTTTACAAATGGTTCCACCCTTCTAATGTAATTAATACTAAAAGATTGACTTTAATGCTGCAATTTGACTTTCTTACTGGGATTTACTGCAGGAAACCGCTAAGCATACAGTGAATGGACCTTTATGAATACAATCTACCTATGCTGAGTTTGAGGCATTGTTACTTTTAAAAGATACAAAAATAACAATATATACTGCAATTTTATTATTCTTCTGCATTTGTTCCTTAAGTAACCACAAGGGGGCAAGCTGAGTTGTTTTAGCTTCATGGATCAGGAATGTAAAAGTGTGAAAGACCTGAAGGTGGGGTATTTCTGTACTGAACTGGTTTCTGCCAGTTACAATATATATAGTAAGAAATGTCATTTTTCTTTCTGTCCCCGAAAAGAGAGGTTATGTAGAAATTCAGGTTCACATACAAAATAAATACATTAACCATTTGAGTACCAGCCTGTTTATAGCCCTTCATTACAGGCCATTTTTCAGTTTTCAGTGCTGTGATAGTTTGACAGATAATTACTCCACCATGCAACACTGTATCCAAATTCATTTTAAATCATGTTTTTTTCTAGACAGCTAGAGTTTTCTTTGGTGGTATTTTTTAACCACTGGCAGTGTTGCCAACCTACCAGAGTGAAATTTACTGACACTAAACCTAAAATTTACTAGCACAGCCAAATTTTTACTGGCATTTCCCAAAGTTACAAAATTACAGTTTTAAGTGCAAATTTCAGTATTTAGGCTACAAACCATATGCAATTAGCAATGTGATTTAACCACTCCTGGACCAGAAGGATTTGCCCTCTTAATGACCAGGCTGGCCAGCTTCCCTCATTAGAGCCCTGCAGCTGCCACAGCTGACAGATAATTATGAAACCCCTCCCAATGGGATTTGGAACTCCGCTACTTTAACAGAAAATTGTGCGGTCGTGCGACGCTGTACCAAAATAAAATGAATGTCCTTTTTTTCCCCCACAAATAGAGCTTTCTTTTGGTGGTATTTGATCAGTTGTGTGATTTTTTATTTTTTTGCGCTATAAATAAAAAAATAGCGACATTTCTGAAAAAAAAAAAAAAAAAAAACCAATATTTTTCACACACTGCTTTATAACATTCCCAAAAAAAAAAAAATGTAAAAATCTATTTTTTTAATCCTTTTAGGACAATTTTTATTCTGCTACATATTTTTGGCAAAAAAAAAATTTCACAATTTGCGCAAAAGTTATTACGTCTACAAACTAGGGGAAAAATGTATGTCATTTTTATTTATTTATTTATTTTTACTAGTAATGGCGGTGATCTGCGATTTTTAGCGGGATTGTGACACTACGGAGGACAGATCGGACCCCTAACTGACATTTTTGACACTTTTGGGGGGACCAGTGACATTACTACAGTAATCAGTGCTCAACATAGGCACTGTTACTGTAATAATGACATTGGCAAGGAAGGGGTTAACCTAGGGGTGATAAAAGGTGGAACGCGGAAGCGGTCCGGCGAACACCTCTCAAGCTGACAGTGAACTCCCTAACTGTGAGTGGATGCTACCTTAATTCGTTTGACATAACATATGCTACGCAATGGAGGCTTATCCTTTATTTTAGTGACCGAGAAGTGTCGAGGCATCGGCCGAAAGAGTGTGGTAAGCAGCGGTGTTTTGGTGGGTCATCTACCGACGCCATACTTTGCTTGTTTATTTGGTTCCTTAATCACTACACGTGGTTTTTTGGCATTATCAGCACTCGGCACTTTATATGTATAACATATGATGTTTACAGTATGGTACACTAAGCACAGCCCATAAACAGCACGTAGCACTTTATATTATATTATTTTATATTATATCTTATTGCGTGCACTTTTAGCACTATATGCACTTTTCTTTTTTGCACATGCACGATTTAAAGTGGTAGCGCCGGTTCCAACATTTTTGCAACTTTTTCTATTTTACTACCTCAGAGGTAGGTTGGAGGCAGCTTACACCACCATTTAAGCCTGATTCAGTACACATGAAAACTCCATAGCGCTGGTATACAATCCCTTTTTCTACACATGAAATGGACTCTCACAGTGACACTGACAGCAGTGTGCAGCCCAGATGATGATGACACCTCACTGACAAGACACGCCCCCTCCTGAGTCACAATGACAGGTTGCCTCCTTGCCAGGTGATCCCTTCAGTCCACTTCAGCCCAAACAGCACTGACAGTCATGCTTGCCTTGCTCCCATCCCATAGACCCGCACATGAGCAGGGCCGGTGCTACCACTAGGCAAACTAGGCGGCCGCCTAGGGCGCACTGCCACCCCTAGGGCGCAGCCATGGCCAGTGCCCCATTCCTCTCCTGTCACCTCCTCATCCCCAGGAGAGGTCACCTCTAGAGAGGGGGGCACTTTGTATATGAAGGGGTGTGCAGGGTTAAAGGGGGGCAGTGTGTGCAGGAAGGGGGGTGTAGGGTTAAAGGGGGGCAGTGTGTGCAGGAAGTGAGTGTAGCATTAAAGAAGGGCAGTGTGTGAAGGAAGGGGGAGGGGCAGTGTGTACAAGAAGGGGTGTGTAGGGTTAAAGGGGGGGGCACTTTGTATATGAAGGGATGTGTAGGGTTAAGGGGGGGGGGGCAGTGTGTAAGTGAAGGGGGTGTAGGGTTAAAGGGGGGCAGTGTGTGCAGGAAGGGGGGTGTAGCATTAAAGAAGGGCAGTGTGCGCAGGAAGGGGGGTGTAGGATTAAGGTGGGCAGTGTATACAGGAAGGGGAGAAAAGGGGGAAAGGGGAGGCATTATGTACAGGAAGGGGGGCAATGTGTACAGTTTTTTTTTTTGGGGGGGGGGGGTGCAAGGAGATGGTCTTGCCTAGGGTGCAAAATAGTCTAGCAACGGCTCTGCACATGAGGCACCGCTTGGCTCCCTTGTACCATGACATTTCAAGACACGCTCAGGCACCGCCTCCACCAGACCTACTGGTGCTGCCCGAACACACTGCAGCAGGCAGGATGGTCCCAGCCAGCTCCAGACCGGAATTGCACATAAGCCAAGCGCCACAGCCATATTTTGTTACTGGCAACCTTTTCCGTTCACTGCCATTTACTGGCATGAGAAAAGTGCCCCTTTTTACTGGCTGTCAGTAAAAATTAGTGATCAAACAATATCGTTTTTTTAATGGCGATACCGATATTTTGGTCATCGGATATCGGTATCGGCCGATATCAGCCATTATTTTCAGACATGTAAATTTTTTTTTTCTTTTTTAAAGGTACTCCTTGTGGAGGGATCTGGGGGTCTAAAAGACCCCAAACCCCTCCTCGGCGCTGAAAAACATTAAAAACGCCAAGTTTGGCTGTTTTCAATGCTGTCAGTTTTTTTAATTTGGCGCCGAGTACCCTGAAGTGATTTCAGGACATCACTTTCCCGGGTTTATTATATGGAGACTGGCGCATGCACATTTGCGGCAGGGATACCGGCCTTCACGGGGACACATCTTCATGCTACACCGGGTCTTCTCTTCAGTGGCGGCGGTGCAGGTAGGATGCCCGGGTCTCCCGGTGGGACGGGAGACCTGGGCGAGCCATGGAAGGCGGCGGGAGGTAGGGGGACATCCCCTCCCGCTCCTTGTAATGACAGCCGAGCAACTTCTTAGCCGCATCGGTTGTCATTACAAGACAGCCGACCGTCGGCTATGGACGCCGGTACCGGGGTGAATCCTCTAGCTGCAGGCATCACTCCGATACAGCACTTTCCCTAAATATCGGCGATATTGGTAACCTCAGGGGCCGATAACGATATATCGGGGAAAGTGCATAGATATCAGCCCTCGATATATCTTTGTTGGCGATAATCGGTCGATCTCTAGTAAAAATACTGAAGATTGGCAACACTGACCACCAGGTGTTTTATTTTTTTACTGTTGAAGGGAAAATAGACTAAAATTTTTTTCTTCCTCCCTGGTTAAAAGCATATTAACCACTTCAGCTCCGGAAGCTTTTACCCCCCCCCCCCCCTTAATGAAGACAATGAAGAATTAAACAATTGCGCGGTCGTGCGACGCTGTACCCAAATACAATTAATATATTTTTTTCCCCACAAATAGAGCTTTCTTTTGGTGGTATTTGATCACCTCTGCGGTTTTAAGATTTTGCAATATAAACAAAAAAAGAGCAACAATTAAAAAATATATATATTTTTTTTTTTTACTTTCTGCTATATAACATTTCCAATTTTTAAAAAATTAAAAAAATTATTATTTTTTTATCAGTTTAGGCCAATTTGTATTCTGCTACATATTTTTGGTAAAAAAAAAATCCCAAAAAGCGTATATTAATTGGTTTGCGCAAAAGTTATAGCGTTTACAAACTAAGGGATAGATTTTTGGACTTTTTTTGTTGTTGTTTTTATTAGTAATGGCGGCAATCAGCAATTAGCCGGACTGCAACATTGCGACTGACAAATCTGACACTACGATACAGTGATCAGTGCTAAATAATATGCACTGTTACTGTATAAATTGCACTGGCAGGGAAGGGGTTAATACTGGGGGTGAATAATAATACACATACACAAAAGAAACAAAACAGCAAAATATTAACATAAAATGTTGCAATAAAATTATTGATCATAACATTTTACCTAAAAAAAAAAGGGGGGGGAAGGGGGAGAAGAGGAAAGGAGGAAAGGACAGGGAGAGAAATAGGAAAGGGGAACCTTCCATCCAACTCAGTTTAACCGTCACACAATGGGGTTTCCATATATATATGTATATATATATATATATATATATATATATATATATATATGCTCATTATTTTTGATCTATCGTCACTAGACGTCGATCTTATAATAGAAGAGAGACCTATTCCCCCTGTACATAATTCTACAACGTCAGGTATGCAATGTGCAGTTAATCAGTTCAATTAATTGCGTATCGCAAAAAATGGCCTGGTCATGAGAGGGGTAAACCTTCCAGAACTCAAGTGGTTAATGTACAATTACTACACAGAGGAAGAAGGAGGTCAAAGGGTTTAATGTTCAGGATAAGGGAGGTGGAGGCATGAATATACTGCAGGCAATATAAAGCCAGGATGGAGATGACCTGTACATGAGAGGATGGTGGTGTGTGTGAAAGGGTTAATAAATGATCCCACCTTTAAAATGAATCACTCCTGTTACTGCCTACACTAAGGAATAGTCACACACATGAAACAGCGCTCCAGGTCTTCCCGCTGATCAATCCTAGCTCACGCGCTAGTTAGGTGCTGGCCCAGCTCCCCACTATTGTACTATTCCTATAAGGAGGATGGTGGAACTTTTTGGTGGATCTCATCTGAGCTACACCTTACAGAGGAACCTGGAAGTGGTTTGTGACTTCCATGTACAGTATAGCTGCAGAGAGACACAACTCAGTGAACAGTGCCTTTTCCATCAATTTTTTTTTCTTGGGGGGGGGGGGGATTGGTGGCATTTGGCTGCCATCTGCAGCCTTTGCATCACCTTTCAGTTTTAGGCTCCATGTACACGGAACGCTGGAAATGGCCGTTTAGGAGCAGTTGGGCGTTTTTTCAGAAGCCCCTGAACCCATCTACATTTTATCTTATCTGTCCAAGTACACCAGGTCGTTTACAGTCATTTGCAGGCAGTTGCGTTCAGGGACTGTTTTTAGAACGCAATTATTTGCATTCGAACGTGTGTTTCCCGGCGTTTCAAACGCACAAACGCGTCCGAACGCGTCTGAACGCGTCCGAACGCGATGACCCGCGTTTAGCGTTCGCGTTTTTTTCATTTTAAAGTGGAATAATTTTTTTGACCTCTAGGAACGGTTCTAAATGCAAACGCCCGCAAACGCCCGCTAAACGCGGGTACAAACGCGACCGAACGGACGTTTCAAACGTCCTAAAAATTCCAGCATTCAAAGGGACTTTTAACAACGTCCCGTGTACATGGAGCCTTACTGTTACATTTACTTGCTCCCATAACTCATCAACACCAGGAGAAATTATTTTTTTAGAGCCCCTGGACCCGAAGAGGCAAGATATTTTGTCAAAACAGACATCTAATTTGTTCTCATAACAATAAATTATATAATAATCATATTAGTGTTTTTTTTTTTCTTTTCCTTTTCCCTTTTATTATTTTATATGTATTTTGCGTTTTTTTATTATTATTATTATTTATTTTAATTTTTTCCATTATTCATTTTATTTATTATTTTATGATTATTTTATGTTTTTAGCAAAATGGTATTATTTTTATGTTTATGTTTTTTACGAGTGCAAAACAGACTGAGAGACCAGTGAGAGTACAAAAAGGCCTGGTGTCAGTGGGAGTAAACTATGGCCCATCATCAGTGCCAGTTGTAGGAATGGTGCCCCATCCAAACTCAAAAAGTGCCGCCCTAAATAAACATTAACCATAAAATTGGCAAAAAAGTGAATCGTGCCCCATTGTTGGTGTCATTGGGAAGAATTGTGCCCCATTGTTGGTGTCATTGGGAAGAATTGTGCCCCATTGTTGGTGTAAATGGGAGGAATTATGGCCCACTTTTGGTGTGTATGGGAGGAATTATGCCCCATTTTTGGTGTCAGGAAGAAATGTGCCCCATTGTTGGTGTCAGAAAGAATTATGCCCCATTTTTGGTGTATATGGGAGGAATTATGCCCCATTTGTGGTGTCAGGAAGAATTGTGGCCCATTGTTGGTGTCATTGGGAAGAATTGTACCCCATTGTTGGTGTGAATGGGAGGAATTATGCCCCATTTTTGGAGTGTATGGGAGGAATTATGCCCCATTTTTGGTGTCAGGAAGAATTGTGCCCCATTGTTGGTGTCATTGGGAAGAATTGTGCCCAATTGTTGGTGTGAATGGGAGGAATTATGCCCCATTTTTGGAGTGTATGGGAGGAATTATGCCCCATTTTTGGTGTCAGGAAGAATTGTGCGCCATTGTTGGTGTCATTGGGAAGAATTGTGCCCCATTGGTGTTGTGAATGGGAGGAATTATGCCCCACTTTTAGTGTGTATGGGAGGAATTATGCCCCATTTGTGGTGTCAGGAAGAATTGTGCCCCATTGTTGGTGTCATTGGGAAGAATTGTGCCCCATTGTTTGTATCATTGGGAAGAATTGTACCCCATTGTTGGTGTGAATGGGAGGAATTATGCCCCATTTTTGGTGTGTATGGGAGGAATTATGCGCCATTTTTTGTGTCAGGAAGAATTGTGCCCCATTGTTGGTGTCATTGGGAAGAATTGTGCCCAATTGTTGGTGTCATTGGGAAGAATTGTGCCCAATTGTTGGTGTCATTGGGAAGAATTGTGCCCAATTGTTGGTGTCATTGGGAAGAATTGTGCCCCATTGTTGGTGTCATTAGAAAGAATTATGCCCCCATTTTTGGTGTGTATGGGAGGAATTATGGACCATTTGTGGTGTCAGGAAGAATTGTGGCCCATTGTTGGTGTCATTGGGAAGAATTGTACCCCATTGTTGGTGTGAATGGGAGGAAATATGCCCCTTTTTTGGTGTATATGGGAGGGATTATGTCCCATTTTTGGTGTCAGGAAGAATTGCGCCCCATTGTTGGTGTCATTGGGAGGAATTGTGCCCCTTCTTTGGTGTAAGTGAGAGGACACATACCCAATTGTTGGTGTCAGTGGATGGAATAGTGCCCCAAATGCCGGATAAAAGCAAGTAAAGGCCCACATCCGAGCCCAAGCAAAGGGCCACAGTTTGGAGACCGCTGACCTAAGGCATGCACAGAACACTGGTGCCGCTACATAACCTGTTAAAGACCGCCCGCCGCAGTTTTACTGCTCCCACCCCACTCGGTAGCGGGAACTCCGATTGCACGGGGCCGGCGGCTCCGATTGCCACCACCCACGATCGCTCCCCACTGAGAGAGAAGGACGGTCAGCTATTGTAAACACAGCTGACCGTTCTTCTCTCTGGAATGATAACAGAATGCCTGTGATCCTCCTTTATAGGATCACAGGTCTCTGTGATCATCCACAAGCCACGCCCCCATACAGTGAGAAACTCTCCCATAGGCTTACATTTAACCTCTTAATCACCCATTGAGTATACCCCTTCCCTGCCATTGTCATTATTACAGTAACAGTGCATATTTTTAGCACTGATTACTGTAGAAATGTCACTGGTCCCCCCAAAAGTGTCAAAAATGTCAGTTAGGTGTCCGATCTGTCCGCCGCAATGTCGTAGTCCCGCTCAAAAAAAGCAGATCGCCGCCATTACTAGTAAAAAAAAAAAAGTAAGAAAAAAAAAAGACATAAAGACACTTTCCCGTGGTTAGTAGACGCGATAACTTTTGCACAAACCAATCAAAATACGCTTATTGCGATTTTTTTTTTTACCAAAAATATGTTGCAGAAAACAAATTGGCGTAAAATGTTAAAAAATGAGATTTTTACTTTTTTTGGGGGGAATGTTATATAGCAGAATGTGAAAAATATTGTTTTTTTTTTTTCAGAATTGTCACTCTTTTTTCGTTTATAGGGCAAAAAATAAAACTTGCACAGGTGATCAAATACCACCAAAAGAAAGCTTTATTTGCAGGAAAAAAAGGACATCAATTTAATTTAGATACAGTGTCGCACGACCGCGCAATTGTCCGTTAAAATAACGCAGTGCCGAATCGCAAAAAATGGCCTAGTCATTAAGGGGCAGTGGCGGCTGGTGCTCCATGGGCCGGGGGGGGGGCGTCAGACGGACCACACCATACCCCCCCCCCCCCGACCACACCAGCCAGCTCACTCACCCTGTCACACGTTATTGTCACACAACTGGGTGGGCTCAGGGCGCAGTGCTCTGCGCCCTGAGCCCACCCTTTTTTGAAGCCCATTAGAGCCTCTGGCTCTAATCACATGCTTATAAAAAAAAAACCCCATTGAACTCCATGCGTCCGGTGCCCTGCATGTAGATTAGGGGGCTGGATGCATGGATAAGGGGGGTGGGACCCCTGCGCCCTCAATTAACCACTTGCCGACCGCTCACTGAGCTGGTACTGCGGCAAAGTGGCTCGTTATCGTCCAGCGACGTAGACCTACGACGCTGGATCCCGCCCCTTCTCGGCAGCGCGCGCGTGCCGCTGGAGGCTCGCTCCCGCTGTATTCAGACACAGCGGGAGTCGGGCCAGGGGAGGAGAGGCGGTGCTCACCGCCGCTCTTCCCCGATCATCCAGTATCGAGTGAGTAAATCCGCCCACTTGTGTAAACAAAGCGGGCAGATCTCCTATGTGACAGACAGGGACAGATTACAGGATTCAGCATAGCTGAACCTGCGATCTGTGTCTGTCACACAATCCCCTCCCCCCACACACGTCCGCTGCAATGTCGCAGTCCCGCAAAAAAAAAATCGAAGATCGCCGCCATTACTAGTAAAAAAAAATAAATAAAAAAAATTGCAAATCTTTCCCGTAGTTAGTAAAGGCGATAACTTTTGCGCAAACCAATCAAAATACGCTTATTGTGATTTTTTTTTACCAAAAATATGTAGCAGAAAACAAATTCGCCTAAAATGTTAAAAAATTTTGATTTTTAAATTTTTTTTGGGAATGTTATATATCAGAATGTAAAAAATATTGTTTTTTTTTTTTTTTCAAAATTGTCGCTCTTTTTTAAAAAAATTAAAAATCGCACAGGTGATCAAATACCACCAAAAGAAAGCTCTATTTGTGGGAAAAAAAGGACATAAATTTACTTTGGGTACAGCTCGCACGACCGCGCAATTGTCCGTTAAAATAATGCAGTGCTGAATCGCAAAATATAGCCTGGTCAGGAATGGGGTAAAATCTTCCGTTCTTAAAGCGGTTAAAAATACGCTCATTGAGAATTTTTTTGTCAAAGACATGTAGCTAAATACATTTTGGCCTAAATATATGACAAAAATTGAATATATTGGATATTTTTTAACTGTCAAAGTAGAAAATGTCAATTTTTTTGCAAAATTTTCGCTTTTTTTAAATTAATATTGCAAAAAATGAAAAGCGCAGAGGTGATTAAATACCACCAAAAGGAAGCTCTGTTTGTGGGAAAAAAAGGACGTCAATTTTGTTTGGGTACGGTGTTGCATGACCGCGCAATTGTCAGTTAAAGTCGTGCAGTGCCAAGTTGCAAAAAGTGGCCTGGATGTAAAGCAGGAAAATCCTCCGGTGGTAAAGTAGTAACGGGCCGCCCCTGTTAAGGGGGCAAATCCTTCCGGTCCAGAAGTGGTTAATTTACCTCTTAACATTCTTGTTGGTGGATGGTGTTATTACTACACACCCAAGACAATGGCAAAATATCCACAGAACGTTTTGTATTGAGTATGCTGGGTGTACTTCCTAGTATCTGTTCCTATTTCTGTATGTGGGGACTCTGAACAGTAGCTTTTTCTGTATGGTGGGTGCATGGCAGTGGCGGAACTACCAGGGTTGCAGCAGTCGCCATTACAACTGGGCCCTGGAGTTCCCCCACTGGACCCATCTATGCTGGCTGTGCTACAGTGAGGGGACAGCCGGCCGCCCCTCCGTTCCTTCCGCCGTGCAGGGGGTGCGGCCGGCCACTGAGGGGAGGCCGAGCACTGGAGTCCCCGGAGTGTGGAGCCCCATCTATCCTCTCCAGAGAGAGAGAAGAGCCATGCAGGGAGGCAGTGGTGGACACTGAAAAAAAAAAATGTCAGCTGACACCAATAGAGTAAGGGGGGGAGGAGCTCTCCCTTCTGAAAGAAGAGCCAATGATAGAGGCATCCCTGGAGGCACGTGTCTTGAAAGTTGAGGGGGAATTGTCTGACAGACAAAGTAAGTAATTGCTAGTGCAACCTATGCCAACCTCCACCACCGCTGTCTCCTACTGATCCCAAACCCTCCCCCCCCCCCCCACCACAGATCTCATCCCTATTCCCCCCATTGTCTCTACAACAGATAGGAATAGGAATGAGATCGGTGGTGGGAGGATGACACCACCGCTGCCACTGATCCCTACCCCCCTCACCATTGCCACTAATTCCACCCCTCCCACCACCACCACTGTCACTGATCCCACCCCCCTCATCACTACCTCTTATCCCCACCCCCCTCACCACTGCCACTAATCCCACCCCCTCCCACCACTGCCACTGATCCCACCCCCCTTACCACCACGTCTGATTCCCAACCCCCTCACTGCTGCCACTAAACCCACCCCCTCCCACCTCCACCACTCCCACTGATCCCCACGCCCCTCACCACTGCCACTAATCCCACTCCCCTCACCACCACTGCCCCTAATCCCACCCTCCTCACCACCACCACTGCTGCCACTAATCCCACCCTCTCCCCACCACTGCCCCTAATCCCACCCTCCTCACCACCACCACTGCTGCCACTAATCCCACCCTCTCCCCACCACTGCCCCTAATCCCACCCTCCTCACCACCACCACTGCTGCCACTAATCCCACCATCTCCCCACCACTGCCCCTAATCCCACCCTCCTCACCACCACCACTGCTGCCACTAATCCCACCCTCTCCCCACCACTGCCCTAATCCCACCCTCCTCACCACCACCACTGCTGCCACTAATCCCACCCTCTCCCCACCACTGCCCCTAATCCCACCCTCCTCACCACCACCACTGCTGCCACTAATCCCACCCTCTCCCCACCACCCCCACTGATCCCACCCACCCCTCAAAACCACCGCTGCTACAGATCCCACCCAGGTCCCAGGAGGAGGGTGTTTCTCCTCCTGTTTGCTGTGGATGGTGGTCACAGGCAGTCGGCCTAGTGGACCAGAAAGTGTGGCTGAACCTAGAGGTCCAGTGGAAGCTGACTGTGGTGGTGAAGGCAGAGCAACTCTGGAAAAACAGTGTCCGTGAATACAGAGGAGCTTGCCAATGGGTCTGCCCCGGAAGGGGACCACTCCATTGGCTAGAGTCAGTGGAAGGGTGTCAGCACACAGTCAGTGAGAGTAAAGGGGGTGCCAAGTTGTTAACCCTGAAGAGAATTTTCAAGCGGGAACAGTCAATTTATCTTCACTTCAGTGGCAGGGTGAAGCAGCGGCCTTGCCGCATTCTACAGTCAGGTGTGCTCAGAATTGTGCATAGTTACTAGTTGGAGTATCCAACTCATCCCTTCTCCTATCCCAGTTCTAAATAAAACACAAAAACCAAATCCCCTGGACTGTTCATTGACTGAGCCAAGAACTTTAAATGCTGTTTATCTACTGTCAGTTGCTAATGGTAACCCAGGGGACCCAAGAAGTGTAATTCTCAGCAGCCCTCTAGGGGGCAGTGCTACACTAAGGTAATCATGCCGATTAGTGGTGGTGAAGAGGCTACATAGCGCCTCCTCACCACCTGTCAAACACACTTGGATTGCTTTTCAGAGGAGTAGCAGTGACTGCTGCAATTGTGAATGAGGAATATAATCTCCCTTTGCTGGGTTTGAGGCATTGTTACTTTGCAAACTAAAAGATACAAAAATAGCAATATATACTGTCATTTTAGTATTCTTCTGCAGTTGTTCCTTATGTAACCACAAGGGGGCAAGCTGAGTCGTATTATCTTCATGGATTAGGAATGTAAAGTCAGAAAGATCATTATGAAAGTGGGATAATTCTGTACTGAACTGGTTTCTGCCAGTTACAATATATATATATAGTAAGGTGTGTGTTGTATTTCTTTCTGTTTCCGAAAAGAGAGGTTGTGCAAAGGAATTCAGGTCCCATGCATGAGCTGCCTGTGCGCCCCATGCGGAGTGCGTGCGGCTCGCTTTGTGATCATCGAGTCCATGAGACTCGGCTGATCACAGATCTGAGTAAGGGGCTGGTCCTCGCCCCTTACCAAGTGATCAGCTGTCAGCCAATGACAGCTGAACACGTGATGTGAACAGCAGCCGCGATCAGCTTTTTTTTCTCCTCACGCTGTGAGCATGAGGAGGAAAAATAAAAAAGCCGATCGCCGGCTGCTGTCAGAAGGACATCGGACCCGAACAGTAGAGGAGCATCTGTACCCACCAGTGTCACCTACCATTGCCCACCAGTGCCCACCAGGGCCACCTACCAGTGCCCATCAGTGCCACCTATCAGTGCCCCATCATCAGTGCTGCCTATCATTGTCACCTACTAGTGCCTATCATTGCCCATCAGTGCCACCTATTAGTGCCCATCAGTGCTACCTATTAGTGCCCATCAGTGCCATCTATTAGTGCCCTTCAGC
This sequence comes from Pelophylax lessonae, assembly GCF_965119305.1. Lineage (NCBI taxonomy): Eukaryota > Metazoa > Chordata > Amphibia > Anura > Ranidae > Pelophylax > Pelophylax lessonae. Next base: position 47,901,019 of record NC_138769.1, on the reverse strand, counting down.
GCCACCTACCAGTGCCCTTCAGTGCCACCCATTAGTGCCCATCGGTGCCACCCATCAGTGCCACCTATCAGTGCCCAGCAGTGCTGCCTTATTAGTGCCACCTTATCAGTGCCCATCAGTGCCTCCTTACAGTGCCCATCATTTCAGCCTATCAGTGCCCATCAGTGCAGCCTATTAGTGCCTATCAGGGCCCATCAGTGCTGCCTCATCAGCGCACATCAATGAAGGAGAAAAATGACCTGTTTGCAAAATTTTATAACAAGCTATAAAAACTGTTTTTTTTTTCCAAAATTTTCTGTCTTTTTTATGTTTGTTCAGCAAAAAATAAAAACCCCAGCAGTGATTAAATACCACAAAATAAATCTCTATTTGTTTAAAAAACAATTATAAACATTTCATTTGGGTACAGTGTTGCATCACCGCGCAATTTTCATTCAAAGTGCGACAGCGCTGAAAGCTGAAAACTGGCCTGAGCAGAAAGCAAGTGGTTAACAGGCCATTTTTCAGTTTTCAGTGCCGTGATAGTTTGACAGACAATTACTCCACCATGCAACACTGTACCCAAAATAATTTAAATACATTTTTTCCTAGACAGCTAGATTTTTCTTTGATGGTATTTATTAACCACCGGGTGTTTATTTATTTTTTTTACTGTAGAAGGGAAAATAGACTAAAAATATTCTCTTCCTCCCTGGTTTAAAGCATATTAAAAAAAAATACCACGACAGCGCAAAAATTCCCGAAAAACGACCCCTTCTTCGGAAAGTAGACACCCAAAGGTGATCTACTTTTTTGGCACAATTTTGTGGAAACATGCTGGTATTGTGGGGGTTATAACATGGCGCTTGGTAATGGTGCACATGGTGCAGAGCATCATTACCCTCTTGCTGACTGTATATATAAGGAGGCAAGGCGGCTCTCCTGGGCAGGATCACATAATTGTACATGACTCTGCACTTCCAGGTATGCGGTGTGCATGCGCACCACCGTGGACCCGCTTTCACTGTGATTGGACACAGAGGGAGCCAATCAGCGGTAAGTGTGCTAGAAGGAAAAACATTTTTTTTTTGTTGGGGGGGGGGGGATTCGTGTTTTTAGGGATGATTTGTGCTAGGAGGGGAAATTTGGCAATGGTGTACTTGAAGGGGGAATTTTAGGGATAGAGAATTTTTGTTAGGAGGGGTAATTTTTTTTTTTTGGGGAGGGGGGTGGGACGCAAATATTTATACTAAGGGGAGGGGGGGGGGGGATTTATGCTTAGGTGATCATGCCGATTAGTGCACAGTTTTTAACACTTAATGGGAAGGGGAATTTGGGACTTTAACCACTTTACCACTAGAGGATTTTGCTGTCTTACGTCTGGGCCACTTTTTGCGATTCGGCACTGTGCGACTTTAACTGACAATTGCGCGGTCGTGCAACGCCATACCCAAACTAAATTTACGTCCTTTTTTTCCCACAAACAGAGCTTTCTTTTGGTGGTATTTGATCACCTGTGCGATTTCTACTTTTTGCGCTATAAACAAAAAAAGAGCGTCAATTTTGAAAAAACAACAATATTGTTAACATTTTTTTATATGAAATTCCCCCAAAAAAATGTAAAAATCAAAATTTTTTTAAATTTTTGGCCAATTTGTTTTCTGCTACCTATGTTTGGTAAAAAAATTCACAATAAGCCTATTTTGATTGGTTTGCGCAAAAGTTATTGTGTTTACTATCTAAGGGAAAGATTTCTGTCATTTTTGGTGTTTTCTTTTTAACGAGTAATGGCGGCGATCTGCAATTTTTTTTGCGGGATTGCGACATTGCGGCGGACAGATCGGACCCTTGACTGACATTTTTGACACTTTTGGGGTTACCAGTGACAATGTATGCCTGGTGCTTACTGACGTGTGTGGGGGGAGGTGACTGTGTGACACAAGGACAGATCCAGGGTTCAGCTATGCTGAACCCTGCAATCTGACCCTGCCTGTCACTTAGGAGATCCACCCGCTTGTGTTTACACAAGCAGGCGGATCTCCACACTAGATCGCCGACGATCGGGGAAGAGCAGCGGCTCCCGCTGTGACTGAATACAGCGGGGGTGAGCCTCCGGCGGCACGCGCGCGCCGCCGAGAGAGAGGAGTGTCTGATGACGTAGATCTACGTCGTCAGACGATAACAGACCACTTTGCCGCAGTACTATCAACGTAAGCAGACGGCAAGTGGTTAAATGAAGCCATGATCAAATTATCATGCTCCTCCATCCCTGTTCAGTGAATAAAAGGAAGAGGTTGGGACTTTAAATGAGAAGAATGACCCAGCTGGTATAATAGATAATAACACATTTATTGTTACATATGAGTACATGTAAAACATAACAACATGTTGCAAAATATAAAGTATAAAAGAGAAAAAAGTATGAGCTGATAAGTGATCCCCACATGCAAGTTGTGTAGAAACCGCCACAATTGCGTAGATATATTGGGTTTGTGATCACTAAATAGTATAATGCCTGCATCATCCAGGCTCAACGCGTAGCGTGGACCAACATTTCCACTTTCTTCGGAGCAGGCGTATGATGCATATCTGCAGAGGTGTAACTCATGAAGGGCCCCCCAGACCCCTGGCTGGGGCCTTTTCCTTCAAGCCTGGGGCTCTTCCCACTGATCCTGGGGCCCTTTACTCTTGTTGCGGGCCCTTTATTACGGTCCCACAGCAGAACCCTTTCACAAGTTCTTCAGTGGGCCCCCTTCCTGCCATCTTGGGGCCTCTCCACGGTGGTGGAATGCTAGGACCCGGTTGCAAGTGTGACCTTTCCGTCCTAGAAGTTCACCCACTGGTGTCAGTAGTTTTTATTTTTTGGTATTTTAATTGTATTATTTTTTATCAATTTTTTTTTTTTTTACAATTTCACTGACTATGACTCTGTCCATTCAGAACAGGAAGGAGCTGGTAATTGACATATTTACCAACCCCCTTACTGGTTCTCTATTGTGACGCGTCCCCTGCAGAAGCCAGCAGGAGGGGGGGGGGCACAGTGGTGCGGAGGGGGGGGGGTCAGCACAGAGGGGGGGGGACCAGAGGAGCACACAGGGTGACGGCTGTCTCTCCTCCTCCTGAGACCTAGCTTCCCGCCCAAAGACCTCCTGTCACATGTGCCACTGGCTTTTATGACCAATCCCAGGATGCACTGCGGTTGTACCCTCCCACTGGGACAGCCATAAAAGCCTGGGTGTTACTGGTTGTATTTCCTCCACTGTCCAACAGGCTCCCCTATTGGATACAGTGGAGACACTCCCTCACACCAAGTGAATCACACTGGACACATGTAACAGGCAAAACTAGAAATCCTGTTCCCTGATAAGATGAAGAGCAACCCAAATGCCTTTACCTAGCACCTAATTTAAATACCGGAGTTATGGCAGAAGCTAGCTGGCGGTCGGCTTTTAGATAAAAGTGGTCCCACTGGCGGATTTGCTGCAAGATCGCTTTTATAGGCAGCAGGAGAGGTGACCCCCCGCCCGTTGCTTTCCAGTCATCTCTGAGTGTACCAGAACTGTTGGTAAGCCTAGAGCGGATTCGATCCCTCTGATGCCTGGGCAAGATAGCCCCCACTAGGCTCTGCCCTTGGAGGACCAGAGTGATGTCTGACGTTACTTCCGCCTCTCACCTTTTTTTGCATATGTAAACAGTGTTCAAACCACACATGTGAGGTATCGCCGCAATTGTTAGAGCGAAAGCAATAATTCTAGCACACGACTTCCCCTGTAACTCTAAACAGGTAACCTGTAAACATTTTTAAAGCGCCACCTATGGAGATTTTTAAGTATCGTAGTTACATAAAGGAATAAAATCAGCGCTAGATTTCTTAAAACGGTGGACCAGAAAACAGTATAATAATATAATGCTCTAAAATATAATGAAGTAGTGTCACAATCGTGATCAGAAATCGATGTAAAATATTATGCACAAGCAGCGCTGTGACTAAAGTCCTTAGTCTGAATGAAAGACTCTAAGATATTATGTCTCTCATAAAACCATAGATCTCTCATAAAATGAATAAATAAATAAAACAGGTAAAATCAAGTCCGTGATAAAACAAGTCCATCACCAACAGGGCTTCATGCGGGGTCGCAGTGGGAGTTATGTTTCCAGTGTGGAACACAGATGTTCAATATGTCCCTCCACCTCACCACGTGTAAAACACCCAAATATACACGCTTACCAGATATCTCTGTTTTTGAAGCCTGTAAGGTTATGTAATAAAATCCGGACCATCCAAATAATCAAATCCTTGTGAGACCTGCTCACAGCTGCGATATCCTCAAAGATGCGGTGCATAGGAGGGAGTAAAAAATGTACATAGGGCAATATTTCTTGATAAAAACATGCACTTTTATTGACTTCTCCCCCCCCTCACCCATTACACTCACATCCAATAAGTAAAAATACAGCATATAAACGGACAATGTAGGCACCACGGTCTCTGCCGGCCGCTTACCAGTCTCCCGCCCGCTCATCAGCGTTCCGGAAGTTCCCGATCCCCGTAGCTGTGCAGCGTGCCGTTGCCTGGGTGACCGCGCAAGTCACCGCTCTAACGCGTTTCGTCAGAGGACAGAGGTCAGAGGACTTCAACCTTGAAGTCCTCTGACGAAACACGTTAGGGCGGTGACTTGCGCGGTCACCCAGGCAACGGCACGCAGCACAGCCACGGGGATCGGGAACTTCCGGAACGCTGACGAGCGGGCAGGAGACCGGTAAGCACATTACAAGTACATTGTCCGTTTATATGCTGTATTTTTACTTATTGGATGTGAATGTAATGGGTGAGGGGGGGGGGAGAAGTCAATAAAAGTGAATGTTTTTATCAAAGTGACTTTTTCTTTATATTCCAGTGACTCTTGTGGTGTTTTCCATACAGTGACAGTAATGTGCTGTTAGCGTGAGCTTATCCAAAATTAGGTGCAATGGCCGCTCACCTCCATTGGCACTCAAATGAGCGTTTTGGTGCATTTTGGTCTGTTTTCTGGTCCACCGTTTTAAGAAATCTATCGCTTATTTTATTCCTTTATCAGTTCATTGAGTATGTAGTGACAGTACTAAATTAGCGGCTGATTTCGCTGTTCCACTATCTACCTATCCCGTTTACATTTACCCCATTAGCGCATAGGCCTTTTATCTTTAAGTATCGTAGTTTGTCACCATTCCACAAGCATGACATGTTCGGTATCTATTTACTCTGTGTAACATCATCTTTCACATTATATAAAAAAATCTGGGCTAAGTTTACTGTTTTGTTTTTTTGTTTTTTTTTTCATTCATGAAAGTGTATTTTTTTTCAAAAAAAAAATTGCGCTTGAAAGACCGCTGCACAAATACAGTGTGGCATAAAATATTGCAAGGACCGCTATTTTATTCTCTAGGGTCTCTGCGAAAAAAAAATATATAATGTTTGGGGGTTCTAAGTAATTTTCTAGCAAAAAATAGAGAATTTTACTTGTAAACAACAAATGTCAGAAAAAGGCTTGGTCTTAAAGTGGTTAAATAGCGTTTCTTGCATAGGAGGGGTAGGCTTGACAAAGAAGCCAGCGGCTTCTAAACATGTAGCCATGCCCCCTTGTCCTGCCTCGGCATCTGAAGTTATCCCCAATGTTTTCCTGCTGTCATCTTGATTCACTTGCATCCGCTTGTACTGCTCACGCTACCAATCCTCTTTTACACCCTGAAAGCTGTTAGATATTGAAGGAAATCACAATGCCAGTTCGGAGAATTTCTTTACATGCGCTTTTGCTTACCAGCCTTGTGAGTAACCATTTGTCTTGTCTTTCATAAAAAGGTGTCTATAATGCTACATTTGATTGCGCCCTCTGGTGTCTTTTTAGAGGAGGAGCTGCAGCAAGTGCAACTGGATGGAGCCCTGTTAACCCCTAAGGTACCAGCCTTGGCATTTGATTCTCTAAAGTAGGGATAGGCAACCTCAAAGAGGTGGAGATCTACCTGAATAATATGGGAAAAGTCAAAGATCACCGGGCACAATGTCACTTCATGATTAATCACACCTGATTTAAACCTCTAAATGCCATGATACTGTGTCGCAATCATGTGCATTGCACAGCAATCATGTGTTTAAAGCGGAGTTCCACCCTCAAAATGTACTTTTCACCATCCGCTTGCTTTTTTCTACCTGAAAAACAATTGGATAATTACAATTTTTTTTTTCATTCACTTACCTTGTTTTCAAAGAAAATATACTTACCTTCCTTCTCCTTCCTCCCTCTGTGGACATGCCCGCCAACGTCACTTCCTGCTTGCATTGACTCCTGGGAGATGAACGTCATCGCTCCCAGGAGTCAACGGGCCTGCACCGGCCCTGCTTGTCATTTCAGGTGCAGGCGCATTATTCCCTGCTGAACATGCATGCCCAGAAGCTGTGCAGGGATGATGCGCCTGCACCGGAAGTGATGAGCAGGGCTGGTGCAGGGCATTCTGGGACTCCGACGACACCGAAGAGGACGCTCCGGCTTCAGCTGCCCACACCTGAGATGGCAGCGCTGGACAAGACATTTTCAAGGTAAGTATTTCTTCTAAAGCATAAGTGAAACAGGGGACAGTTCAGAGGCTATCGTTGCTTAAATGCACTAGCCCTGACTGTCCCGGGGGTATTTTTATCTAAAAAAAAATTTCAGGGTGGAACTCCGCTTTAAATCGGGTGGTGGGGAGGCTACATAGAGCCTCCTCACCACCTGTCAAACACATTTGGATTGCTTTTCAGAGGAGCAGCAGTGACTGCTGCAATTGTGAATGAGCCCTTAGTTGCATTCCATAGCAGCATTCTTAGGGCTCGTTTACAAATAAAGTTGGGGGGTGGTAAAACCCTGTGTAGCATCCTCTAGCTCAGGGGTCTTCAAACTATGGCCCTCCAGTTGTTCAGGAACTATAATCCCCATCGTTCCCCTATCCCCCTAGTCAAGTCTGTGAATGTCAGAGTTTTATGATTCCTTATTGGACGTGTAGTTCTGCAACAGCTGGAGGGCTGTAGTTTGGAGATACTTGGAACAAAGGAAATCTCATGGTACAGTATTTCTTGTTAACATACAGAATTTATTAAAACTGTATTAAAAACATACTTACAAGAAGCAGATACAAAGCAAACGAAAAATTATCCAAAATTCTGGGGGTCTCTCAGAATGTGTGTGTCAGCGTGCCCAGCTGATGGGTTTCAGGTAAATCAGAAGACGGCTTTTTGCTATGTATCTGCTTCTTGTAAGTATGTTTTAATAAATTCTGGATGTTAACAAGAAATACTGCACCATGAGATTTCCTTTGTTCCTCTTAATTGCTATCTGAATTGCGAGCTGGAGGGAACTGTTCAAGTGTTTTATCCCCGATGATCGTTAATGCTGCATTTGGGATCGATATGAAATCTGGAGGATTCTCTGCCTGCACATGTTGTATGCCTCTTATCTGCAAATTGTTTGGTCCAATTTAGTCTCCATAACTTCCATCCTAGAACCAAGATTCTGGAGATCAGCTTGAATACCATGTGTGACCTGGGAGGCCATTTGTGCAAGGCCCTATGACAACATTTTAGAAAATGCATTCATTAGGAAATTGCAGTCCATGGGTGTTCCTGGGGGAGTAATGCCAGGGAAGGTAGACATGGCAGGGCTCACCGTTAGGCCCCGTAATGGAGTATGAAGCATGTCCCCCATCGATCTCTCTATGAGAGAGTCCGTGGATGCGGGGGACAGGACATAAGGGAGAGGATTACTCACTGGAGCTGTGTCTTGGTGTGGAGGGGTATTGAGACCTTTGGCTGTGCAGTCCTCCATCCCCCCTGTCCCACTCTCCCAGTCAGGCTGTGGGCTCAGCGCCATCTTGGAGTGTCCGGCTGCCTCCGCTCCAAACCCGGGGAGGCAAGTGATGTCCCGGTGGACCAACCTCTATGACATCGGGGTGATCCCTGGTGTTCCCGCTGGCAGATGAGGTAGACAGGGGTTGACTGTGGCACTGATTACTGCAGCGATGGAGCTGGATAGTCCGGGGCCAGATGGAGCCTCGAGACTAAGCGGCCATTCTCAAGCGCTCCGCGCATGCGCCTCTGTATGCCTCTTATCACCCTCTTTCTGGTAAGGAGATTGTGAGATCACATTGCGGTGGTGTGTGCTATCATTTGCACTGAAGGTGGTGGAGAAATATCCTATCAAGCGCTGCTTATGAAGGTTTTATCTTAATTTATGTGTATTGTCATTACATTGGGACAGCTTGGTAGGAGCTGGCTGGGGGAGGAGAGTCTCCAGTGGGGCATGGAACCGGCCTCTGCTCAGACACAGTTTACACCATCCATGCTGGGGGGGGGGGGAGAGGCCTGTGCCCTGTCCTTGTAGGTCAGCGGTGGGGACTTTTACTTCCCTTCATCAGGAATCTTTTAGGCATGTCTGTGGCAGAAGCAGTGCAGCCTTTTTACGGGGCATCAGAGCAGCCCAGGGGGCAATTGCCCCCCTGCCCCAGTCCTCCCCTGGACATGAGAGCCTGAGCAAGCCACGGAAGGCGCGGCGGGAGAGGGGGCAGGGGGTAGTCCACTCCCTCTGCTTGTAATAACAACCACATGGCTGGTAAGCCCCTCCGGTTGTTATTACAAGAGAACCGACCTTCGGCTCTAAAAATGGTAAAGAGCTGCAGGCATCACCCCGGTACAACCCCTTGAAGTCAAATGACGTTCTAGGTATGTGATTTGGCGGCAAGTGGTTAATATCCTTATTTTTCTCCAGTTTTTCGCCCGTGGCATCTGGGCAAAGTTGAAGTTAAGATCCTTTGTTTCTGGCAAGGTCCCAGAGAATGTTGAGTACCCAAAATCTTGTAAGAAAACTGCACTGCAAAGAAAATGCTATTGCACCGTACCATAGTGTTTTCCCATGAAGTACAGGGGTAAGTAGATGTGTATATTTACTAACCTTTTTTCCTCATGGGCCTTTTTTTGCTTTTTTAGAGCTTTTTCTTCATCCTTATATAGTGTTCGGAGACAGGAAAAAAACATGTTTCCTGACAGACTCCATGGCAGCATACGTATGGGTTAACCCCCCCCCCCCTCCATTCCTCCCCTATATGACCCCACTCCCATAAATCTTTGCATAAATCTTTGCTCTGAGCCAGAGGCCATGTTCCTTTTTTGTCCTCCTAAGGACCAGAATGGTTAAAGTCTTACAAGCGATAGCAATTCGTGGGAAAATTCGTCATCAGGTACGGAAAGTGACAACAGCGACGATTCTGATGTCTCTTTCTGGCACATAGCTCTGTTGGAAATTCTGAAGAATCATTTGATATACTTCCCAAATTCCACAAGCTATGTGCCAGAAAGAGACATCAGAATCGTCGTTGTCGTCACTTTCCGTACCTGATAACTAATTTTCCCATGAATCACTATCGCTCAGTTCTTCAAGTAACTCAGTTTCACTGTCACTGTTTTCCAGTTCGGCTAAAGAACGCTTTTTGGACACCATGGTCATTCTCAATTTTCCAGGCACAAAGAACTGGAAAAGCACAGGCAGGGCACTGGAAAAGTCACCAGGTGAAATCCTGTGGTGAAATGGCATCATACAGTGTAATCCGTTAGGATCACAGCTTTGTATCATGTCATTTAGTGTGATTTAAATTTTTGAAATTGCCGCCGATTCCACCCCCCTGCGTCGCAATGCTCGCAGGGAAGGGAACCAGAAGCCAGGTGTCGGCATTGACCGAGCACACAGTGGGAGGACAGCAGGAGGTCGGCGGGGGAGGACGGCAGGGGAGAACGGCGGGGGATCGCAGGGGAAGGTGAGTTTTAAAATATAAAACAACAGATTTCCATGCAAAACAATGTACCGCTTTTAGCACAGAAATCTGGACATTATCAGACCGCCGGGGAGGTTAAGCTTGGCCATTGGCAGACAAAGCGGCAGTACGGCCTAAGAGCCTTGCTATTAGCAGGTGGCCATAAACGCCCTGGGCCCGTGCAGCAGTGTCTTCTGGATCCAGGCATGGCCGTGGGGGATACCGTGTGCGGTGATGTATACTTTTATATTGCATATTCCATGGCAGTTGTGTGTGTTTGTCTGTTTTTCTTTCCTGGCTATAGTGCCTTCCAAGCCTATGGTGACTGGAGAGTGAGTCATGAGAGTGAGTCCCCTGGTGGCTGCAATGCAGAAACTGGCTCATTTGCCATTCCATTGCCCTATTTCCTGCTTCACAATCACGTCCGATACCACCAATATGGGATAGGGGGCTTTCTTCCTGTCAGGCATGGCTAAAGGCAGGTAGGGCTGTCGATTTCACAAGATTCGGTTGAACATTCTGAAATTACGGGCAGCCTTCTGCACCCTTCAGGCTTTTCAGCATATAATGACAGGGGGCATCAGTGCTCTTAGGCTAGTCAACACTACGGTGGTCTCCTATGTTAAAAGACAAGGGGGGACTCACAGCCTGTTCTCTATTACAGAAAGCGGAGCCAATTATGTCTTGGGCTCAGAGGAATAGAGCCTAAATCTTAGAGGCTTATTTCTCCACAGTCCAGAATATTCTCACATACTTTCTTTCCACAGTCCAGTTGAACAACAAGGAATAGTCTCTACATGTGGAGGTTTTTCAGGTGCAGATGCCCTGATGGATCATTGGAAATGCAGGGGGTCCTGTGCGTTTCTTCAAGTTCTGGTCATCCTCAGGTTTCTACAAAAGCCCTGAACAAAAGTTGTGAAGGTAGTGGCAGTGATGCCTTATTGGTCAATTAGGCCATGGTTCACTTTGCTAGCACTGTTCAGCTACTGGAGAGGCCGTGCTGTGGCTTAGTTAGTTGAAGCCCATGTCTATTAAACAGGGAATCCTGAGTTTGACTCTCAGCAGTGCCTTCCATTGGTTCTAGGAATTTTTCAGATATTGTGAAGTTGTATCTATAAGCTACAGCTTTCTTCAGGCTTCACAACAACTGTTTATTCTTTTTGCCGGAAAGGACAAAGGGAAACATGTCTCATCTACGACGATTGTGGCATGGATTGTCTAGGCCATCTGACAGACTCACAGAGCCGGGGGCTTGGCTCCTTTGGGGATGGTGACCGCTCACTCAATCAGGAGTGTGTCTACATCCTGGGTGGCTTTGCAGCATGTGGTTCCCAATCAATACCTTTATGGCTCATTATTGTGTAGAGCCAGCCTTCTTATCATATGTTCATTTTTAGTTTGCAAACCCTTTTCTTTTGTTCTGCAATCGCCCACCCGGGTGTGTATGGGTAGTTATTTCCAATACGTATGCTGCCATGGAGTCTATCAGGAAAACAGAAAGTTTGGACTCCATGGCAGCAATGTCATGGGTAGGTTAGTTACGGAAAACGGCCTCTGGCTCAGAGCTAATGTTTATGGGAGTGGGGTCCTATAGGGGAGGAGTGGAGGTGGGGTTGACTCATACGTATGCTGCCATGGAGTCCATCAGGAAAGGAAAATTACGGTAAGTATTTGATAGGACATTTTCAGGTTTTTGCGTGTTTTGCAAGCCCTGTTCTTTTAAAACTCTGGGCACCTTCCCGTCCGGCCTATAGCTAACTTACAGGCAGGCAAGCCTTTTGCCCTTCTGACTGTTCGTCATATGACATCCTTTCAAAAGGCACAACTCGTGGGGCTGCGCAGTGGCAAAGTCTGTCACCGTCTGTGTCCACTGATCAGTTTATCGCTCGCTGCTGGTACCATGTGACCGCTGTGACCAATCACAGTAGATCACATGACAGTTGTAAACAACGGATGGCTTCGCTTCATGCCATCCATTGTGTATAATTGTGTTGCTAACTGTGATTGGTCAAAGTGATCACATGGTACAGACAGGGCCAATCACAGTTCATCAGTACCATGTAATTAGCTCTGGCCAATCACGGCTAATCACAACAAAACAAAATTAATGAATCAGTTTCATTCTGTAAAATGCTAAGCTTTCATAATGTGTAAAAAAAAGAAAAATCCTGATCCCTTTCCCAGAGTAGTACAATGTTACTATGGTAACAATACAGTGCCTTGCAAAAGTATTCGGGCCCTTTGAACTTTGCGACCTTTTGCCACATTTCAGGCTTCAAACATAAAGATATAAAACTGTAATTTTTTGTGAAGAATCAACAAGTGGGACACAATCATGAAGGGGAACGAAATTTATTGGATATTTTAAACTTTGTTAACAAATAAAAAACTGAAAAATTGGGCGTGCAAAATTATTCAACCCCTTTACTTTCAGTGCAGAAAACTCTCTCCAGAAGTTCAGTGAGGATCTCTGAATGATCCAATGTTGACCTAAATGACTAATGATGATAAATAGAATCCACCTGTGTGTAATCAACTCTCCGTATAAATGCACCTGCACTGTGATAGTCTCAGAGGTCCGTTTAAAGCACAGAGAGCATCATGAAGAACAAGGAACACACCAGGCAGGTCCGAGATACTGTTGTGGAGAAATTTAAAGCCGGATTTGGATACAAAAAGATTTCCCAAGCTTTAAACATTCCAAGGAGCACTGTGCAAGCGATAATATTGAAATGGAAGGAGTATCAGGCCACTGCAAATCTACGAAGACCTGGCCGTCCCTCTAAACTTTCAGCTCATACAAGGAGAAGACTGATCAGAGATGCAGCCAAGAGGCCCATGATCACTCTGGATGAACTGCAGAGATCTACAGCTGAGGTGGAAGACTCTGTCCATAGGACAACAATCAGTCGTATACTGCACAAATCTGGCCTTTATGGAAGAGTGGCAAGAAGAAAGCCATTTCCTTAAGATATCCATAAAAGTGTCGTTTAAAGTTTGCCACAAGCCACCTGGGAGACACACCAAACATGTGGAAGAAGGTGCTCTGGTCAGATGAAACCAAAATTGAACTTTTTGGCAACAATGCAAAACGTTATGTTTGGCGTAAAAGCAACACAGCTCATCATCCTGAACACACCATCCCCACTGTCAAACATGGTGGTGGCAGCATCATGGTTTGGGCCTGCTTTTCTTCAGCAGGGACAGGGAAGATGGTTAAAATTGATGGGAAGATGGATGGAGCCAAATACAGGACCATTCTGAAAGAAAACCTGATGTAGTCTGCAAAAGACCTGAGACTGGGACAGAGATTTGTCTTCCAACAAGTCAATGATCCAAAACATAAAGCAAAATCTACAATGGAATGGTTCACAAATAAACATATCTAGGTGTTAGAATGGCCAAGTCAAAGTCCAGACCTGAATCCAATCGAGAATCTGTGGAAAGAACTGAAAACTGCTGTTCACAAACGCTCTCCATCCAACCTCACTGAGCTCGAGTTGTTTTGCAAGGAGGAATGGGCAAAAATTTTCAGTCTCTCGATGTGCAAAACTGATAGAGACATACCCCAAGCGACTTACAGCTGTAATCGCAGCAAAAGGTGGTGCTACAAAGTATTAACTTAAGGGGGCTGAATAATTTTGCACGCCCAATTTTTCAGTTTTTTATTTGTTAAAAAAGTTTGAAATATCCAATAAATTTCGTTCCACTTCATGATTGTGTCCCACTTATTGTTGATCCTTCACAAAAAAATTACAGTTTTATATCATAATGTTTGAAGCCTGAAATGTGGCAAAAGTTCGCAAAGTTCAAGGGGGCCGAATACTTTCGGAAGGCACTGTATATACTCTGGTCACAGGGTGTTAAAAAAAATCGTAAGACAAAAATGTAAAAACATTTAATAATAAAATAAAAAAAATATATATACAGTATCTCTCAAAAGTGAGTACACACCTCACATTTTTGTAAATATTTTATTATATCTTTTCATGTGAAAACACTGAAGAAATGACACTTTGCTACAATGTAAAGTAGTGAGTGTACAGCTTGTATAACAGTGTACATTTGCTGTCCCCTCAAAATAACTCAACATGCAGCCATTAATGTCTAAACCGCTGGCAAAAGTGAGTACACCCCTAAGTGAAAATTCCTGAATTGGACCCGGGAAGTGTCAATATTTTGTGTGGCCACTAATATTTTCTAGCACTGCCTTGGGCATGGAGTTCACAGATCTTCACAGGTTGCCACTGGAGTCCTCTTCCACTCCTCCATGACGACATCATGGAGCTGGTGGATGTTAGAGACCTTGCTCTCCTCCACCTTCCATTTGAGGATGCCCCACAGGTGCTCAATAGGGTTTAGGTCTGGAGACATGCTTGGCCAGTCCATCACCTTTATCCTCAGCTTCTTTAGCAAGGCAGTGGTCGTCTTGGAGGTGTGTTTGGGGTTGTTATGTTGGAATACCAGGTCTCTGAAGGGAGGGGATCATGCTCTGCTTCAGTATGTCACAGTACATGTTGGCATTCATGGTTCCCTCAATGAACTGTAGCTCCCCAGTGCCAGCAGCACTCATGCAGCCCCAGACCATGACACTCCCACCACCATTCTTGACAGTAGGCAAGACACACTTGTCTTTGTACTCCTCACCTGGTTGCCGCCACACACGCTTGATACTATCTGAACCAAATAAGTTTATATTGGTCTCATCAGACCACAGGACATGGTTCCAGTAATCCATGTCCTTAGTCTGCTTGTCTTCAACAAACTGTTTACTGGCTTTCTTGTGCATCATCTTAATCCTCAAAGAGTTCTTTGCCATGAGGTGCCATGTTGAACTTCCAGTGACCAGTATGAGAGAGAGAACTTTTAGGTTGGGCCCCATTCCAAGAGCAATTTCAATTTTAAAGCATGACATGTTAGGTATCTATTTACTTGGCATAACATCACCTTTCATATTATACAGAATTTGGAGTATATATTATGGTTTTTTTCATTAAAGTGTATTTTTTCCAAAGAAATTGTGTTTGAAAGACCGCTGCGCAAAAACTGTGTGACAAAAAATTTCAACAACTGCCATTTTATTCTATAGGGTCTCTGCTAAAAAAAATATATAATGTTTTGAGGTTCTTTACAAGGTTGGGCGGCCATCTGGCGGCCGCGGGCCACACTTGTATTCGGAGTTTGGATTCTCCACTGGTAATTTCCCTACACATTTCTTTTCTGCTCTAGCCACCTTGGGTATTTCCGTTCATCACAGTGCTTTTTGGTCTTGGGGATTTTCTGGTCCAGATCTATTCTTACTTCCACTACTTCCACTTTCTTTCTTCTTTTTGGGTCTACACACACCTGTGACTTTTCTCATCACCTAATTTCCTCCATACTTTCATTGGTGTTGATCCCACTTACTTTTTCAAACCATTCCAATCTCATTCACAACCATCACTATTTGTTCTTTTTACCCCTTCACTTTATTATCATCATTATCAATATCATCCCATTTTTACTCATCAGTATTTTCATTTGTTTATTTTACCCTTTCACCGATATTACGCTAGTACCACCATGCATTCTTGTTGAATATATATACATATATACATATGTTTAATACACATCTTTACTCATTTACTACAGACAAATTTCCACGTTGCTACTAGCTTCATTTCATGTATCCTTATCCACGCTCCTTCCTGTGTGTGGCGTGGTCTGCCAGGCCTGCCCACCTATTTGGTCCTCAGCTCCCGTGGGAGACATACAGGGTCATATGTCTGCCCCCAGTGCCAGTTGCAGTCAAGGCTACATTGTAAGTTTTGGGAATTGGGGAGCTCTGTCTCCCCTTTGTTTTCTTTTTTCTTTTTTTCTCCCTCTTTCTAGTTTTTAATAGTTACCATTGCTGCTTTCTCTCATACTTAATTATTTTTATAGATTTACATCATGCATCTACTTCTGATGAAGTGGCAATTAGTCCACGAAACGCGTCAAGTCTGCTGATGTATTGATTCCAATATACTACCCACTACTTTGTATACTCTGCCTATGTCTCTATGAACCTGGACTTGGGGACTATTTACCAGTTTTATCATTATTTCATTTTGTTTTTACATATTATACATGTTATGGTTGTACAAATTGTATTTATCATTAAATGTGTGACCTTGTCCTGTCAACCTTGTCATGTCTCTCATTCAAAGTCCCAACCCTCCTTTATTTTCAAATGTTTTGAGGTTCTAAGTAATTGTCTAGCAAAAATGACTGATTTAAATAACAAATGTTAGAAAAAGGCTGGGTCCTTTTATGTACGTTTCCGTAAATCTTTAGGCATCGGGGCGTGGCTTGGCACCGGACCTGAATGGCCGCATGGTAGAGGAGCTCTCTGCACTGGGGGATTACAAATCAGCTTTTCGGTGTCTCATCTTCACCCCAACATGGTCAGATCGGGTCGCAGCGCTTCAGCCAGCCGAGTACCACCCGACCAGACTATCCAGAACTCTGGCAACATTCCAGCGATCTTCAGAGCTCAGCGGGAAGGCCTACGAGCGGCCTCACCATCTCCAGCACCCCGCTCTCCTGAATTGCTGCCTGTCTCCTCCACACCACTCCAACTAGGGACGAATATGGCGACTCCACTGCCCAGCCTGGCAGACCTACAATCAGTTGCAGCCGACATTAAGCATACCCTGGGATCAGCTATCACAGAGCTTTCAGTTGAGCTGCGTTCTGTAACAGCTCGCCTCACTGAGACAGAGAAGTCTTCAGTCACCCAGGCTACTGCCATTAAACAGCTCCAGCGTTCAACAGATGCCCACACAGCACACCTTATCGAGATCAACAGACACATGGAAGATCTTGATAATCGGGGTCGGAGGCACAATATTCGCCTGAGAGGTCTCCCTGAGTCAGTGGAACCCCCTGCTCTGGTGCCTGCACTGACCGCCATCTTCAACGATCTACTTGAGCGCCCAGCAGACACTCCGGTAGAATTCGAGAGAGCCCACCGTGCCCTCCGACCAAGAGGAGCAGAAACTGATCCCCCGAGAGATGTGGTGGCATGCCTGGTTAGCTATCAAGTGAAGGAGGCTATCCTGAAGAAAGCGAGAGCCCGAGATCACATCTCCTACGAGGGGTCCGAGGTAAAGCTTTTCCAGGACTTATCAACCATCACCCTGCAAAACAGACGGGCTCTTCGTCCCCTGCTAGAAACCCTGCGTTCTAAAGGCATAACTTACAGATGGCGCTTTCCCTTTTGCCTATCTGCATCATTCCGTGGCAGATCTGCAGCTCTCAGAATCCCAGAAGATCTCCCCGCCTTTTGTGAAGCCATGGAGGTCCCGATAATGGACTTACCTGACTGGTACAGCACCTTCTATACTCCGGAACCCTGGATCTCAGTAACATCCTCATCAACTCCGAAGTCCCAGCGCCATCGACATAGACGTCGCCAATCACATCCTGGCTCAACACCCAACCGTGGAAGAGATGACCATCGGAACAGCCCTCTCCGTTCCCCAGCTCAGCAGAGGGAACATGCCGATCTCTGACTCCTCTATTTCACCCAGCCTGGATGTCTGCAAATGTGAGTTTTTTCTATCTCCCTGCTTTCCCCTAAGATGCCCTTTCCCCTGATTCACAGACCTCCTAACCATTTCATACCTACTATGGATCCTGACAATACTGCTCCCCTGTCCCCTTGCCCGATCACAAGCCCTGAATTCTCCCCATAGAAGCTACAATCAGACTCTGCTACATCCACTTGGAGTCCTCTCCCCCCCCCCCACTCCCCCTCGCTATCAGTCTGAGCATGAGACTGTCACCACAGCCTGCCGCTTATTCCCTTACACACACAAGCCACTATCATACTGCACCTCAGCAATAAATCTTATCCCTGACATCCTGAAATACCGATGTCACTGCTTCTAGCTGAACTGATTACAGGACCTGTCTGACCCCAGAGAAGATCTCTAGAAAGCATTTCCAGACCAGTTCCTCAAATCTGAAACTTTCTACCGATCGTAGAGGCGGCTGAACCCTGCTTCCTGAACCCCTGCTGTAAGAAGGTTACTGTCCCCACAGCAGGATTTAATGTAAAGTATGATATGGGAATATTGTGCATGCTGGCGAAATCAGGCTTCTACACCTCTCAACTGTGGTTTAAATGATGGTTGGTGGTGTTGGTGTGGTTGGGGGGGGGGGGGGGATGTGGATATGAGTGGGATTTGATATTCTGACAGTTAACTGCAGAAAATGCAATTGTGCTATATGTCTCCTCTGATAACTGTCGGCTGACACTTTTCTATCTTTCCGCTCCAATCACTCCATCATCTCATCCACCTCTTCCCCCCTTCTCTTTCCCCTCCTTCCCTTCCCCCTATCCCCTTATCTTTAAATCCCCCTCCTTAAATTCTCACCTCTCCTACTCCCCAATCCCCCTCCTCACACTAGCCCTTCTCTGTCAAACTCCTACTCCTTTAATCTATGGGATTATGTGTGTATATTATGTTGTGCTATTTAGTGTGATATAGTATTGTACTACATTGTGTCACATTATACTATATGGGTTATATATATAGTCTACAAGACTCCTATAAATTCCTATAATCCCCTCAGTGATCTGACCTTGCTTCTTCCCTACTTAACCTTGCTAAATCTCCCATCGGAATACAACTTTACATCCAGGCTCATAAGAACTATACTGCTAAATCTGAGGTACTCTGTTAAAAGTGCATATGTTGATAATAACTATCATCAGGTTAACTAATGTACTGCAACTATTAAGGTGATATATGTCTAATGTCCTAACCTGACTACAGAACACAATCAGACGGCTCCAGAGTCGACACACAATATAGTAATCCAGACATGATATGATCTAAGGTTATGGAATATTGGACCCATAGATTACTTCCCCTCGCCCTCTCCTCATTCCTTTTTACCTCCCTCCTTTCCACAATCCCCCCTTCCCCTTGTTCCTTTCCTCACTCTCTCTCTCCCCTTCCCCCCTTCTTCCCCCTCCTTTCCTCGTCCCCCCTCCCCCCCTCCCTTATTCCTTCCCCCCTCCCCCAATCCCCCTCCTCTTGTTCTCACCTCCCTACCCCCTAAAGTACCCCACATCCCAATAGCCCCCCCCATATCCCATTCATTCCCCTGTACCCTCCTCTGTGATTTAGCTTCACTCCCTACCCGCTTAACATTGCCGGACCTCTCAGTTAACCGCAACTTGACATCCAGGCTCACCAGAACTTCTTTGTCAATCTTAAATACTTGGTTAAAGGTTTATACACTGTTACTGTGTTTTGCCAGGTTGATTCAAATACCTTAAATGTTATGCAATTTTTTTTTGATGTTACATCCATCCTTACAGTTTAGATATACTGCACTGTTTATATATCACCGATCTGCGCCCATCTTGAGCCGGTCACCGTTTCATTTGACCTGGATCCAATATGGGCGTGGGGGTCTTCACAACCTCGTACTGCACAGACCCCTAGGTCCTCCCGAGACAATTTTCTTCTTTAGGCACTCCATACAGACTCCTAGAAGACCCTCTAATGACTATGGCTCTACAAGACCATTATCTGTATCTGTCACTGTTCAAATCACTTCTTATCTGCTTCTAGAGACACCGAAATTATTATTTTTCTTATCCTTACATTACCCTGTGATGAGGAAAAGGGAAGCAGCCATTTTGTTTATCAAATATTTACTTATGATTATCGGGCATGGATTTATGATTAAGCAGATTTGTTGGATATATGTTATGTGAGAGGTCGTATTGTATGGCAGCTGTTGTGTTCAGGAGCCATTTGCAGCTCCAGCTGTTAAGATTGCTATCTCTGCCTCTGTAGACCTGTTTAGCCAGCAAGCTTTGGAAGTGACATGTCTACGTTAAATGTCCATTTCGCATTTCAAAGAATGTTATCAAAGAATGAGATGTGACTTCAAAAGAAATTAGATAGCTAGGTGCCACCCACTGTAGTGTATAAAACTGTATTGGAAACCCTAGTCAGATAGAGCAATGTTCATTAAGCCAACAGAATGTAATTTGATTTACTTGCTCTCCAAACATGTCATTTTATCTACATGTTTGTCTAAATAAATATAATGTTTTGTTACTAAAATTTTTTGATGCTTATTTCTCAGATAAATTCTATACCCTGGTTTTATTGATTTGGGACTTTCAGAACAGAGGCAGATCACAGCCTTCAAAGACAGTTCACCAATGGAAGTATTGTTTCCAAATTGTTTAATTCTGGTTTATTAAACTGTTTTCATATGTAAATGTTCATGGGTTTTATCCCCATATAGCTAATATTGGTGCTGTACTGCTTGTAGCAGTTTCTAATTTCTTATTAATTGGGAGTCAGATATTTGATGTGTTCTAATCTGACATATATGAGCTCTGGCATTAATGAGTTTCTATGCCTTACATAATTAAGCATCTCCTGTCTTAAAATTACCTGCCTTCCTGTAAGCCGTGAACCCCAGTGCTGCACTATACTCCTGCCATTCTTGTAAATATTGTATTCTGTGTTATCCAAGTTTTTGTCTCTGCACTTACATGTTCCTGGTCTACTGTAGGGTTGTTGATCCCAGCCATAGGTGATAGGCCCCCCCTTTGAGACAGCCTATTGTTCATGATAAGTGTTTCCTTTGAATTCAGGATAGTGTACACAGTTTAGTGTGGATGGTGGTTGAATAACGCATTATATGAAATGAGAATGATTTCTCTTTGTATTAAGACATTTTTGTTTTCTTTTCTTCTAGGTCTTATTACCCTTCACAATATAGATTTACTTCAGCAGAAAAAAAAACTCAACGGCTTTATGGGCATTTTTTTGTTAATGATCTTAATGTTGGACTAACAATCTGAGTGACGCCATCTTCAACATAAAAATACCCTCCTTCATTCCTGCACGTTATGACATCACCACAAACAGCATTGATGGAGAAGAGCGCTTTCAAAAAAGCCTTTTAATATCTGAAGAACTTTGATACTTGTCATGTCAGCTGTAGGAAAATTTAAAGCTCAGTTTGCTATGATTGCAAAAAGATCTGCACACCTACCGGAAGTTTCTTGTCATGTGGACTGCGATGGTCCTGAAGAGAAGAATATTATGTATGAACATTGTATGAGTTCTTAGGTGTTGCAGTGGAGTCTTATGGAGGACTAGCTGTCAAAGGAGGAGTCAACAAAAGACTTGGCGTTCATACACTGTTAGACCAACACATCATTTTTTTAGATTTTTTTGATTTTTCGGTTCGTTTTGTCACATTTTTATTTTTGAATATTTTGTATATTTTAGCCTTGACAAAGCAAAGTGAGATTTTTCTGCAGAAGTAAATGGGATACATAATTCAGGAGAAATATGAACTAGAAAAATATATATATTTAAACTAAGATTGGGCAGTTGGAGGGAGATATCAGGGAATTCAGAAGGGATTGATAGGAATTGTAATTTTATCTGCTTTTCTTAAAAATGCATTTTATGTTAGGTTTTGTATGTGTTATGAGACCTAGTTTGTTCCTTCTTCCTCATATCAGCACCTCCATAAAGCCATACGTGGCTTTAACAGTTACCAAAAGTGACTGTGATGTGAGATCATCACACAGGGACAGCAGAGCGGGAACCGCTACACTGTTAATGGTCACAGGCCCAACTCTTCACTACAACTAGTGTGTGGATTGCTTGAGATAGCAGTGATATGTTTCCAGAACTCCAATGTAGGAAGGGACAGTTTTGTTTGTGGCAATATATATTGCCAACAGGAGGATTATTGATGAGGAAAAGGGAAGCAGCCATTTTGTTTATCAAATATTTACTTATGATTATCGGGCATGGATTTATGATTAAGCAGATTTGTTGGATATATGTTATGTGAGAGGTCGTATTGTATGGCAGCTGTTGTGTTCAGGAGCCATTTGCAGCTCCAGCTGTTAAGATTGCTATCTCTGCCTCTGTAGACCTGTTTAGCCAGCAAGCTTTGGAAGTGACATGTCTACGTTAAATGTCCATTTCGCATTTCAAAGAATGTTATCAAAGAATGAGATGTGACTTCAAAAGAAATTAGATAGCTAGGTGCCACCCACTGTAGTGTATAAAACTGTATTGGAAACCCTAGTCAGATAGAGCAATGTTCATTAAGCCAACAGAATGTAATTTGATTTACTTGCTCTCCAAACATGTCATTTTATCTACATGTTTGTCTAAATAAATATAATTTTCAATCTGGCTTCAACAGTCAAAATGTTATTGAAACCCGTGAGTTTTGGGATTACCCTTACACCTGCTATCCCCCAGTGCCGTGCAGTCCCACGGTTATCTGGTTTCTGTTCTAAGACCCCTCCCCGCACCACAACGGGTGCCAGTGTTTCACTCCGGGCCCCCGTTGACCCCTAGCACCAAGTGCGCATTTCCTCGCCCCTTAGAATAAGGCTTTCCCGGTAATCTTGGTAAGCTTTCTGGGGGCATTTCCTTCTATATCACTTTTCTGATACTTCTAATAACTCCTCCATCTTTCATATCTCGACTTCTTCCTTCTTTATCTTTAATTTCCTGATCTTTCCTTTCTTCCTCACCCCCCCCCCTCATCCCCCTCCCCTTTTTTTTTTTTTTTTTTCTCTCCCTCCTTTTCCGAATTAGCTCCCCTTTCCATACTCTCCTTTCATCATGACCAACCCCAAGTTAACACAAATACAAAACCGCGTCAAAATTCTCTCGCTGAACGCACATGGCCTAAATGTGCCAGAAAAACGTTCGCAAACACTATCAGAAGCCCATAGACTCCGGGCACAAATTATTTTACTGCAGGAAACCCATTTTCGAACTGGTGACCCAATTTATCTCTCCAACAAACGATACCCTACGGGATTTCACTCCACGACAGAAGGCACCAAATCACGAGGAGTCTCGATTCTACTTGCACGTCAACTAGACTTTAAACTGATTGACATTAAAAAAGATCCTAACGGTAGATTCCTTTTTGTAAAGGGACTTCTTGCCTCCCGCCCAATTACAATCGCAAATGTGTATGCCCCTAACACCAAGCAGGTGGCCTTTTTTCGCTCAACCTTACAGGAGCTTCAAGATTTCACATCCGGCCTTTTAATTCTTGGAGGTGATTTCAATGCCCCTCTGAACCCCTTACTTGACTCCTCCACAGGCAATTCGGTCCTCCCCTACAAGGCTTTGCGACAAATCATCACACAACTCCAATCCCTCCGACTCCATGACACATGGAGATTGACCCATCCAGATACTAGGGATTACACCTTTTTCTCTTCACCTCATCAGAAATTCTCTAGAATCGATTACCTTTTTCTATCCCAACCAGACCTTCCTTACCTCTCTTCTTCCTCAATAGAAACCAGTGTGCTATCAGATCACAATCCTATCACCTTAACCTTGCTGTTTCCAGAAGTGGAGACAAGATGTAAGTCTTGGAGACTTAATACCTCACTCCTAAAAGATGCGGCGGCAACCACAAGGATTCAAAACACCTTGAAAGAATATTTTAATCTGAATGATACCCCAGATACCTCAGCACTGACCCAATGGGAGGCGCACAAGTGCGTGATCCGGGGAGAATTCCTTGCATTATCAGCAACACTTAAACGGGCCCGGCAGAAGGACCTCACGGATCTTTATTCCAAACTCGAAGGACTTGAAAAATCGTTTAAACATTCGCAGGCACAATCCACTCTATCAGAACTAACCGCGGTGCGAACTGAACTGCGAGATAAGTTGGGCTTGCAAGCTCACCGCAGACTCGTTCTTTCCCGCAAACTATTTTATGAGCAGGGGAATAAAAGTGGTCGCCTTTTGGCACGTTCCATACGCCCACAGCATACATCGTCCCAAGTACACCTCATAAGAGATGCTTCTGGTAAGGACCACCACTCTAACCCTGACATTGCAAAGCAATTTGAGTGCTACTACAGGAAATTGTACAATCTTACTGACTCACTTGCTCTTAAACCCTCTTCAGAAGCCAGAAAAGCTCAACTGGATAAGTTCTTCCAAGATCACGGCATGAGTCCCATTTCTGAGTCCGATGCGATTTCCATGGAAGCCCCCATAACTGGAGAAGAACTGCACCGCGCTCTTAAAGAAATGAAGCCGGGGAAATGCCCGGGCCCGGATGGGCTTACACTTCAGTACTACCGTTGCTTTGCTGATACTCTCACACCACATTTTCTCCGTGCGTTTGGGAGCTTAGCCACATCCCCTAACCACCCACCCTCACTCCTGGAGGCACATATTTCTGTTATCCCGAAGTCAGGAAAAGATCCTTCCCTGGTTACAAGCTATAGACC
The DNA here is from genome assembly GCF_965119305.1 of Pelophylax lessonae. Lineage (NCBI taxonomy): Eukaryota > Metazoa > Chordata > Amphibia > Anura > Ranidae > Pelophylax > Pelophylax lessonae. The sequence continues at coordinate 47,876,919 of NC_138769.1, read as the reverse complement.
AATCTCCCTTCTAAATGTTGACGCCAAGCTATATGCCAAAATTTTGGCTAATAGGATACTCCCCTTTCTGCCGTCTCTCGTCTCCTTAGACCAGGTTGGATTTATTCCTGGTAGGGAGGCGAGAGATAATACCACAAAGGCCCTCAACATTCACCACTGGTTGACCACAAAACAAGCCCCTGGGTTCTTTCTCTCCTTGGATGCAGAGAAGGCGTTTGACAGGGTGGCCTGGGACTACTTAATGAAGACCCTGGAGTCCATTGGATTCCGAACTAGGATGCTATCAAACATTCAGGCGCTTTACACAGATCAAACTGCTAGGGTCAGGGTCAATGGCCACCTGTCGGACGCCTTCCGCCTATCCAACGGCACAAGACAGGGATGCCCACTTTCCCCCATCCTTTTTGTTTTGTCCCTCGAACCCTTTCTGAACATGCTTCGCCAAAACCCTAACATTCATGGTATACAGATAAGTAATACCAACCATAAAGTAGCTGCGTTTGCGGACGACATGCTCCTTTTTCTGTCACAACCGCACATTTCTATCCCGAACCTAATGAAAGACCTGGAATATTATGGTTCTCTATCCAACCTTAAAGTTAACCATTCAAAATCAATGGCCCTAAACATTTCCCTTCCTTCTGCTGAGGTTAGTCGGTGTCAATCTAATTTCCCTTTTCTTTGGGCAAACACAACACTCCCATACTTAGGCATACATATCCCTCGCGACCTGTCACATCTGTATGCTTCCAACTTTCAACCCCTTTTGTCATCTATCAATACAGATTTGAAATTATGGAGAAACATTCAGGTATCATGGTTCGGAAGGGCTGCTATTCTTAAAATGACCATTCTCCCCAAACTATTATACCTTTTCCAAACAATTCCCATACATATACCTTCAGCCTTTTTTTCTTCTCTACGCACTTCATGGCGGACTTTTATCTGGCAAGATAAACCACCGAGGATTAAATTTTCCCGCCTTACAGCCCCTAAACATAGAGGAGGTCTCAACCTGCCAGATGTGACCAGTTATTATAAAGCTTGTCTTCTCACCAGAATAGTTGATTGGACCCTCCATGCCGACCAAAAAGAGGTGGTTAAGATGGAAAATGTCTGGACAACTACTCCGCTACATCTTCTACCGTGGCTTCCTCTGTCAGACATACCTCAACCTCTCAAAATACACCCTTTTATTGGGCCCCCGCTACTCATTCATGATGCTTGGCGTAAGAAGATGAAAATTGATCCCCGTTGTGGTCCATTGACCTCCCTTAGGTTAAATCCTGCCTTTCCGCCAGGCATGTCTACCGGCTTTTTGCGCTCCCTATGGCCGCACCAGGAAGTTCTAGCCAAACATTTTTACAAAGATGGAGCACCCATCTCATGGGAAAGACTTAACTCCTCATTACCCCCCCCAGGCATACCACTGTGGATATTCTTTCAAGTACGCCACTTCCTCTCCTCCAAAGGCAACCCAACATTATGGTCGAGACCCCGGTCTCCATTGGAAACCATATGTGAACGCACCCTTCCTCAAAGACATATAATTTCAGAATTATATGGTCACATTCTTGATGCCCCGTCTGCATCCTCTGCCACTTTTGCCCTTGCTTGGTCGAAAGACCTACAATTATCCCTTTCCGAAAAAGACTGGGAAACGATCTGTCGCTCACCCCATCGCACCTCGATTAATGTCACTGCACAAGAAAATGGATATAAAATCCTTACCCGTTGGTACAGGACGCCAGACAAAATCCACAGATTTGCCCCAACAGTCGACAACACCTGTTGGAGATGCACTGAGTCTCCGGGTACCATGCTTCACATATGGTGGGCATGCCCAATATTGCAACCCTTCTGGGAAAAAGTGCAGGAAACCATAAAAAAAGTCACATCCAGTGAAATTCCATTCACCCCGGAAAAATTTCTTCTTAACTACTCCCCTAGAACCTCCAACTACCCTCAAACAGTATTGGCGCGACACATGATGAATGCTGCCAAACTTTGTGTTCCGTGCCACTGGCGCACATCTGATATACCCTCACTCAAAGAATGGTTCCGCAGACTAAATAGAATTGAAGAAATAGAAGAACTGATAGCTATCTCAAGGGAAGAAATATCCAAGTTCTCTGCGGAATGGCTGGACTGGATCCGTTACAAAGAGACAGACGAATACAAATCCTTCATCAGCTCTCCTTAATTTGAATCCATAGATTTTAATATTACTATGGAGCCGGTTTCCCCGGAGGAATAAGAGCAGGGAAATTATGCTCATATTCACCATTAGATTCACTCCCTCCTGATCTCCTCTCCTGATCCTCATACCCACAAACCCCTCCAATCCCCCTCACCCCCCCCCCCCCCTTTATACCTACATTTTTTTTTTTTTTTTTTTTTTTTTTTTTTTTTTTCTTTTCTCTCACCTCTCCCACCTTCCCAATATTTTCTTCTCTATTTCTCTCTCTTTTCTATTCCTCTCTACCTACCTTTTCCTATCTCTTTGACAAGCTATATTTCTGCACTCCCACAGATGGTTACCAAGAAGCCAGCTCCCTTGTTTCAGACACATGAAGGAAGCAGACTCATGAACCGTTGCGGCAACCCCTCTGTCCGCAATAAAACTTGCCCATCAAACTTACTTACTGTACAACAAACGAGATCACCCACCCTATCAGATGGACACTAATCCCCAATAATTTTTTCTCAACACATCTCTCTGCCAGAATATTTGAAGCTTCATCCCTTTCTTTAATAGAGTGCTTCAACCTTATAAGTTTTTTGTTTTGATTATGTCTTCTTGTGTCTGTAACCACGTGATCTCATAAGTTTTTTGTGCTATTATGTATCTTGATATTATGTGGGTTCATTATCTTCCAATTCACTGTATTGTGTTCATTTTTTGTTACATCTTGCTTTTAACAAAATAAAAATTTGTTTATGGAAAAAAAAAAATCTTTAGGCATCACAATACGATTGCCACGTAGAACTAGTTGTCCTGCAATACTCAGCTCTTGTTTGATTCTGTGATAGCTTGGGTCACAATCCACCCAAACCCCTTGTCTTACACATTTTCTCAACCGAGCAATTTCCGGATCCACAGATGACAATTCTTCAACCTCCCGCGGTGTCAATGCCTGAGGCATGGCGTTAGTAGCCACAAAACAAATGTACTCTTCTGCCAGGTTATGAACAGGTGCAGAAGACTGAGGCAATCTGGAAAGTGCATCTGCCGCATTAGTCGCTCCAGGTCTGTACCGCACTGTAAAGCGATATGGTAACAATCTGAGAACCCATCTCTCAATTCTGGCGGATGGTTTTGAGCGTGGCGAATATATCACTTCCAGAGGCTTGTGGTCTGTGATGATTTCAAAATCAAGGCCGTAGAGATAGGTGTGAAACCTTTCACATCCCCAAACAACAGCCAAAGCTTCTTTCTCGGTCTGAGAATAACATCTCTCTACATCAGTGAGGGATCTGCTTGCATACTGAATAGGCCTGTAATCGCCTGTGCATTGTCTCTGAACCAAGATGGCGCCTAACCCCACAGGGCTAGCATCGACAATAACTTGGGTGTGTGCAGTAGGATTGAAATAAGCCAAAGTTGTGGCGCAAGTCAGCCGATTCTTAAGTTCATCAAATGCACCTTGTTCCAAAAAGCCCCACTTCCACGGGACTGCTTTGCGAGTCAACACTCTCAAAGGTTCACTGACAGTCGCCATATCTGGAATAAACTTGGCACAGTAATTCACTAGCCCAAGAAAACTGCGTACTTCTGCAGGGTTTTCAGGATTTCTGGCATCAGACACAGCTTTAATTTTACAGTCCTCCGGACCAATGCCCCTGTCAGACAGCACATGGCCCATAAAAGTCATTTTATTCATTTGAAATGTGCATTTCTTCTCATTTAATGTTAACCCTTTCTCCTTCAAGCGATTTAGCACTGCACGGAGACGTTCGTCGTGCTCCTGTGTGTTTGTTCCCCACACAATTATATCATCAGAAATGTTATGCGTGCCTTCACAACCATGTAGCACTTGCTGAATCACATGTTGATAGGCCTCCGGTGCGGACGATACGCCAAACATCAACCTCTTGTATCTAAAAAGACCTTTATGGCTTGCAAATGTAGTGATGACTCTAGATGCTGGGGTCAATTCAATCTGATGATAACCCCATTTCAAATCCAGTTTACTGAAGACACTTGCCCCATTCATTGCATGCAGAACATCTTCAATAGTGGGAATTGGATGTCTCTCTCTCTGCACAGCTTGGTTAGCACATCTCATGTCCACACAAATCCGAATATCTGTGCCCTTTGGTACAACAACTAACGGCGATACCCACGGAGTGGGCCCTTCCACAGGTTCAATAATGTCAAGGTCTAGCAGCTCTGCCAGTTTGTGCTCAACAGGTGATCTCAGGCTATAAGGAAGTCTGCGTACTGGCTATGCAATAGGCTTTACATGTGGATCAATGTGAAGCTCCAACTGAAAATCCTTTAATTTTCCAAACCCAGAGAAGCAATCTTTAAATTCCTCTTTCAATGCAGAAATAGCAGGAGACACCATATTCACTCTTGCGCTGCCTACATCATGGCCAATCTGTAACACCCCTAGTGCCATTGCGGTTTGACGACCAAGCAGAGGCGACCCTGTGCCATCTACAACATAGAATTCGGTCTGCAATGGAGGACCAGTCTCATGTGTTTGAACAGAGGTATAAAATTTGCCTTTAAGTTGCAGTGGTGTACTGGAGCCATAAGTATAAATCTGTTTAGTGGTGTTACACAATTTAAGGTGATTTTCTCTGCCATTAAGACTGTGCCAAGAAGCCAAGTCCATAACATTGCATGTAGCTCCAGAGTCAATCAACACTGACACATCTGTATTTCCAATCTTAATGGTTAATGTCCCGGCTTGCAGAGAACACAGGGAGAATATAAATTCACAGTCAGGAGCACTCTCTTTATCCTCAGCTATAACATTTACTTGTGCAGATTGTCCTTTGGTTTTGTTATCTCTGGTTGTACTTCTACACACAGCTGCAAAATGACCTGTCTTTCCACAAGCATAGCACATTTTATTCTGTACCACAGTGCAGTCCTGACTTGTGTGTCCCTCCCTGCCACATTTATTGCAGGTGATATGTAAAGTCCTCTTTGGAAAACTCTCTTTCCTACTCCAGATATTCCTATTATTATAGGTAGGTGTGGAGACTGTATTGACAGATGCAGTGTTCTTGGTTTCAATATGCAGAGCCTGGAGCTCAGACAGTTCAATGGCTCTTGCAATCTCCTGCAGACTAGTAAGTGTGAGACTAGGTTCTCTCAATAATCTCCTCCTGAGGTGCACAGATGTGCATTTCTCTATGACCTGATCTCTGATTATCTCCTCAGTTACAGTCCCCAAATCACAAGACTTTGCCAGATATTTCAGCCTAGTCACATAACTGTCTGTGGTTTCTCCCAGTTCTTGCACAGCCTGTCTAAACTTATATCTTTCATAGGGAATATTTTTCTTTGGCTCAAAGTACTCACTCAGTCTATTCATGGCTGTCTCATAGTCTGAATCATCCCCTGTTGCTCCCAGGGTTTCAAAAATGTCCTGAACTTGAGGTCCAGCTAGATGCAGCAGCATGGCTCTCTTCTAAGCAGGTGCAGTCACTCCTGTGGCTATAACATAGAGCTGAAATCCCTTCTTCCACTTGTCCCAGCGCTGTGAGAGACTAGTGTGGTCTCCAGACACATCAAACAGTCCGATAGCCGGTAAATCCAGAAAGCTAGCCATCCTCGTCGCCAAAATGTAGTGTATTAACACAGACAAGCTGTACAGGTTGCTTCTTTATTCACTGAACATCACGCATGCAACTAACCTCAGCCACACCCAGCTCCCAGACATATACATAATTGTAACATTTTGCAGACAGCAACTTAACCCGTTGCTTACCATACTACACTTACGTGGATAAAAGTTCCTTATAAAGGAGTTGTAAAGGCAGAAGGTTTTTATCTTAATGCATTCTACGTAAATAAATAAAAAGCCTTCTGTGTGTAGTAGCCCCTGACAGCCCCCTAATACTTACCTGAGGTCCCTCTCTGTCCAGCGATGTTCACAAGTGTCTCACTGAGATTCTCCTTCCTGATTGGCTGAGATACCGCCATTGGCTCCCGCTGCTGTCAATCAAAGTCAGCTAGCCAATCAGGGAAGCGGGGGGGGGGCGGTTTGGGGCTCTGTGTCTTAATGGACGCAGGGAGCTGTGACTCAGCTTGAATGCCCCCATAGCAAGCTGCTTGCTGTGGGGGCACTAAACAGGAGGGAGGAGCCAGGAGCACAGAAGAGGGACCCGAGAAGAGGAGGATCCGGGCTGCTCTGTGCAAATCCACTACAACAGAGCAGGTAAGTATAACATGTTTGTTATTTTTATAGCAGAAAAAACAAGACTTTACAATCACTTTAAGTCTCGGTTCACACTTGTGCGATGCGGGAAGGCTGCGAATTCGCAGCCTGTTCCCGCATTGCAAACGCACCCCTGGCAGTTCACACAATGTGTCAATGAAATGTTAACGACACCCCCAGTTTGATCGCATATCGCAGTGCGATCTTTACAGTTCACACAGGATCGGATCACACAAGTGTGAACCACTGTGCGATCCGATCCTGATGCGGCTGAAAAAAAGGGTCCTGTGTGTCTTTTGTGTGGGTGCAGTGCAAATTTCAGCCATACAAAGTGTATGGCTGAATTCGCACCGCACATCCGATCGCATGTCATGAAGGAGCAGTGCGCTCCGATATTACATGTGATCGGCGCACTCGCAAGAGTGTGAACCGGCCCTAAGAGGGATTTTTCTTCACTTCTTCTGCTGCTGACAATATTTTCACATGAACAGGAAGTGGAAGTAAATCTCCTGAATGAAGTTACAGTTAGCATTAATGTCCCAAACGAACCCCGTAATTGTTCCAAACATTCCCCACTCTGTCCAAAACAAGAATTAAAATACATTGTGGTCAGAGTAACACAGTGCAAATAGAATCTCTGAAAAGTTTGCCTTATTTATACATGAAATAGAAAGTGGGGTTGATTTACTAAAACTGGAGAGTGCAAAATCTGGTGCAGCTCTTCATAGAAACCAATCAGCTTCCAGGTTTCATTGTCAAAGCTTAATTGAACAAGCAGAAGTTAGAAGCTGATTGGCTACCATGTACAGCCGTTCCAGATTTTGCACTCTCCAGTTTTAGTAAATCAACCCCAGTGCATCTTAACAGTCTTTGTTTATATCTCTCTGCATGGTGACCCAATAAGATGTCATTTCCTTTGGCTGGACCTGATGTGACGTCACAAGTTTCCGATAGGTACAAACAGAGAATTGAGACTTTAATGTAAAAAACACTGGCTTTTTGTGAAGTTCCTGCAATGTGATGTTTAGTTTCTACAGACACATTCCTATGTACACATCCTCCAGTTTAAAGGTATAGAAGAAGATATGTTGTGGATCTTTTGGGCAACATCTACAGAGAGCACGTAGCCCGTACCTGAACAAAAACGGGGGATATTTATCATGATCAAACTCATTTTTACTTATGTACCACTTGCTTTTTTTATCACGTATAGGGAGGTCGTTTGGCTTTATAACCCCTGTGAAAAGATTTGAAGTCTGGTTTTTACGTATGAGCAGTTCAACAAGGTAAAACGTATTGACAAACATGTCAGAGTCCGTTTTCATGACATAGTGAGTCTGAGGGCAATAGTGAGTAATCCATTCCATTCCCATTAATGTTTTATAAGTCAAGTTGTAATATGTGTCTATGAAGTCTTTTTGGATGATGTCTTTGTAAGTGTTAAGTTCTGATAAAAGTGAGTCCTTCTCAGTACTAGGAGAGGGATCGGTGCCAAGAAGAAAGAAGGTCACCACTCGTTTTCCATGGATGAGTTGCTCCTGCCCCCACGTTCTTCTAATGGCCATACGAACCGTCTTCTGGTCATGTGTTGTGGTCACCAGCAGAACCAAGAAAGGAGGCTTTTGTTTGCAGTTGGCTTCAGGCAGCTTTTTGGAGGGGTTCTTTTTGAAATCCTCATTATAAATGAAGTATGAGAACATGCTCAAACACAGAAGTATTACGAATGCCACAATGATTACCGTTTTGTAAAACCATCTGACAGAAAGAAGGAGAAGCGTCAGTAAATTTTGTGTCACTAATTTTACAATAAGGATAAATCTACATTAGATTTAGCTTTAAATGAAGTGTAAAAAGATTAGGGGTACTATGTAAACGTCTGAAGCTCAATGTTTGGTTTTATTTTGGATTTCTATGATGAAATAAATTGTACTGAAAGGTGTGACTCTCAGCACTGGCATGGCTGATTCACAAGTCTGTTATACCGTCCATTCTAGATGAAATGAAATTATGAATTAGAGTGATCCCAAAAACACTTCTTAGGGAACAAATTAAACCACCCATAGCTTAAAACCATGTAAGTAAAACATTTGTTGTCAAAATTGCAGTTACTCCTCATTAGCTTTAAAAACAGCGCTGTCAGTATTGCAGATATTCCAACATTAAACATGGCCACCGTCCAGCGTGCGTGCGTGGTGATGTCCACCCAGATGCCTCCCTACGCATTTTGTCACATATGAGGTCATCAGGGGATGAGGCAGTTTACTCTGTTCCCTATGTGTTGCATATTGCCAAATGTGACCACGGAAGCCAGTAGCAATGCTTATGTCCCAGTGATTCCTTGCTGCATGGTGCAGAGAGGTGGGAGGAGGTGTGTGCCATGGATTTATACACATAAGCACTATTGACTGCTCTTGATAAGAGGGTCAACATTTTTTTGTAAGCCTCCCTGGAGCACTGTGTGGGGTGATTCACTGGAATCATGGCCGTTATCATTTCATAACTAAGAAGTGTTTGTTGGATTTCTCTCATTTGTCATTTCATTTCACCTACAAAGTACTTTATTTCTAAGCACAACTGTCTTTGATTTTTTTTTTGTTTTTGCACATGAGCCTTTGGATATTGAATACTGTTTGCACATTGAATTATACATGTATTTATATGTTATTTTAAAGCATAATTACACTTTTGTTGAGAAAAAAAAAACATTCCCCCCTGGGTGATCTATGTACATTACAAGGATTTTAACAAACTTTGTTGCAGATTCCTACCTTTTTGTTACTCTTCCTTACTTCCTTTTGTTGAAGAAATCAATGTGTGTTCCTCTGTGCCCCTATGACGAGTGAGTCTAATAGGAATAATTTCATAATTGTCAATCAGCTGCTTCAGAATCAGGGCTCTAATGAGGAACTTTGCAGGGTCTGCATCCACTTCGACATGATTTTTTATTGGGAGTATCTCGCCAAAAATGACATTTTTGTTGCAGGGGATGCCTGAAATCTGATTTGTATCTTAGGCAGACTTCTGGGAAAATCAGTGGGCCAATCACACAAGCAGGAAATTATGTTTCTGGGGGGTGGTACAGCACACCTCCAGGTAGCCATATTGAATTGCATTTTCAGAAAATTACAGCGGCTGCAGATTGAAAAGGAAAGGTCATTTTTAATAACTTTCGATCACAATAGGACTTGTGTTGCAATTGTATATTCTTTTTTTTTTTTAATAATATTTTTTATTGAAATATAACAACATACATGAAAAGGAACATGAAGGCACATGCGAGGCAGTAGGTATACAATGAATACAGTGGATGCAATGCACCAGATAGATTCTGCATATAACAATAAGAGAAGGGGAGGGGGAGAGGAGGGGAGGGGAGGGGAGGAAAGGGATGTTCTGACCATGGTGAAGTCAACAATGTTCATAAACATTCACACAGTAATTGACAAAGCCAAACAACTCAATGCGGCAACAGTAACTGTAACATAAAGAATAAGGCCAGAGATACAGGATATGTTAAGGCAGTATGTTAAGACAGTATAGCCATTCCCTATATATAACATTAGGCATAGGCAAAGAAAGAGAGACATATGATAGCGGGGAAGAGGCGGCGTCCCCATGGCTCCCACTGGGAACATAACTGCCACAAGAGCGCCACACTCCTCCCCCCCCCCACGTCTCACTCAAGAATTGTATTTCAATGGGGATATTGCCAATGAAGCCAGGCGTCCTGGAACCTCGGGTAAGATAAGGAGTTGAGTGCCAGAGATTTCTCCATGATATAGTTGTCATTTACAGTTTTGACCACCTCCGTGAAACCAGGTATTTCAAGAGACCGCCAACGGCGCAAGATCAGCACCCTGGATGCTAAGAGAATGTGCAGGATCATTTGTCTGTAGCATACCGGGTACTCATCCAAACCTATATTAAGTAGGGCCAATTCCTTCTTAGGGGGCCTTAGTATTCCTGTACATTCAGCTATGCTTTTGAACACTCGGCTCCAATAACTAGTCAGGGACGGGCAGTCCCAGAGGATATGTGCAAGAGTGCCCCGATATCCACAATTCCTCCAGCATAGGTCAGGGAGTGTAGGGAAGATTTTCTCCAGGCGATCAGGTGTATGGTACCACCTGTTTGTAATTTTTAACGTCATTTCCCAGTGCGCCGTGCAGTGGGAGTAGCGGTAGGTAGAGGAGAGAGCGTGGGACCACTGCGCTGGCGTAAATTGAAGGTCCAGGTCCCTCTCCCATTTCAGCATAGTTTGAGATTTGGGGGGGTCGGGTGTACTTATGAGGAGGTCGTAGAACAACAATATACCCTTCACGGCTGTCTTGGAAGAATGATAATGGGTCCAGGTTGTAAGGGGAATCTGTCCCATGGAGAGGGGGTGTTGTTTAAGGAAACTGTGGATACGGAGAATGCTGAGGAAGAGGGAAGGTGGGACCTGGAATTTACTCATCAGAGACAGCGGGGGCATCAGAGTGTCTCTGTCAAAGAAGTGGGAGAGAACCGAGATGCCCAGCTTCTGTAACCTGGAGATCTGGAGGGTGGGGAGGTGTGCTGCTAAAAGGCCTAAGGGCAGGGAGGAGGAGTGGTGAGGGAAGCCTTCACACTGCCTCCCCCGGGTGGCCCCCAGCCTGCGCCAGGCCATCAAAGATACCCGGAGAGTCGGAGGTAGGTCAGGGAGGGACCAGGGTATCCAGAGGTCCCCCAGGAGAAGCAGCCGAAGGTCCTTGGTTGGGGATAGAAGGCGCTCCATGGACGACCAGACGGAGTCGCCACTCGGGGAGAACCAGGATCTCAACTGATCTAGTCTAGTGGACCAATAGTAGGCGTGGAGGTCTGGCAGCTTAACGCCACCCAGAACTCTGGGTAGTGACAGGATAGAAGTGGAGACTCTGGCCCGCTTACCACACCAAATAAACTCTCGCAGTCCTCGGGTCAGAGCATCCAAATACCTCTTTGAAAAGGGAACAGGCAGGGCCCGAAACAAATAGAGCACCAGGGGTAGTAGTATCATCGTTTTTTTTTTTTTTTTTTTTTAGTATCATCATTTTGTACGCTGCCATCCTACCACACCAGGACAGCTCGACTTTTGCCATATTGGCTAGTGTGTGGTGCAACTTCTTAAGAAGGGGGTCAAGATTTGAGGGAACAAGTTTAGAGATACTAGGGGTAATTAGGAGCCCTAGGTACGGGATATTCTCGTCAGTCCAAGGGTATGGACATAGGGACTTTAAGCGAGACACTACCTGATGACTAATACCTATGTTGAGCGCCAGGGATTTTGAGGTGTTGACCTTATGATATGAGATGGCCCCAAAGGACAATAATATACGGTGCACCGCCGGAAGTGAGTGGGTTGGGTTCGTCAAGATAACAATAATGTCATCCGCGAAGAGATTTACTTTATGCACATCATCACCCAGGCGAAAACCCTCCACCGCACCGTCAGACCGAATGGCCTCCGCCAGGGGTTTGATCATTAAGTTAAAGATTGCCGGTGAAAGAGGGCAACCCTGGCGGGTGCCATTGGTAATGGCGAACGGAGTCAAGGCAACGCCCGAGGCGAGGACCTGTGCTGAAGGACAAGAGTAGAGCACCAACAGGGCAGAGAGTATCCCCCCAGAGAAGCCAAAACGCTCCAGGGCCATCCGCATATAGAGCCAGTTAACCCTATCGAACGCCTTCTCCGTGTCCAAGGTAAGGAGCAGAGAAGGCGTTCGAGTGCTGCTTGCCAGATGCACCAAATTAATAATTCGCCTAGTGGCATCAGAGGTCTGTCTGCCTGGCATGAACCCCATCTGGTCATTGTGAATCAGAAGGGGGAGAATGGGCTGCAGACGTGCAGCAAGGACTTTGGCATTGATCTTGACATCACTGTTTAGTAGGGAGATAGGCCTGTAGTTGGCAGGGAGGCTGGGGTCCTTGCCCGGTTTGGGTATTGTCGTAATATAGGCACTGAGCATGTCGTGAGGTAAGGCAGACCTCTGCGCCACCAAGTTAAACACGTCGGTAAGGAACGGGCTCAGGGTGTCGTTGTGGAGTCTGTAGTACTCATTACATAGTCCGTCCGGTCCCAGTGATTTGCCTAGTGGTAAGGAGCGAATAGCTTTGGAGACCTCTGCGCTAGAGAACGGAGAGGAGAGGGATTCTACTTGGACAGCAGTAAGTGACGGGAGGGACAATCTATCCAGGAAACAGTTAATAGTCTCAGAGGTCGGTTGGATTGTGGAGGGGTCTTGGGCCAAATTATAAAGCGAACCGTAAAAGGCGGCAAACTCATTCGCAATGTCCTTAGGGTGCGAGAGCTTGGTTTTCGTCAGGTGGTGTGTTAAGTGGGAGATTTGCGCAGACGCCCGCTTTTGTTTAACCCTAGCGGCTAAAAACGTACCCGCTCCATTAGCGTGTGCGTAGTATCTAAGGTTGAGGGTCTTAAGGTGACGGTCGTACCGCTCCATCAAGTGGGATCGAAGGGATTCCCTCTTGTGGGTCAGGTCTGTGGCTACGGAAGGGGTAGGGTTACTTTTATGAGCCGCCTCCAGGATCTGGATGTCGGCCAGAAGGACGTTCAATTTCTGGTTATAGGCCTTACGGGTCCTAGCTGTTTGTTGTATGCAAATCCCACGTATAAAGGCCTTATGCGCCCCCCAGAGTGTCCACGGGTCCAAGACCGAGGAAGAATTAAACTCAAAGAATTCACTCAAGCGCTTCGCAACCTCTTTGCCAGTTGTAGGGTCCTGGAACACCGTGGCGTCACAGCGCCATATTGACGTCCATTCACTGGGACCGCTCTCCTCCACCACCATTTCCACAGCCGCATGGTCAGACCATGTTATGTTTCTGATGGACGAGGAGGAGACCTTTCCCAGGAGAGGGAGGTCAGTCAAGAACAGGTCAATACGAGAATACGAACGGTGTCTGGAGGAGTAATGAGAGTAATCTCGTTCCGAACCGTGCTGACACCTCCAGACATCGTACAACAGTTCCTTGTGCAACAGGGAGTGTAATGAAAGTTGTCGGCCCCGGGCGGACACCGAGGTGTCAAGCCCTGGGTCGACCACAGCATTAAAGTCACCAAACAATACCAGGTTACCATAAAGATTCGTAGAGATTCGTTGGAGCAGTCTGCGGAGGAATTGTAGCTGGTGACTGTTCGGAGCATACACAGCTACCAATGTCATAGGCATACCATTAAAGTCACCTTTGAGGATTAAGAACCGACCATCCAGATCGCTGAATGTTTCTTTCAAGGAGAAGGCTACCGCTGTCCTGATCGCTATCAATACTCCGCGTTTCTTCTCCGGGGCCCTGGCGAAGAAAATGTTGGGGAAGTTTTTATGAGAAAATCTCGGTTGCTGAGAGGCCTTAAAGTGAGTCTCTTGGATGGACGCAATATCAGCTCGGCTGCTGTTCAGTTCGGTCCATAAGGAGTACCGCTTGGCCGGGTGATTCAACCAATTCACATTTAAGGAGAGGAATTTAATCGTCATGGTGGATTTGCAAAGTGGGTCCAAGAGTCCTGGACGGGAGCAATGAGCAACAAATAAGTAGCGAGGGGGTCAGAGTTGAATGACAATCCCATGGAACAAGAAGGCACTTGAGGAGTCTTCACGTCAGAACAAGGGGGAGAAAGGGTGGGTAGTGCAAAAGTGGCACGGGGCGCCAAACAGGGCAAAAATAACATAAAAAAAGTCCAAAAGCAAGCATCGCTTGCAACAGAGAGCGAGGGGCCATATGTGAAAACCACATCCTAGGCCTGGGACTGTGGTGAGTGCTGCGATAGGACACGTTCACCACCGCTTGACCGCTGGCCAGAGTTGGATCTCTTACGTGAGGCAATGTGCCAATCCCCGATTACAGGCATGAGTGGTGGAAAGGAAGAGTTCACTGGTGAAGGCGAAGCATCAGCGAGGATCTCCCAGCGTCGCAGGAGGGCCATCCCTTCTTCAATAGTAGATATACTAACCGTGGAGCCTTTATGTGTAATACACAGATGCGCTGGATGCTTCCACTTGTGGGGGATGTGGTGGTTCCTGAGGGCCTTCGTGACAGTGGCTAAGTTTCTGCTCTTCTGGAGGGTGTGCCTGGACAGGTCTGGGAGTATTTGAACTTGGGGGTATTCTCCAGGCATGGTGTGAAGTTGCCGTGACGCCATGAGGATTCGGTCTTTTGCATGGAAAAAATGGACCCTGAGAAGCACATCTCGTGGTAGTTCCTTTGCAATGAAACCGGGTTTTGGGATCCTATGAATCCTGTCTATGGTCAGGTCAGATGCTGACAGGGAAGGCACCAGTGCAGCGAAAAGATCCTTAGCCATAGCCTCCAGGTTTTGGGGCGACACAGTTTCTGGCACCCCCTCAGCTTCAAGTTATTTCGTCGCGACCTATCTTCAAGGTCTGCGACTTTATCCTTGAGCCAGGATATTTCTTCAGCGTGAGAGTTATGGGCTGCTACAAGAGTGTTGAGGGAGAGTGAGCACTTGTCCATGGATGTCTCAACAACATCTAGTCTTTCCCCCAATTGATGTACCTCGTGTCTCGTCTGTGTCAGTCCCTGCACCATATCTGCATGCAAGGAGGACCAGAGGGAGTGCATCATGTCCTTCAGAAGTGTGGCCGAGATAGGGTGGTCCCCTACTGGAAAGGCTGCAAAGGGGTCAGTGGCTGGCGGGGCCTGTGCCGCAGAGTGATTAGGGGTTGCCATGCTGACCATCTGCTCATGAGGGATGAGAGAATGGGGAGAAGAGCCTCTCCGTGGCTTCTGTTTGGCCGGGCTGCGTGAGGAGGGTGACGGTGGGGTGGAGGAGCCCGATGAATTCCCACTGTCAGGGTTCGCCACTTGCCTGAGTGGAGGTGAAGCGCCCCTCTGTCTTCCCACACCATGCTGTTGGTGCTTCTGCTGCTGGCCGGCGCCATGTTGGGAGAGGCCTGCTGCGCTGGATATGGGAAATCCATCCATCCTGGTAAGTTGATGGGACTTGTTCTTCCCCTTAGCAATCGGGGGGGTCAGTGGGGTGCCTTAGGAGACTTCTGGCGGTGTTTGTGCCTTTTATGCAGGTCGTTGTAGGCTGTAGTCCCGGGTGGCCGAACAGAGCTCTGGAGCTATGCTGCCATCCGCTGCGCCATACGCCACGCCCCCCACCCCGCAATTGTATATTCTATATTATTTTTTCTTTAATTGCTTTTTTTTTCCCCCCACGAAAGTGGAATTACCCTTTAAAGTATTTTTTAGTGCTGCATTTTGTTTATCTTATTATACATACTGTATATCTAGTATCTGGATATCTTTCCGGAAGCTACCAAAGAGATTTTGAATAGCTTTGTGGAAACAGCGCAGATATTTTTGCTATATTATTTGATCCACATATCTATAGATTGTCTGCCAGCACCTGGACCCACCTAGTCACATCCACTTATTTCTGGATTGAAAGCACTGCCTCTGTTGCTCAAACTCTCCCAATGTGAATTGCCGTGTCTGGGAGGGAGAATGTGTGAGACACAAATGACAAAGTGACTGAGGATGGGGGAAATATCTTGGAGTGGGGCTTTAAAATATTGTTAAAATAGAACTACAGTCAAAACTTTTTCATTTTGGATAGGATAAAGGAGGGTTAGAACCCCTGTCAGATTTTGTTTTTGCCACCTGTGTCCCACTGCTGAGATTTCCCTTCACTTCCTGTTCCATAGCCGAACCGGAAGTGAGAGGAAATCCCTGCAAATTAAGGGAATTCCTTAGGGATCCCCAGATTACCAGAACTAGTGTCCCCATTGGAAGATAGCCCCACTATTACCTTTCTGGGGAAAACCGAAAATTTTACATTTTTTTTTACTTTCACTTTTAATGATAATAGTAAATATGATAAACAGAGAGGGTGAATCACCTTAACGGGGGGAACAGGCAGCAATAAAAACTGACAGGTGTTCTAATCCCTCTTCACTCTATCCAAAACTAACAAAAAAATGGAAAATTGTATCATACTTACCGTAATTTTTCTTTCCTTTCCTGGAGCCTATCCATGGCAGCATACCTGTGATAGAGCTCCGCCTCTACTTCGCCTTCAGGACTAGTGAATAGCATAAAATAAAGGCACCCCCTACTCCCAGCATTCTCCTGTGATATAAAATACAGAGGGAGGGGGCGTATGCTGTCATGGATAGGCACCAGTAAAGGAAAATTACGGTAAGTATGATACAGGTTTCCGTGTTCCTGGCACCTCCATGGCAGCATAACTGTGATATATAACTAGCTGACAAAGGATGGGTAGATGCTAAACAAAAAGAAAATATTTTATTTAGATGAAGAAAGGGCTTCCTGCATTGCCCTTCCTCCAAATTCAACAGTGGTGAGCGCTCCAGGGTCAACTCTATAAGGTTTTAAAAATGTGTTCTGAGACAACCATGTGGCAGCCCTGCAGAAGGTTTCCAGGGAGACGTTCACTCTGGCTGCCCACGAGGCAGAAATTGATCTCGTAGAATGAGTCTTCACCTGCTCCGGAGGAACCATGCCTTTAGCCCTGTACACTTTACGAATTAGCTTGACAACCCAGGAAGTAAGAGTCCTGCTTGAGGCTTCCTTGCCTCTATTTTTTCCCCATGGGATAACACAAACAACCTGTTGGATGCTCTAAATTTTCCTGTAGCCTCGAGGTGCTTCTTGAGGACTTTTGATATGTCTAAGTTTTGATCTACTTCTGACTGGGAAAAAAACTGGCAAGGCCCATGGTTCCCTGAGGTGACTTGCGGTAGAGACTTTAGGGGGGAAACCTTGAATAGTTCGCAGTTCCACTCTGTCTGGAAAGAAAGAAACGTGATCCTCTCCGATTCCCAGGGCTTGCAACTCCGATATATATCCTGCCAGATGTAATGGCTAGAAGAAAGGCTGTTTTTAAGGATAAGTTCCAAATCAATATTTGTTCCATATAAGCAAAAGGATGTTTCGCCAAGGCTTCCAGGATTAGAGTTAGGTCCCATTTTGGAAAGGTGCGTCTGACCGGAGGGGGTGACTTTAACACCCCTCTAAGGAACGTAATTACAAGAGGGTTGACCACCCATCTTGAATTTGTTGCCGCTGATAATGCGGCCACCTGGACCTTTAATGAACTGAGATCTAGGCTTTTGTCAAGTCCGGTCTGTAGGAACCCCAAAATATTGGAGACTGAAGGTGAGGATGGATCGAAATTTTTTCCAGCCGCAAAGGTTTGTAACTTTTCCCTGACTCTTAAGTCGATGGAGTTTGTGGATGGTTTCCTTGTTTGAAGGAGTGTCGAAATTACTTCCGGGGAACAGCCTAAGGATTCAAACCTCCACCTCTCAATTTCCACACCCGTAGATCCAGTCTGTGCGAGTTTAGATCAGAGACTCTGCCCTGCTTTAGAAGTTAACAGGGAACAGGGGGGAGTCTCAGGGGTGTGCTCAGAGACAGCTGCATGGCCAACGGGAACCAAGGTCTCTTGGGCCAATAAGGAAGAATCGCCAGCATGTGTACTGGTTCCTTCAGGAGCTTCAGGAGGAATTTTAGAATAAGAGGGCAAGGTGGGAAGGCATACCCTGTGTCGAAGTTCCAGGTGCATGTCAGAGCAACCACTGCTTCGGCCTGGGGTTGTGGAAAGCGGGAGATAAATCTGGGAAGCTTGGTGTTTCGTGGTGTAGCAAACAGATCCACCTGAGGATTTTTCCAGTGATTGGCGATCTGGTGAAATACGTGTGGATGCAGGGCCCATTCGTTGTTCTCCGGACAAGATCTGGAGAGAATGTCCGCTTGATTGTTTAGCCTGCCCGGGAGATACACTACTCTGAGGTCTAGGAGATTCCTCTCTGCCAAGAGCATGATCGGTTCTACTTCTGACAGAAGTGACCTGCTGCGAGTTCCGCCCTGTTTTTAATATAGGAGACTGCTGCCTTGTTCAGTCGTAGAAGGACTCTCTTGCCTCTGATGTGGGGAGCTGGAGAGGTTAATGCTAGTAATGCTCCTCTCAACTCCAGGATGTTCGAGACTAAGCTCTCGGCTTGAAAGGACCATCTTCCCTGGACCTCAATTTCCTCGCAATGGGCTCCCCACCCTTTTCCGCTGGAATCTGAAGTAATTGTGGTCCAGGAGAGGGAACCCAACTGTCAAGGTTTGGAGAGGTTCTGAAGCTTCGTCCACCAATGAAGACTTCTGCGCAAGCATGGTGTTAAGGGAATGGGCTGTGAGAGACGTTGTTTCTTCCACTGTTTTAGGAAGCCGGTCAGAAAGTACCTCAGATGCCAACATGACCATGGCACCATCGGAATGCATGCTGACATTGAACCTATGAGGCTTAAACAGAGAGAAGCTGTCAGGCGGGGGTTGCACAAAATCTTGGAAACTCTCTGAATGATGATCTTCGCCTTCTGAATGGGTAATGACACTGTACCCTGACTGGTGTTGAATAATGCTCCAAGATAGATCATCTGCTGGGTAGGCATGAGATAGCTTTTCTGATAGTTTTTTAACCACCCTGCCTGGGTCAAAAACTGTAACAAGATGTCCCTCTGTGCAAGAAGGTGACTCTGACTGTCTGCAAGCAAGAGGATGTCGTCCAGGTAATGATATACCCATAGGCCCTTTTCCCTGAGAGAGCTATGGTAGAGACCAGGACCTTCGTGAAGACCCAAAGAGAAGTGCATAGGCCAAATGGAAGGCACTGAAACTGAAGATGTAGATGCCCCACTGCAAACTTTGAAAAGTTCAAGGGGGCCGAATACTTTCGCAATGCACTGTATATATTATATATATATATATATATATATATATATATATATATATACACATACAGTGCCTTGCAAAAGTATTCAGCCCCCTTGAACTTTGCGACCTTTTGCCACATTTCAGGCTTCAAACATAAAGATATAAAACTGTAATTTTTTGTGAAGAATCAACAACAAGTGGGACACAATCATGAAGTGGAACAAAATGTATTGGATATTTCAAACTTTGTTAACAAATAAAAAACGGAACAATTGGGCGTGCAAAATCAAGTCTGTGTAATCAAGTCTCTGTATAAATTCACCTGCAGTGTGATAGTCTCAGAGGTCCGTTTAAAGCGCAGAGAGCATCATGAAGAACAAGGAAAACACCAGGCAGGTCCGAGATACTGTTGTGGAGAAGTTTAAAGCCGGATTTGGATACAAAAAGATTTCCCAAGCTTTAAACATCCCAAGGAGCACTGTGCAAGCGATAATATTGAAATGGAAGGAGTATCAGACCACTGCAAATCTACGAAGACCGGGCTGTCCCTCATACTTTCAGCTCATACAAGGAGAAGACTGATCAGGGATGCAGTCAAGAGACCCATGATCACTCTGGATGAACTGCAGAGATCTACAGCTGAGGTGGGAGACTCTGTCCATAGGACAACAATCAGTCGTATACTGCACAAATCTGGCCTTTATGGAAGAGTGGCAAGAAGAAAGCCATTTCTTAAAGATATCAATAAAAAGTAGGGCTGTTGAAAATAATCGTTGCATCGATGCATCGCGATGCGGCCACCCGCGATTCTGCATCGATGCGGACCCCCCAAATAATCGATTTCTGGCTCCTCCCCCTCCCTCCCTCTGCGGTCATTGCTGGATAAGACGCATGTAGGCGTCCGCTTCCCGCCTAGCTCTCCTGCGCAACAGGATCGCAGGAATTGAATCATATCGAATCGTGACCCTAATAATCATATTCGAATCGAATCGTGAGGTAAGTGAAGATGCGCAGCCCTAATAAAAAGTGTCATTTAAAGTTTGCCACAAGCCACCTGGGAGACACACCAAACATGTGGAAGAAGGTGCTCTGGTCAGATGAAACCAAAATCGAACTTTTTGGCAACAATGCAAAATGTTATGTTTGGCGTAAAAGCAACACAGCTCATCACCCTGAACACACCATCCCCACTGTCAAACATGGTGGTGGCAGCATCATGGTTTGGGCCTGCTTTTCTTCAGCAGGGACAGGGAAGATGGTTAACATTGATGGGAAGATGGATGGAGCCAAACACAGGACCATTCTGGAAGAAAACCTGATGGAGTCTGCAAAGACCTGAGACTGGGACGGAGATTTGTCTTCCAACAAGACAATGATCCAAAACATAAAGCAAAATCTACAATGGAATGGTTCACAAATAAACATATCCAGGTGTTAGAATGGCCAAGTCAAAGTCCAGACCTGAATCCAATCGAGAATCTGTGGAAAGAACTGAAAACTGCTGTTCACAAACGCTCTCCATCCAACCTCACTGAGCTCGAGCTGTTTTGCAAGGAGGAATGGGCAAAAATTTCAGTCTCTCGATGTGCAAAACTGATAGAGACATACCCCAAGTGACTTACAGCTGTAATCACACTAAAAGGTGGCGCTACAAAGTATTAACTTAAGGGGGCTGAATAATTTTGCACGCCCAATTTTTCAGTTTTTTATTTGTTAACAAAGTTTGAAATATCCAATAAATTCCGTTCCACTTCATGATTGTGTCCCACTTGTTGTTGATTCTTCACAAAAAATGACAGTTTTATATCTTTATGTTTGAAGCCTGAAATGTGGCAAAAGGTCGCAAAGTTCAAGGGGGCCGAATACTTTCGCAAGGCACTGTATATACATGTATATATAAATACATAAAAAGCACAGTAAAACTGCAGGAAAGGGCACTGGGGGCCAAACTAATGTGAATGTATTTTATTTTGCAATGTATCAGTGTGTTTGGGTGTTTTACTTTTTGAATTTGCCGCCGGTTCCACCCCCCTGCGAGCGTCACGTCGCAGGAGACGGAAGCCGGGGCACAGAGCATCGGGAGGAAGATCCGCTGCCGCACACCGCCGGGATACATCGCTGGATCCCGGGGACAAGGTGAGTACCCTCTCTTACAGGATCCAGCAATCTTCCTAGCGTTACCCCGAGGGTGGCTCGGGGTTACCTCTTTTGGCACTGAAATTTAACCCCGAGCCACACTCGGGAATACCGCTAGGAAGGTTAAGGTTTATGTTACTAAGCACTTTAACCAGTTCTGGACCGGAAAGATTTTCCCCCTTAATGACCAGGCCATATTTTGCGATTCGGCACTGCATTACTTTAACGAACAATTGCGCGGTCATGCGATGCTGTATCCAAATAAAATTGATGTCCTTTTTTCCCACAAATAGAGCTTTCTTTTGGTGGTATTTGATCACCTGTGCAATTTTTATTTTTTGCGCTATAAACAAAAAAAGAGCGACAATTCTGAAAAAATATATATATTTTTTTCACATTCTGCTATATAAAATTTCCCAAAAAAATTTAAAAATCAACATTTTTTAACATTTTAGGCCAATTTATTTCCTGCTACATATTTTTGGTAAAAAAAATTGCAATGAGCGTATTTTGATTGGTTTGCGCAGAAGTTATCGGGTCTACTATCTACAGGAAAGATTTATGTAATTATTATTGTTTTTTTGTACTAGTAATGGCGGCAATGTTTTGCGGGACTGCGACATTGTGGCGCACAGATCGGACCCCTGACTGACATAAACCATAATAATGGTCATAAAAGTGCATATACTGTAGTAAAAAATAATGATTGAATGCATATAGTCCATCCAGTTTAAAGAGGTGAATAAATACAATGTTGTCTGTAGGAAAGTCCACCAAAAGTGCAAAGTGCAGAATCTCCTGTGAATAAAAAATAGTGATCTCTGACATATTTGACTACCACCGGTAAATGAGGTAAGTAGGAGGCTTACCACATGGATAGGACCCAATAGAGTATACACTCTTTAGGTTACTCACATATTTGAGGAGAAATAGTTGTCACTGTATTGCTGACGCTGGAATGCCTTCAGTACTCAGGGACCACCTCCAAACACATCACAACATCCATATGGAAAGATCAATGGGTAACTGCTTAACACCACGGCCAAGATATCCTCCAAAAGAGCTCAATAAAATAGAAAGCTCACAGTGTGTACCAAAAAAGGAACCATTTATTTTTAAAGTAGAACACTTACAGTATCGATGAGAAAAAAAAGCGCTTGTAAGTAGTAGACAAAGTAGACGTAACATCTGTCAACAAATGATTCCTTTATTGGTACACACTACTTGATATTTTATTGAGCTCTTGTGGAGGATCTCGGCCGTGGTCCCAAGCAGTTACCCATTGATCTTTCCATATGGATGTTTTGATGCGTTTGGAGGTGGTCCCTGAGCAGAGTTGCATAAAGTATTCGAAACCCATACTTGAGTAAAAGTACAAGTGCTCAATCAAAAAGTGACTTGAGTAGAAGTGGAAGTGCTCGATCAAAAAGTGACTTGAGTAGAAGTGGAAGTGCTCGATCAAAAAGTGACTTGAGTAGAAATAATAAAGTATTCAACATTTTTTGTACTTAAGTATTGCAAGTAGTTTTTTTAAGAATTTTGCTACTCAAGTACTGAAAGTAAAAGTACCAGTAGTTTTGAAAAAAAAATTGCTACTCAAGTACTGAAAGTAAAAGTACAAGTACTGCGTTATGTAGTTATTAAAGAAAGAAGTCAAAAGTTTGAACATCATATTGTTTTTTATTATTTCAAATGCAGCTTTTATTTATACATACAGTAGCATTTATTTTCGTATGCGCTGATAATATACATGTTTTGAGCTTCATGAAACCTGCCATCTACTGTTCTGGCAGTGGTAATTTTTATAATAGTAACGAGTAACTATGCAGCACAAAAAAAAAATATCGGAGTAGAAGTATTGAAATCATTGAAAAAATGTAGTGAAGTAAAAGTGGAAGTAGGAGAAAAAAATTCTACTCTAGGAAAGTACAGGTCCCGCCTTTCGGTACTTAAGTACAGTAGTGAAGTAGTTCTACTTAGTTACAATACATCTCTGTCCCTGAGTACTGAAGGCATTCTAGCGTCAGCAATACAGTGACAACTATTTCTCCTCAAATGTGTAAGTGACCTTAAGAGTGTATACTCTATTGGGTCCTATCCATCTGGTAAGCTTCCTACTTACCTCATTTACCGGTGGTGGTCACATATACCAGAGATCACTTTTTTTTATTTAAAGGAGATTCTGCACTTTTGGTGGACTTTCCTACAGACAACATTGTATTTATTCACCTCTTTAAACTGGATGGACTATATATACTCAATCATTATTTATTACTTATATGCACTTTTATGGCCATTATTATGGTTTAAGTCACATCACACTTTAACCACTTAAGCCACGGAAGATTTTACCCCCATTCCGACCAGGGGGTATTTTGCGATTCGGCACTGCGTGACTTTAACGGACAATTGCGCGGTCGTGCGACGCTGTACCTAAACGAATTTGGCGTCCTTTTTTTCCCACAAACAGAGCTTTCTTTTGGCGGTATTTGATCACCTGTGCGATTTTTTGATCACGCGCTATAAACAAAAAAAGAGCGTCAATTTTGCAAAAATAGCAATATTTTTCACATTTTTTTATATGAAATTCCCCAAAAAAATAATTTAAAAATCAAAATTTTTTTACTTTTTCGGCCAATTTGTTTTATGCTACCTATGTTTGGTAAAAAAAATCGCAAAAAGCGTATTTTGATTGGTTTGCGCAAAAGTTATCGCGTTTACTAACAAAGGGAAAGATTTCTGTCATTTTTGTTGTTCTTTTTTTTTAACGTGTAATGGCGGCGATCTGCGATTTTTTTTGCGGTACTGCGACATTGGGGCGGACAGATCGGACCCTTGACTGACATTTTTGACACTTTTGGGGTTACCAGTGACATTTCTACAGTAATCAGTGCTATATATATGCACTGTTACTGTAAAAATACACTGGTAGTGAAGGGGTTAACTTTATTTGGGAGGGAAGGGCTGTGTGTATCCCTAGGGGCGTGCTTTCTACTGTGATTGGCTGGGGCTTGAGCTGTATGGACACTGATCAACGGATCTACATACTAGATCTGAGTGATCAGTATCCTAACAGCAAGGAGAATGACAGGTGGCTTGTTTACACAAGCTGCCTGACATTCTCCTTCTCCCCCGCCGATCGCCGAGTGACCGGCGGACATCGGGTCCGCCGGTCACACGCGCGGGGGGGTCCGTGACCACGCGGGAGCGGGAGCGCGCCTCCGGGGGCGCGCGCTCGCTCCCTAGACCCTCACAAGCTAGTGACGTAGCCCTACGTCACTTTGCCTGTGAGGGGCTGACTGCCGACGTAGATCGGCGTTAGGCAGTCGGCAAGTGGTTAATACATGTTTGCACAATTTTTGCTTCATTTGCACATATTGATCTATATGTTTTGACTCTTACTTCACGTATTTATTCATATATTACATTATGTACTCCGACTGAAAAAAGGGCACCAGTGGAAAGCTAGGGAGATTTATAAACCCCAACTTTTAACACTTTACAAGCTTTTTTTATTTTCATAGAAGGGAAGACCTGAGACAAGACAGATGCAGCCCCCATTTTTTATATTTTTGTCATAATTTTGTTAACAAGAAGGCAACAGATGTCATTATTTGCTTTAAATAACATTTTATTTTGTTTCTTTGTTGCTTAAAGTGTATCTAAGCCCAAAACTAAAAATCAGTCAGGCAAGGTAGGCGCCAGGCTAGAGCGCAAATCAGTCTGGGGCGCCGCCGCCTTCTGTTCCCTGCAGCAGGCAAACTAAATTTTCTATGTTGCTCCAGGTAGCTGCTGGCAGAGCGAGAAGAGGGAAGTAGGCAGGCGGGCCTGTCCTCTGTTTAGCCAGTCCTGATTGGCCCTGTGCTGATCACATGCATCCTCCCAAGAAAAAAACTCTCTAGCAATACACACCAAACTGAGCATCTGCAGCTTGCCCCCACAGTTCTAGTCTGTCAGCAGATGAATTGGGAACACTGGGAGAAGGGATCAGAGAAGACAGGAATAAAAATAATCACTATTCACTATCAACTTCCACAAAACTAAGAGGGGTATATGCAAATGCCAGGAGCCTAGCTAATAAAATGGATGAGTTGGAAATGTTAGTACACGAGGAGGACATAGACCTTGTGGGAATAACGGAAACTTGTTTCGACCCCTCACATGACTGGCTGGCCAATATCCAAGGGTATTCGGTGTACCGGAAGGACAGGGTAGGAAAAAGAGGGGGAGGGGTATGTCTCTATGTCAAGAATAATGTAAGGGTGATAGAGAGGAGTGATATTATGGAAGGGATGAGTATGGAGTTAGAATCCGTGTGGGTAGAACTCCATAGGGAAGAAGAAAAGGGAAAAGTAATTGTGGGGGTTTGCTATAGGCCACCCAACCAAAGGGAGGAGGTAGAGCTGGAATTTATAACACTGTTGGGTAAAGTGACAAAACTGGGATCAGTCATCATATTGGGGGACTTCAATAATCCCGACATTGACTGGGAAGAGGGGTCTACACACTCACAGAAGGCCCGTCTATTCATGGTAACCTTACAGGACAACTACATGTCACAGTTGGTGGATTCTCCTACTAGAGAAAATGCAGTCCTGGATCTATTGATCACTAATGACCCAGACCTAATCTCGGAGGTAGGAGTCCAGTCCAGGATCAAACAGCCTTTTTACAATGCAGAGGATTACCTCCTTAGGATCCACAGTGAGTAAACCAAGCATTTTTTACTGCTTGAACAGATAGGCTTTCCTGTTGTAGATTTAGTAACACTTTAGATATTCATTTAAAACTCATTGAAGTATAATACTACTAGAGAAAAACCCAAACTAAACCTCTCAACCACCACTCTGGTATACTGTAGAAGGCAACTTACCTGCTATGTTCTCTTGCCTGATTATTGGTGCAGGCTCAGTGAAGATTACTAATTTAGGGGTACAGGGGGCACACACTCCCACTCCTGCCCTCCCACAATGTAGTACTGAAAAAAAACAGAAAGGAAAAATGAAGCAGACATGCAAACAGACCTTGGCAGGAGATTTTCTGAAAAGTAAAATGATATTCTGGCACCACGAACAATCCAAAATCTGCCCTGCTAGAACTCCATGGTGCTTTGCTCAGATAGGAGTTTACATGGAAGGAATATACAGTTGTATTCAAAATTATTCAACCCCCACTGAAATTGATTGTTTTGGCCAGTTTGACATTGATTTTGATCATTCAGTCATCCTGCTTACAATTAAATCAAAGAGGCACGTGTAGGTCAGACAAATATAACATAACATTTATAATGAAATGACCACAAATGTCTTTTCTGTGCTCACATCATTATCAGTTTTATTCAACCCCCAAGTGACATTCAATCTTAGTACTTAGTACAACATCCTTTTACAGTTATAGCAGCTTTTAAATGTGAAGCATAGCTTGACACAAGTGTCTTGCAGCGATCTACGGGTATCTTCGCCCATTCGTCATGGGCAAAAGCCTCCAGTTCAGTCACATTCTTAGGCTTGTGCACTGCAACTGCTTTCTTTAAGTCCCACCAGAGGTTCTCAATCGGATTTAAGTCTGGTGACTATGATGGCCACTCCAAAATGTTCCAGCCTTTAATCTGCAACCATGCTCTAGTGGACTTGAAGGTATGCTTGGGATCATTGTCCTGTTGAAAGGTCCAACATCTCCCAAGCCTCAGGTTTGTGACGGACTGCATCACATTGTCATCCAATATCTCCTGGTACTGAAGAGAATTCATGGTACCTTGCACACGCTGAAGCTTCCCTGTACCTGCAGAAGCAAAACAGCCCCAAAGCATGATTGACCCTCCGCCATGCTTCACAGTAGGCAAGGTGTTATTTTCTTCATAGGCGTTGTTCTTCCTCCTCCAAACATAGCGTTGATCCATGGGCCCAAACAGTTCTAATTTTGTTTCATCAGTCCACAGAACACTATCCCAAAACTTCTGTGGTTTGTTCACATGACTTTTGGCATACTGCAGTCGACTCTTCTTATTCTTTGGAGACAGCAAGGGGGTGCGCCTGGGAGTTCTGGCATGGAGGCCATCATTACGCAGTGTGCCCCGTATTGTCTGAGCAGAAACTTCAGTACCCACATCTGACAAATCTTTTCTCAGTTCCTCAGCAGTCACACGGGGACTTTTCTCCACTCTACGCTTCAGGTAACGCACAGCAGTCGAAGTCAGCATCTTCTTTCTGCCATGACCAGGTAGCGTTTCAACAGTGCCCTTTGCCTTGAATTTGCGAATGATGCTTCCTATGGTGTCTCTTGGTATGTTTAACATCTTTGCAATCTTCTTATAGCCATTGCCCTTCCTGTGAAGAGTAATCACCTCTTCTCTTGTCTTCCTGGACCATTCTCTTGACTTCACCATGTTTGTAACCACACCAGTAAATGTCTAGAAGGAGCTGAGTATCACAGTCATTTTAAAGCTGCCTAATTGGTGCTTATTAGGCTTTATTGCTGCTCCATGACATCCACAGCTGTTTTCAATACCTGATTGAAAACACTTCAATGAACCTCTGTTCTTCAGAGTGGTAGTCTTTAAAGTAGAGTTCCGCCCTAAACTTATACTTACCTCCATCTTCTCGCTCCGGGTCACCTGAAAAACAAATGGATAATCGCAATTTTTATTTTTTTTTTTACTTACCTTGTAGAGAAAATATACTTACCTTACTTCCTTCTTCCTCCCCTCGGCGGCCACGGCGATTCGTCACTTCCTGGCTTTTGCAATGATTCCTGGGAGCTGAACGTCATCGCTCCCAGGAATCAATGCGCCTGCACCGGCCCCGACGTCAGTTCCGGTGCGCGCGCGTCATTCCCTTCTAAACAGCTTCTGGGCATGGGGGGTTGAATAATTTTGAATACAACTGTACATGCAGTTTAACAGGATGAGTATCTTTGACACGTTTTTATTAATACATCCCTATAGTGTAGCAGGTTTGGAAGAAGATTATCAGCTCTTGGGACTAAAACTGCAATGTAACTTATAAAAACAAACCTTTGTCCCAGGGATAGATCTAGGCTATCTGATCTGAGGGTGCAGTTAAAAAGTCAGTAATGGAAACACATAGGGGTTTATTTAGACTGTTCGTTCTGTAAGTGCAGTTGCTCCAGAGCTTAGAAATTGAGTTGAACAATAATTTGCAAAGAGTACCCCATCCCACGCAAGAAAGATTTAAAAAAAAGGTATTTTTGCTTGCACATGATTAGATTATGGAAGTCAGCAGAGCTTTCTCTCATTTACTAAGCTTTGGAGCAACTGCACGTGCACAGTCTATTTGTCTTTAGTAAATAAACCCCTGCACGTGAGTCACTGACAGTCTGTCACACAGTGTCACAGCCTTGGAAACACTAATATATATCAGACTGTCATTAGATTCAGTATTTAAACAGAACTTGTGCCCCCTTATACCAGATGTCCCGATCAGAGTCCCCCTTTACATCAGGAGTCCTCATCAGAGTTCCTCTTTACATCATTAGTACTCATCAGGGTCCCCCTTTACATCAGGTTCCGATCAGAGTGTCACCTTACATCAGATGTCCCTATCAGAGTGCCCCCCTTACACCTACATCAGATTTCCACATCAGAGTGCCCCCCTTACATCAGATTCCCCATCAGAGTGCCCTTTACATCAAATGTTCCTATCAGAGTGCCACCTACATCAGATGTCCCCATCAGAGTGCCCTTCTTACATCAGATGTCCCCATCAGAGTGCCTCCTTACATCAGATGTCCCCATCAGAGTGCCTCCTTACATCAGATGTCCCCATCAGAGTGCTCCCCTTACATCAGATGTCCCCATCAGAGTGCCCCCGTTACATCAGATGTCCCCATCAGAGTGCCCCCCCTTACATCAGATGTCCCCATCAGAGTGCCCCCCCTTAAATCAGATGTCCCCAACAGAGTGCCCCTTACATCAAATGTTCCCATCAGAGTGCCCCTTACTTCAGATATCCCAATCAGAGTGCCCCCCCTTACATCAGATGTCCACATCAGTGTGCCTTCTTACATCAAGTGTCCTCATCAGAGTGCCCCTTACATCAAATATTGCCATCAGAATGCCTCCTTACATCAGATGTTCCCATCAGAGTGCCCCCCTTATATCAAATGTCCCTATTAGAGAGCCCCCCTTACATCACATGTCCCCATCAGAGTGCCTCCTTACATCAGATGTCCCCATCAGAGAGCCCCTATATATCAGGGACCCCATCAGAGCGCCATCTTACATCAGATGTCCCCATCAGAGTGCCTCCTTACATCAGGGTCATCATGAGAGTGCCACCTTACAACAGAGTCCCCATTAGAATGCCCCTTACATTAGGTGTCCCCATCAGAGTACCCCCTTACATCAATTGTACCAATCAGAGTACTCCCTTAAATCAAGTGTCTACATCACAGTGCCCTATACATGGATTGTCCCCATCAGTGTTCCTCCTTACATCACATAAGTGCATCAGACTGGTCCATGGATCAGTGGATGCACTCTCAGAGACCTGAGAGGGCACAATTTAACTCTGGTTGGGTAGAGCCCACCCAGCTCCCCCCTAGATCCAGCCATGCTTTGTGCAGCTTTAGTAAACTGACTATGGAAATGGATAGTTGACTCCATGGAAATAAATTAGAAATATGTTACACAGAGTCTCAGTCCAAACCCTAGGACATGCACAGAGCACTGACGCCGCTATTTACTTTACCTTCTAACTATTGATCGACCAATATAGTTTTTTTTACCGCCAACACCGATATTTATTATTTTGGTCATCGGATATCGGTATCAGCCGATATTTTCGGACATTAAAAAGAAATGTTTTTCTTTTCTTTTTGATGTCTACAGGTACTGTGGTGGAGGGATCTGGGGGTCTAAAAGACCCCAAACCCCTCCTCTGCACTAAAAAGCATTTAAAACGCCAAGTTTGGCTGTTTTAAATGCTGTAAGCTGTTGGCGCCGCCAGTACCTGTAAGTAGGGATGATCGAACTTTTGAAAAGTTTGGTTCGACCAGAACACCCGAATTTCCCGAAAGTTCGGTTCGGATTCCCGAACCCCATTGAAATCAATGGGACCCGAACTTCGGGAATCAAAAAACACCATTTTGAAGCCCTAAAACCTAATAAATGCCCCTAAAAAGTGCATAGGGTTCTGGGTCATGCCCCAGGGACTATGAATCAGGCAAAAAAAAGTTCTTAAAAATTGTCGTTTTTGATAGAGAGCCAATTATTGAAAAAATTATTGAAAAAAAAAAAAATTTGATTTCTTTGGATTTAGTGTCTGGGGGGTGGGGGGGTGGGTGGGTCTAAAAAGTGTACCTGTGAAGTTTCAGCTCTGTAGCATGTCCAGAACCAGAATTATAGCATGCCAAACCTTCAAAAATAACTTTTTTGCTCAACCGCGCCTTTCTTTTGCTCCTAGTCAACTGCACAGCCGATGTGTATGATGGGGACATAATGCAGTGCACTGGGAACAAGATTATAGTTTTTTTTTTAAAAAGGCGCTGTCTCTTTAAATGTGGATATAATTAACGGGTGTATTTTCACAATGGGGCTACTATTACCAAATGTTTTCAAGAAGTCAAAAGATGTATGTAGATGCACTTCTGCTTTATTTAGCGACAACTTTTGGTCGCATAGCAGTGTGCGTTTTGCAGGTGATTTTTACATAGCACAGTTGATAAAGCCTCAGTGACAACTATACATAAATTAAAATTCATCACAAAAAAAAACAGATCATTTTTCTTAGAATTTCAGTAGCGCAGGGTTGGTGTTACCCTCCTTTCATAAAGTGCAAATAAATAAAGTGCATAAATTGCATAAATAATCCAAAACATCCAACTAAGCAAGAACAGAGTTCTTCAAAGTATTTGTTTATGTAGTGCCAGAGCTGGTGGTGGTGACATTTTACGGTGGTTCCTATAACTGAAACCAATGACCCTGCATTAAAGGCACTGTGTATTGCTCTGGCACTACATAAACAAAGAATTTTGAAGGACTTTTGTATTCGGCCGAATTTCAAACACCCAAAGTTCGGGTCGGACCAATGGTCGACCCAAACCTTTCGATCATCCCTACCCATAAGTGATGTCATGTCATGACATCACTTCCAGGTACTCGGCGGCGCCGAATTCAAAGAAATGGAGACCCGGTCAGACAGTGGCGGGGAAGGTAGAATGCCCGGGTCTCCTGGTGGGACAGGAGACCCGGGCGAGCCGCGGAAGGTGGCGGGGGGGGGGGCGTCCCCTCCCGCTCCTTGGAATGACAGCCGACCGTCGGCTATGGACACCGGTACCGGGATGATGCCTCTAGCTGTAGGCATCACCCCGGTACAAGCACTTTCCCGAAATTTTGGCAATATCGGTAAATCAAAAATCAAAAGGCCGATTCCGATATATCGGGAAAAGTGCATATCGGCCCTCGATATATCGGCTTTGCCGATAATCAGTCGATCACTACTCTTAACAGTGAGGAGATTGCTCCACTTGGCAGCCGTTTGCTTCCATTCTTGTTGGTGAATGGTACATTTACTACACATTCAAGTCAAAGGCAGAATATCAAAATAACTTTTTGCATTGAGTATGCTGGATGTATTTCCTCCTATCTGTTCCTATTCTGTATGTGGGAACACAGTAGCTCATTTTGTATGCTGGAAGTCATTCTCAGGACTCTTCTCATTCTGTGTGTATGGACTCTGCACAGTACTACTTCTCTTGTCCTGTATGCTGAGTGTAATTCTCAGTGTCTGTCCTTATTCTGTATGTGTGGCCACTGCAAAGTAACACTTGTCCTGTATGCTGACTATAATTAAAAAATATGTCAGACAATTGGTGACTGGGTGGTGCCTCATCCCTAGAAACAGTACAAGGATAATGGATGCGATTTTAATGGCACAAAAAACTATGTTAAAATCAAAAAAAGTGAAAAACATTATTGTACATCATGATTAAAAAACAAGTACAAAGCTTAAAATCATGTGATTCCCTTGTACATATACATCACACACACATATATATATATATATATATATATATATATATATATATATATATACACAATTACATATATACCACAAAGAACCACACTGTGATTAAAGTGCGGAAATGCACCCCGACATTTTTCAACATTTATTGTCTTCTTCAGGGGGTTATAAAGAAAGGGTAGATTCTACAAGAAACCAATGTTAACAAAATAATGTAGAAATATGAATACAATGTTTTTGATACATTGTAATAAAGGATATTAAACAAAAACAAGGCAAATGCATACACTTACAATGTTGATGACAAAAGCCAGTCCATTCATGGAGCACCCCAGAGACCCAAGGGATACCAACCGCACGAGGGGGGAGAAAATTCAAGGGGCAAGCTGTCGCTAAGCAAAAAGTAATCACTAGTAATTAAATATAACCACTCATATAGCCTACACATAGGATACAACACCCAACATGAAGAAGAACTTACATATGACCCAGACACGTCAGAACTGTATATCTCAAAATAGATGGAATATATAAAGATATTGCAAGACAGTGTGCCAAAAAGGATTAATGTATAGCTGGTCCAAGGCCAGAAGACATCTTTGAACTAGAATGGGAAAATGATCACTATACCATATAGTGTCATGTATGCTGAGTGTAATTCTCAGGAATTTTCAATTTAAGTAACGTTGTTTTTAATGAGGAGGAAATGAAAATTTTAGATTTTGGATTAAAATACGCTCCGGATAAAGATCTGAATATATTTGAAACTTACATTGATCTGCAAAAATTCACTAGAAAGTTAAATATTAAAAAGTTTTTCCTTTTTAAAAACAGTGGGGAATCCACCCAAGGAGAAACAGTATACCAGCACACTACATTACGGAACAATTCCACGTGTAATCCAAAAAACCCGGGAAAAGATGTAATAGTTTTCTTTAAGAAAATGGTGGAAGAAGATATCAAACAGGTAGAAGTAAAAGGAAATTGACATGAAAAAGTCTGGAAAATCAAGAACATTGAAAATAGAAAAGAAGTAGTGATTTGAAAGGAAGCAGTGATTCGTCCAGCTGATAAAGGAGGAGGTTTGGTCATTTTAAAGAAAGATAATTTTGAGAGTGAAATGGAAAAATTACTCAGTGTGGAGGGCACATACAAGCAATTAGCCAATAATCCTAAAAAGGGCTATGAAAAAAAGCTCAAAGCCTTTGTGAAAAAAGGAAAAGAAAAAGGCTTCTTGACAAAAAAAGGAAGCAAAATATCTGGACCCGGAGGCGGCCAAAACACCGGTTATATACTATGTGCCTAATATTCATAAAAACAAAAGAAACACCTCCGGGAAGACCCATTATCTGCGGAAATAATTCAATTTTATCTAGGTTAGGGGAATATCCAGAATAGTTCCTACAACCAGTAGTGAAGGAGGGAAGATCCTACCTTAAGGACAGTAGGGAATTAGACAGTAGGGAATAGTATTAGGAGAGGAAGAATTACTTGTCACTATTGATGTTAATTAACTATATACTAATATAGTACAAAAAGATGGACTAAAAGGAGTAGAATGGGCATTGCTAAGGCATACTGACTTGAAGCAAGAGCAAATTAAATATATCGCTGAAGGCCTAAATTTAGCCATGACTAGTAACTATTTTTGGTACAAGGGAGATTATTACGTCCAAACCAAGGGAGTTGCCATGGGAGCCAAATATGCCCTATTGTGGGAAGAGCAAATATATAGTATACAGAGAGAGAAATTTAAGTTCTACCGCAGATTCATCTGGAAAGGCTCGGTAGAATCCCTACAGGAATTTTTTGAGGAGATCAAATCAAAATATATATGGGATAACGTTCACTGGAAGTTGGAGCTATACTAGTGTGAATTATTTGGATCTCCAACTTTACAAAATTAATAATTGGCTGGGTACAAGAGCCTACATTAAACAAACAGACCAAAATGGATACATCCCTAAAAGAAGTTGCCACCATCCTAAGTGGATAGAAAATATACCCAAGGGACAACTCCTAAGGATACGGAGGTATTGTAGTGAGCCAACATATTATGGTATTCATGCTGACACCCTGATTAAGAGATTTCAAGAGAAAGGTTATGACAAAAACGCAGCTGGAACATCTGAAGGAGAATATAAAAACTACAGATAGGAATACACTTTTACAACATAAAAGAAGAACCACAGGAAAGATAAATAGGATGGAACTGGCCCATATCACAGGTTTTAGCAGACAGTACAAACCCCTGTAAAAAATTGTAAGGATGCATTGGGCAATTCTAAGATCAGATAAAAACCTTAAAAAAATCTTACCGCGAGGCCCAACGTTTATTTATAGGAAAGCGCCAAACCTAAGAAACAAATTTGTCCACAATGTAGTGAGCCCCCTTAAGGACATTAATATTTCTCCTGAACTTAAAGGGTTCTTTAGATGTCAAAGATGTCTAGGATCACAAGTAGCAGCTGTAAGAATATTTAATAATAAATATCTCGCGCTCGTACTTATGTCAGAATATTTATACTGCTCTGAATATAGCAGTGTATTTATTTATGGTTAATAAGCAAAGATCTGTGAAAAAGGAGAGTCTTCACCTATTGCCATAAATCACTGTCGTGAATTCTTTTTAATTGATTAATTTCTTTTTAAAAGCATATACCAATCTTAGTGAGTACAGTCTACAGCGTGGAATATATATAAAAATATTTATTCTCAAGACATGCAAACACGATATATGATCAAACAAGAAGTGACACAAAAATAACTCTACATAAAAAATACTAACTTCAAATAATCAATGCAATGTGATGTTTAGCTCAATAATGAAAGTGAAACTGAAACAAAGTGAAACCAAAACGAAAGCAAGATTACCATTTCTTCCCAGGTATAGTATAAGCCATAAATTAATGTTCTATATAAACAGACTACAATGGTCTGCGAATCACAGGGCCCAAAGTCATTCCACTGCAGAAGGAATGAGAATAAGCCATGCAAAACGGAAGACTTAAAATTGCAAATAATGCACTTAATCTGATATTAATAAAAATGTATAAAAACAAAAATCAGCTTTTTAGAGAAAAATATACCATGGCTTATACGGCTGGGATTGTAATCTCATTACCCTTAAATATGCAATATAAAACATATAAGGAAGGAATAAACAATTGTTGAATAAAATCAAATAACATAGCAAGGCATATTTACCACACTTATGGCTGCTAGCTTCAAATCGTTACCAGAGTCCTAAGATGGATGCCTTTCTTAAGATGGTGGCTTCCCTTCAAGTTTCAGATGAATGATTGGACAAATATGGAGTATGTCTGGATGAGTCTGTTGAGGAATCTAATAGCGTGTGTGGTGTAAGTGTGAGGTGTGTTGTCAGTAGTGTAAAGTGTGATGTGTCCTCTCTCATATCTGGGTTGGTCTTTTATATGGTAAGAACAAAGAGCTATAAAAATTACCATAAGTAAAACCCAGAGGGATGAAACATTATCCCAATTGGTTGGGATATTCTATACCTAAACTGATGAGGTCAGAGACACACCTCTTTTGATAATTAACCCCATACTGGATAATAAAGTTAAATGATTTCTCTATATGTGAGATTAATCATATAACACAACATAAAACTTTCTCCAGACTCCCAGTACATACATAAATGTCCACCTGTATTTCCATTATTCATCTTGGCAAGTAATGCCATTTCAATAATTATATTATTTAACACAATATAATATTTTTATATTGGAATATCTCAAATTATCTCAAGACTGCACCTGGTATTTCGTCT
Source organism: Pelophylax lessonae (assembly GCF_965119305.1). Classification (NCBI taxonomy): domain Eukaryota; kingdom Metazoa; phylum Chordata; class Amphibia; order Anura; family Ranidae; genus Pelophylax; species Pelophylax lessonae. The sequence goes on along the minus strand of NC_138769.1, from coordinate 47,840,902 downwards.
CCAGAGGGCAGTATTGTACCGTTCATTAGATTTTGTATTTAATATAATTAAAACAATTTGTTATCTGATGACCTATTGACTTGTCGGCTAGTGAAAAGCAATTACTTATTTGACCATGCCAAAGGGCTGTCAGATATAGTCTAGGTTTGGGAATATTTACGACACCTTGAGCACTAAACCAGTCCAAAGCAATCCTTATATAAACACTCCTACCACATGCCTTAACATGAAGTAATTTGTTTTTAAGACGCACAAGTCCTTACACATCATAGAAAAGTATACTTATGTATATATATATATATTATATATCTAATATTATATAAGTATCAAGTTCACACTTCTATATTAATAAGAATACAATGTACTATCGTTAATATACATCTTACATATGATGATGTTTTCTATAAAAACTTATATGGTTCATCTTTAAATGTCTGCTAGAATATACTGGGGTATTGTCCATTGTTATATACTTATAGACAGACTGAGATATCCCCCTTAACATAGCGTCAGACTGACTAAGTTTTATCTGATCGAGATGTCAAAAGGGATCTTATTTACGATTACATAGAAATACAAAGATCTCTGTTGAAACCATAGACCCTTTGTAAGCCTGTGAGAGACATTTTGTTTAACAAGTATATATGAACTTTGTTTCACCTTAAAAACAAGATGGATCCTGTCCTGTTCAGAACCTTTTATGCATAATATGAATATACATGGCTTTTAAATCATTTTTCTTTTTTTTCTATTATTATTTTAATCAACCCCCAATAACCCCGACATATCCCCCCCCTTTCTTCCCAGTAGACAAGTGAGCAACTTAGGCCTATCTGGAAAGAAAGCTTTTTAAGGAGTAGTGGAAAAAAAAAATGTCTTGTTCTCTTTTTGTAAGAGAATAGTTCATATTGGGAATTGTTCAAAACTTTTAAGTAAAGCGGTAAAAAAAAATTGAGAAAAAAAATCAGTTCAAAATGTCAGTTCGTAGCGACTTTGCTTAGCGTTAGCTATGTCACAAACTGTTCCTTGTTAGTCTCTTTGAATTCTGATCTCCTGGTAAAGAAACACAAATGTTCCTTGAAATCTGCATCTCCAGTTTGCAAAGTTTTAATGGAGACAGAAATTAACTGCTGCAATGGCATTGGCAACTACCATTCAAAGCATAGTAAAACATTGTTGGCAATCAGGAATCCGAGAAATCTGTTTGAACGTCAACCTTGGATGTTGGTTGGATAATGAATGGTTTCAGCATGGCCTAGAGTGTCATACACCTAGACTGAGGTTTTGTTCACATGCGCAATGCACCATTCTCACATCTCCTTCAACTGAAAACAGGAGGTAGTGCGATTTCTCTCAATGGATTTCCTCGGATCAAATGCACAAAGATCTGTTGAAATAAATCTTCCTCTCCGTCAACAAGAATCTGGGGCGTCTCGCAGCTTGATTCCTGAAGAGGGATCCGATTCAATGAGGGGTTCCGTCCTGAGCTGTGCTCTAGGGAGAGATGACCCATCCGATCGCTGTGTCTTTGGCAAACATCATCGTCTGTACCAATCAACGACCTGGCATGGAAAGTTAATCTCTTCCTATTGGATGAAACATATAGTATGAATATACATTCTTATCAATTGACATTTCAATGCGATGTTGGTACCCTAAGCTTTCTCAGAGTTCTCCTTTAATCCACCGTGTGATCAGTCCTTTATATGACCACCAGGGAAGGTGAGACTATATATGCGACCTTTCCTAGGGCGACTGACTTCTGGGGCTTATTAACCTGGTGATGTATTCATCGCCATGGATACTACACATTGGACAATTGTACATTGATACAATATTTTGTTAAAATTTACCTACTACTTAGGAAAAAAAAAATATATATATATATCTCCCCCTATGGGGCATCAATGCAATTTATTGTAGGCAACAAACTACCTTGCATTGAGGATTCCTTCTTGGTTACCGTATACAACCTTTAACCTCTTGACTGCATTACATCATTAGGGTTTGATCCTCCCTGGGTATCACCGTCATTGGCGATTTTTCAAAATGTGCCCGCTTTGAGCGACCTGTTTGAGTCAGAGGGATGAAGTGACCACTGAAAAATAGGAGGGTAGTTAGTATCTAACAACCAAGATTTCCCTGGCAGGGATTTCAGGATCCTCAATGTTGTGACCTGGGAATAAAATGGTGTTAGAACCTCTGTATCCTATGCCTCTATTCAGTGTATCCCTTCTGATTCCTTACCACTTGGGCATTTAAGGATTTTATGGCCTTTGGCTGGCTACAGGATTTGTTCCTAGAGATGGATTTTATTTTAGTTCTGGGCTGCAGTGCCCTGAGTGAACCAATTGATCAGCTGATCCAACTTGGCTTCTATTCTGCTGAAAACTTTAACAGAATTAAATTATTGGCTCCGCCTCCTGCGGTGCCTATATCTCTCGGGTTCAGACATATGGGACAGATCCCCATCAGAACCAGTTACTCGGTTCTGGCGTGAGGTCTGGGCCTTAATGTCACTTGAACTTCCCGAGGATTTTGGGGAACCCTAAGATGGGGCAAATCCCTATTTATTTGTGGGTGTCCCCCCCCCCTTGTTAATGGGATGTCCGGTGTCCTCCTTAAGGTATCCGGTGTTCCCCTTGGGGCCTAGGTGGCATAACTTGCTCCTTTGCCAAACATATTATTATTATGTACATGGGCAATGCATCAAAGCACAGGGATTTAAATTTCAGATGGTTGTACTCAGACCTTCATTGAAGGGTGTTAGGCACTTTTGAGTACAGTAATAAAAAAAAAAAATTCAATGGGGCTTTGGTGCTGTGTACATTTTAAATTGTAGATAACAGCTCTAGCAGCATTTAGGTTTTTGTATGGGCTGACTTCTAAATTACATCCTGCAGGCACAACACAGAAAGTTGTTTTCATAGGCCTCAAGATGATCAATGTCTAAGACAATGTCTAAGGACCTTTTTCTTAACAAAAATCAGGACAGTACTCTTTTTTAAAACGTTTTAAATTCTGGAGGTGCATGGTGTCTTTTTAGGGGCGCTAGTCTTTTTGCAGTGACCTGATATGACTCATACCTATTTATGCATGGCTGCCCAATTTCTGCCCTCCTATATTAGGAATGTGGCTGGGGTAGGACATGGACTCTTTGCCTGATTCCCCCCCTTGTCTGGGTCATAACCAACAGACTGGGAGTCATATTTAATGTAGGACTAATTAAGCATTACCCTTTTGCATGGACACCATGACCTTATGGAACTCTATGTATTTACTGATGAGTTCCTGTCATGAATTAACTGTTACATTTTTATTTATTTTTATTTTTTTCAAAATTTTCCACTGCTGATTACTCGGCAACTTTTGCTAGAAAAACATTTTCCCTTGCTCAAAACTTCCTAATTATTGCATTAATCATTAACATTTCTCTTCCACATGATTACTTTCATTATAGCTTTCTTGATAAAACTTCTGCCACAGTTCTACTTTATTTTTCAGTTTCACGCTACATTCTCTTAACTGAGGTGTCCCAATAGAGGTTACTTTCACCTGCTCAAGGAGGTTCCTAATCTCATTCTCTCATTTATTTGGAGTGGAGATTGAAACTTTACTAAACGCCTTTTTGCTGAGCCTTGTGGTGCAGTTCCTCACACAGACATAGTAAGATTGGCCATGACTCTAAAAGTATGTGACCACACTTCCTGACGTCTTTTGGTGTTAGATAAGCTATTGGTGAGTTCATACATACAGGTTGTCCTCTACCCATGTCAGATGCCCTTTATGGGCCCGACGTTCTGAGGATTTTGATATATGACTCTAACCAGCATTTACATATTCCACCATTTCAGACTCCGAGAGGTGTTTCCACACATTTATGATCTGTGCCAAATCTACTGGGGTTGTGGCATTACCACTAGGGACTCACACCTTGCCAGAGTTGGCAGCGTGAACATTACCTGCTGTAGACATTTTTAATTAAGGCATTTCTATCACATTCACAATTAATAAAAAAAAAAATTTTTTTTTTTTAAGTTATTGATTATGTCACCTGATCAATATTTATGATTGGCATATGTAAGAAATCAATAATTATCTCAGCAGTGCCTCCATTATATGTAAGAATATTTAATAATAAATATCTCGCGCTCGTACTTATGTCAGAATATTTATACTGCTCTGAATATAGCAGTGTATTTATTTATGGTTAATAAGCAAAGATCTGTGAAAAAGGAGAGTCTTCACCTATTGCCATAAATCACTGTCGTGAATTCTTTTTAATTGATTAATTTCTTTTTAAAAGCATATACCAATCTTAGTGAGTACAGTCTACAGCGTGGAATATATATAAAAATATTTATTCTCAAGACATGCAAACACGATATATGATCAAACAAGAAGTGACACAAAAATAACTCTACATAAAAAATACTAACTTCAAATAATCAATGCAATGTGATGTTTAGCTCAATAATGAAAGTGAAACTGAAACAAAGTGAAACCAAAACGAAAGCAAGATTACCATTTCTTCCCAGGTATAGTATAAGCCATAAATTAATGTTCTATATAAACAGACTACAATGGTCTGCGAATCACAGGGCCCAAAGTCATTCCACTGCAGAAGGAATGAGAATAAGCCATGCAAAACGGAAGACTTAAAATTGCAAATAATGCACTTAATCTGATATTAATAAAAATGTATAAAAACAAAAATCAGCTTTTTAGAGAAAAATATACCATGGCTTATACGGCTGGGATTGTAATCTCATTACCCTTAAATATGCAATATAAAACATATAAGGAAGGAATAAACAATTGTTGAATAAAATCAAATAACATAGCAAGGCATATTTACCACACTTATGGCTGCTAGCTTCAAATCGTTACCAGAGTCCTAAGATGGATGCCTTTCTTAAGATGGTGGCTTCCCTTCAAGTTTCAGATGAATGATTGGACAAATATGGAGTATGTCTGGATGAGTCTGTTGAGGAATCTAATAGCGTGTGTGGTGTAAGTGTGAGGTGTGTTGTCAGTAGTGTAAAGTGTGATGTGTCCTCTCTCATATCTGGGTTGGTCTTTTATATGGTAAGAACAAAGAGCTATAAAAATTACCATAAGTAAAACCCAGAGGGATGAAACATTATCCCAATTGGTTGGGATATTCTATACCTAAACTGATGAGGTCAGAGACACACCTCTTTTGATAATTAACCCCATACTGGATAATAAAGTTAAATGATTTCTCTATATGTGAGATTAATCATATAACACAACATAAAACTTTCTCCAGACTCCCAGTACATACATAAATGTCCACCTGTATTTCCATTATTCATCTTGGCAAGTAATGCCATTTCAATAATTATATTATTTAACACAATATAATATTTTTATATTGGAATATCTCAAATTATCTCAAGACTGCACCTGGTATTTCGTCTCCAGAGGGCAGTATTGTACCGTTCATTAGATTTTGTATTTAATATAATTAAAACAATTTGTTATCTGATGACCTATTGACCTGTCGGCTAGTGAAAAGCAATTACTTATTTGACCATGCCAAAGGGCTGTCAGATATAGTCTAGGTTTGGGAATATTTACGACACCTTGAGCACTAAACCAGTCCAAAGCAATCCTTATATAAACACTCCTACCACATGCCTTAACATGAAGTAATTTGTTTTTAAGACGCACAAGTCCTTACACATCATAGAAAAGTATACTTATGTATATATATATATATTATATATCTAATATTATATAAGTATCAAGTTCACACTTCTATATTAATAAGAATACAATGTACTATCGTTAATATACATCTTACATATGATGATGTTTTCTATAAAAACTTATATGGTTCATCTTTAAATGTCTGCTAGAATATACTGGGGTATTGTCCATTGTTATATACTTATAGACAGACTGAGATATCCCCCTTAACATAGCGTCAGACTGACTAAGTTTTATCTGATCGAGATGTCAAAAGGGATCTTATTTACGATTACATAGAAATACAAAGATCTCTGTTGAAACCATAGACCCTTTGTAAGCCTGTGAGAGACATTTTGTTTAACAAGTATATATGAACTTTGTTTCACCTTAAAAACAAGATGGATCCTGTCCTGTTCAGAACCTTTTATGCATAATATGAATATACATGGCTTTTAAATCATTTTTCTTTTTTTTCTATTATTATTTTAATCAACCCCCAATAACCCCGACACAGCAAACAACAGAGAAAGAAGAACTCCTTTAGGTCCACAGTTACTGGGAGAGAATATAAAATCAAAGAACTAATTTCATACAACAGCACACATGTAACATACATTATAGAGTGCCCTTACCAGTTGCAGTATGTGGGGAGAACCACAAGACCCCTACACGTTAGACTACAAGAACATATTAATAACATCAAAAAAGGATTTTTTGAAACATAGTGTATCCAGACATTTTAGGGGAAAACATCAACATAACTCTGGGGTCATGACTCATGACCTTTTATGGAAAAGATAGAATCAAGGGACATTGGAGAGGGGACAATAAAAGAATAAAAGTCTCACAAAATGAAACTAAGTGGATTTTTTTACTCAATACCCTCCAGCCAAAAGGCCTAAACACAGATATTGATTTAAATTGTTTTCTTACAAATTTTTAAAAATAATTAGCTTTTTAAAAAAATGTTCTTCTTATCCGCATGATAGACAGTCAAGCATTTATAGGTCCCAGATAGGAATTATATGGGTAACACCCTCCACAATATAGTTTTATGATCTCTATCTCTTTCACCTTCCTTTCCTAACTTTTTAATTTTTATTTACATTTAGAATAATAATAAAAAAGTTACCATTCCCCCACTTCTTGGGCAGAGCCACCCTCCACTGTTATTTTTAGGCCCCGTTCACACTGGGGCGACGCTACTTTGCCGGGCGACCTCATAGGTCGCGGCGCGCTGCTCGCACCTCGACCTCGGAGCAGCCAGCATGGACTTCATAACATTGAAGTCTATGCAGGTCGCTCCGGGTCGCCCCAAAGAAGCTCCGGACCCTTTTTCTAAGTCGGAGCGACTTGTGTCGCTCCTATTAGAACGGGTCCGCAGCTTCTCTATGGAAGGCGACCTGTCAGGCGACCAGGTCGCCTGACAGGTCGCCCCAGTGTGAACGGGGGCTTACATTCTCCTTTTTATAACACTTCTCCCACATTTTTAAGAATTTTTTACATTTTATTATATATATTGTTTAATATTTACTAAATATCCTCCTTTTTATATGGTTTTTATGCATGATTTTAAAACATATCTATTTATTGATGTATATACTGTGGCCTACCCCAGAGACACTATGGAGCACAAGCCCAAACAATCTAAAAAGGTAAGGGTAGATTGTGCCCATCTTATTAGCATGGTTCACACAATGGAATTTGACCGTCACGTTTGGCTTTAAGGAGTTGCTAGGCAACTCCTATACACATTGTTCATTACCAGACAAGAGATGTGTTTTAAATATGGCAGCTATACCATGTGACTCGGGGTTGCTAGGTTACAGGATTATATAAATAATGTGAATATGGCAGTGCTCCTGATGACGCCATTTTATGAAATGCATAAGGGAGGAGCAACGAGCGTCTTTGCATCACTTCCGGCACGGGCCATGGAACGCACGGAAGCCGGACTGTTTGTTACTCAACGCTGTATTGAGTTCACATTGTAGTAATTGCGTTTTTTTGGCATATAATAAACGTATCCAACTGGTATATGCTATGGACTTGCTTTTTATCTTTGCATGAATATGAGCACTAAGAAAGGGATTTAAGGTGACATTTGGCTGTGGACCCGGAGTTGGTTAATCCAGTCTGAGCTATCTTTCTAACAAGCCTGACAACCCCTAGAGGGGAAAGAGCTCTGGTGAGGGTGGGGCCAGCAGAAGAGCACGACTTGTGGAACACCACCAATGTCACAGAAAATTTTGGAGCACATTGAAGAGTACATATCATGGGATAGTAGACAGGATTTCTTATACTCTAAAGCTTATACTAAAAATGATGACACTGCACATTTACTGTTGGATAAAAAGGCCGCGGCCGTTTATTATTTGATTTTAAAAACACTTGTAACTTGAAACATCAATTCAAAGCATTCAATATAACCCGGCCACTACGGCCCAGGTTAAAACAAATAAATAATCCATAAATAAATTATCCACCAGACAGGCGGCACACGCCCGCCTGTCACCACCCCACAGCGCGGCCCGTTCGGCACAAGTGCCACGATGAGCATTAAAGATACAGTATGTGGACCTATAGCTATTATAAGTGAGTGTCATCACTTCTGTACAGTCTGCTAATTCCTTCCTCTAGCTCAATATGTCTAAAGGAAAAAATCCCAGCACTGCCTAACAATTTTCTAAGCCCTGTTAATTGCTTCCTGATCTTTTCCAATGGTTTCAAATGTGAGTCCTTGAACTCTGCTAACCTAGGTACTCTTTCAGAGAAAATAAAACCATCCGAGGACTGGACAACTCAAGAAATTTGAGACATCACTAATTCAGAAAATTAAGTCTAAGGATTTAACTTAGCTTGTAACGGTAATACCCCCCCGGATGAACCATAAGAACGTCCGGAGGGTAATGAATAGCAACAACATACAAACTTTAAAATTAATTCAGACTAGTGCACGCCCGCTTATTGCAACCATTGAACCTTGAAATCTTGAGAATCCAGACCAACATTTTCAGTATAAATCTTCCTTTTAACTCTCGACCGGGTCCAATGCACGAATGAATGGCCAACGAGCCAAACTGAAAACCTGTGTCCTAAAATATCAATAAAGAGAATTAGTGCGAATGTAAGAAAAGGTAAGCACTCGACTTTCATCTACTAATTTTTATGAAAACTTCATCATCACGTCCAACCTGGCAGCTGCATTAGCTGCGCCAATCCAATCAATGTATGGCAGCTTTAGATGGTCAAACTTAAAAAATTATTAAAACCTTTTTTTTTTTTGCACAGCATAAAATTGAAACTTGGAGAAATGTTAAACTGGGTGAGAAATGAAAAACTCCAGAGCTGGGGAACCTAATCAACAGAAATTTATTTATTTATTTATTTTTTATTTATTTATTTTTTTTTTTTGCAATACAGGGCAAATTATAGAATCATTGAACTAATGTAGATGTATCCACTTACCCACACCCAATCGGTGGGTTTAAAAATCACTTAATAGTCTACTGATTGAGTCAAAGAAAGCAAAACAGCCGATAGTAATAAACCCGAATCCTTATACTTTCCATTAGGCACAAGCTCCAAAATCCCTAGGCAGCAAAAATGTTAGCGGAAAAAAGGCCGCCTTAAACAGAGTTGACTTATAGAATGAATAACAGACAGCCACCAAAGCTGTACACAGCATTTCTAAAAAATTCAGGTGTAACGGGTGTCTTAGAATCCTGACGCCAATAAAACCTACGGTAGCCTTTTAAAAACCTGCCGGACCGAGAAGAATGATGAACAGGGGGGGGGGGGGGTAATTACATCAATTGGCCAAAAAAGTAAACACCAGCTATTGTCTTATCGATGTGAGACCAAGAGTATTGTTTCAAAATAAAATTCAAAATGGCAAGACCAAAAGTGCAGAAAGAAACGTTCCTGCGGCTCCCCCATGAAATGTAGATGAGACAGTCAAACTGACCATGCCAATTGATATCCGACCATATTAGCCGGGGTTAGAAATTTAGATATATTGCTGTAAACGACTCGAACTAAGTTCCGCATAATGGGTAGGGTACCGAAAACTCGTCCGATCTGCATGGGGAAACAGCTGAAAGATATTTTCCATCTGTGGACTAGACAAGGGGCCTGACGCGACAAAAGTAGCCTTACTCCAGATATTTAAAAACAGACATCCGGATACAAGACACTTGAAAAATTCGATCACGGGGGCGATTTGGAGGGCAAACAATTAATGCGAAAATAAATCCCCTATTAACGGTCCGAACCATAACGCGTCTATTCGTAAAGTAATGTTTTCCCCAAAGTTCCAGGGCAACCACTAAGGGAAAAAACTCTAGGAGAACACTGTTGCGAGCGCAACCCAAATACACCCATCTGTTCCAAGATTCAGCGCACCAGTAGGTGCGCCAGATAGTAGCGAAACCACAAAGCAAATTCTTGTAAAAGGATAAATTCCTCCTGCCAAATAGACCTACCTTAAAATAATCAGAAACTGAAACCATACCAACAGAGACATCTGACATGAGCTGTGGAAGATTTCAAACCAGAGACGGCAGAATACGATGTACTCCGAAGGGATGGTCCTGGATACAAAAGCTAACAAACCTAACAACGATTGTACTTCCTCAAACAATACCTAGCGCCTATGGATCATCATTAGCCTGAGGAAGTCTGAACTCAATCAGCAAGAAATCGGTGGTAATACCCAAAAAACTGGACGCATGTAGAAAACCATACCGTCTTCTCATGTGCCATAGGAATGCCGAACTGCTCGCGCAGATCGAAAAATAGATGCAAACAGTCCGAATAACCCCCTTGACCTGAAACAAAATCAACAAAATAATGTACAAAGTCATAAATCTGGACTTATAGTAAATGATGATTAATAACGGTCATAAAGAAAAACCAAAGGAGTAAAATAAATCAAGATGAGCTGGCGGAAAAAGAGAGCAGACTTGTCGACCGTTTCTGCTATCAACCAAAGCATAAAAGTGGAGTATTGGCTAGATGCTAAATCCTTGCTTATTACATCATTGAAAGATTCCCCAAAGGGGGATAACAATGGTGAAACAAGCCTGTATGTATACGGTTCCTTTTCTGTGGGATGAACAAAAGGACCGGCAAAAATGCTCCCGACAGGAGATTCATTAATGATTTTATCAACAGCTATGTCCTTAAACAGATGTTAGGTTTCTAAGAAGTTTACAACCAGAACCTGAAAATTTATTTCATTGGCAAAGTGAACCCTTCACCAAAGCCACGGTTAGTAAGGTGGCCTTCCCCTGTCGAGACTCACTGGCGTTCCCACAATAAAAGGGGGGGGAATGAACCCCTTGTTCATTTAATTTACTGTATTTTCTGGCGTATAAGACTACTTTTGAACCTCAAAAAAATCCCCCAAAAATGGGAGGTCGTCTTATACGCCTAGTATAATATCTCCAAGGTAAACTAAGTATAAGTATTACCGGTAGATCATGTAATAGGGGGGTCATCTTATATGCCCAGTCGTCTTATAAGCCGGAAAATACGGTATGTATTTTATTAAAATGGGAAATCAGCCTAAATAATGACACACAACAGTGAGCACACAGGGTGTCATCATTGTGTTATCATCGTCGTTTTTTATTTTTTTTGGCCTAAATGTATGCCTCCCCATCGGGGAACCGAAACCTGGTCTCCCGCATGACAGGCGGTGATACTGACCACAATACTAACATACTCATGCCTATCAAACTTTGTCTATAAGCCTAGACCACTACACAAAAATGCTGAATATTGACACAAACTAGAGTACTTACGTGTTGTAGTAACAATTTTTTTTTTTTTTTTTTAGCAGCAGTCTACTTCCAAAGTCTGTCCTCGAGTCACTCCAGAATCTGTTATTTGGTTAGCCGAGTTGATTTATTGCCATTGAGAGAGGAACAATAAAGCACAGGCAATATAAACCGCTATAGAAAAACACTCCCTGCCATGTGTAATGAACAGGGAAGGGGCCCATAGACATGCATATTTGTTGAATTATTTATTTATTTATTTATTTAAATTTATTTATTATAATTTTCAGTTTTTTTTTTTTTTAATGGTGTAAATCTATGTGTGCTAAAGTACCTCGCTCTCAATGTGTTAAACAAAAAATGTTCCGTATTCAACAAACTTAATAAAGAAAAATAATTAATTTAAATTTTTTTTTTACAAGGCTCTATATGTACATATTTCAATTAAATCATGCGTCAATGTGCCTATTGCCCAAGGGCCACTAGATGGCGCCCAGGTGTCAATAGGAGAAATATTTTTTTTTTTTTTTAAAAGCTGCTGAACAGGCAGTGTAACAATCACAAGACTTAAATTCATTCAGAAAACCTTGCAACAGCTTGGAAATTACAACTGGGGAAGACAAAGCTGAAGACTCACCGTTCCTGTCAGTCCCAGCTGCTGCAAAACCTCTGTGGGGAGACCAGCTGGCAGGAGCTAAAGGAAAGAAGCCCTGCAAATGACATGAAGGGGGTTAGCTTCCTCACCTGTCCTGCGGTGGGAGGGATGCTCCGGCGTCTTGGGGCTTGAACAGAGGCTGCCTGAGACTTGGGCCAGCCGTCCGGTACTGGAGGAGGTTGTCCTGCCACTCCCTCTTCTGCTACCCGGTGATGAGAGCGGGGTCCGCCTGGATGTCGACCGGGCCCTTGCGGGGTGGGGGAATCAGCGGCGGGGTGCGCGTCTCCCCTACGCCGCACCGGCAGATTGTAGAAGGCCCCGGGGCGCCGCTCCTGCGCGCTTCCGCCGACAACCACGAATCCTCGTCCGGCTCCGGCGTTGAATGACGCTCTCCTCTTCCGACGGCCTCTTCATCCGGTCCGTGGCTCCGTCCGGCAGATGGCTCCAGCGCAGGTGACACATGAGACACGGCGGCTCCGCTTGACTCGCAGAAGACGGTAAGGCCAGACAATGTAGCATCCATGCTTCTCTTCCTTCTTCTGCACGTAGTGAGGTGCTGGAGAAAATTCAGCTTGAAAGGATTCCTGAGGTACAGAACAGCGGAACAGCACTTGCTGACTTCTGTGAGGTGATGCGAGGTCCATTCGCTGATGAGCTCCCTTTGAATAGCGCTGAGGCGAGCTCTTGAGGCGGGAAGTACAGGAAGAAACAGGTATGCTACCTAATCTCCCTAGCTACAGGGGAAAGCTTAAGCTGATTGGGGCTTATTCTCACCTATCAGAGCGCTACAGACCCTTTCTACCCCAGCAACAAGGTCTCCTCACACTCTAAGCCCGCCAAAATTAGCTCTAGTTTACTTTTAGCTATACCTGTCACTATCCCATAGATAAAAGGGGGTTATTGAACCCCCTTTTATTTCCATTTTATTCATAGAAGATTTCTCTTTGCAATAGATATTGTTTATATTTGGACAAGAACTTTCGGAGTCTTGTTTAGCACTTTAATGCAACACTAATCGCCCAAGTAGAGGATTTTATTTGGCAATAGATATTGTTTTAGCACTTCAATTCAACACCAGTCACTTTTTATGACATAGATTGTTACATACTATGGATTTGTAGTCTATGCACCTTTTTAGCACTGTGACACTTTACATATTCTTATATAGTAGTATAATAAGATGCAATGCACTCAACACTGGAATCTAGCAAATAATGAATTCAAATTGTATTTAATATCTCAGCCATGAGCTAAATTATATTTCACTAATAGTCTGTAGATCACACACACCTGATGGCTTCACCTTTCCCTGTCTACATGGGAAATGACCAACAGCATATTGACATAGGAAACTATTAACTTTAGCAGCGCCAGACCTATTAATCATTCCTATTTTGATCTACTTTCCCTTCTAGGGATAGTAATTGGGTAGGCAGCAATAGCATTTTAATTTAATTTCATCACTTTACATTGCGCGGGACTGTCCTTATTCTAATTCTCAGTACTTGTTCTTATTCTGGATTTTTTGATAATTTCATAATACTATTCCACTTTCTCTCTGCATGCTGCTGAGTCTAACTCAGTGTCCTTTGGTATTCTGGATTTATGAATGTTGCACATTGCATCCGTACTTGTGAATGCTGTTTTGCATTCTCAGTATCTGTTTTTACTCTGTATGTGTGGACTCTGCACAGTAGCACTTCTCTTGTTCCATATGCTGAATTATATTCTCTGCTTTTGTTCTTATTTTGTATGTATGGAGTGTGCACTTCGTTTCTTCTGTGTGCAGGGTGTAGTTCTCAGTATCACTTTGTTCTATTTGAAAGAATGCTGCACAGTGCAGTTGAGTGCAGTTCTGTGCCTATACCAATGCTCACTAAAGTTAAACAATGCCCATAAAAATGTAGCCATGCTTATTTTTGGCACAGCTACTATAGATCACCCTATAACAGATTCCTCCAAATTGGCATCTTTGGACCTAGTATATATGTACCAGAACTACTGTTACTGATTTACGAAGAGCCTTAAACTACTCTAGTGGACACTCCTGAGTGCAGATCTTCTTTTCTACCACAAGATGACTATGGTGGGTGTGTTCTTTTATTAAACTTTAGACTTGGAACGCCTAATGCTGGCAGATGTAGTCTATGCCACAAGCGGTGCCATTACTATTGCTGGAAAAAGAACTACTAGTCCCAAAGTACATGAGGACGCAAGGAGCCATAGAAGGGGGTATCAATCAAAAAACCTGAGAAGGAGCCATTGGAGTCAGAGATTGCTGCCAACCAAAGAGTAGTATGTTGCCAAGAGTGAGAAGAGCTGTTTATGTTGCCAGGAGTAACCAGCAGGCTGGCACTGTTCTAAGAGCTGCTGGATTTCTCTGCAGATCTATAGACTGAGTTAGTTTGGGATTGCTCTGCCCACTGCTTTGGTCGTAACTTAAAGCTGTCAGATGATCGCTGGGAAATCTGTCTGTACTATATCACCTAGAGATCTGGGCCCCCCACTGACTGAAAGCTGCTGCATGAACGCCAAGGGCCTACCACCATTCCAACCTGTACCCACTTCCTGCTAGACAGAAGGAGAACACCAGGAGCACTATCTGCACACACAAAAAAGGGCCCCTCCATCTACACAGTTTGCTGCTGAGGAATAACAGAAGGAGAGTGGTGGGACGGTCTTTGACCGACAGTTATTCTGTTGACGACATTGACTAGACCTCTTTTTTGAGAAACTCTTACTTCACCGGCATTTACACTCAGTTGCCCTAAAGCACCACTTGTTCTGTTGGCTAGGCCCAAACTACCAAGCTGACTTGCAATCCAAACCTTTTCCTTAGGGCTCTGAGTCTTAGGTCTTCTACTACTTTCCTACTCCTACTACTTTCCTGAGTCTTAGGGCTCCTACTACTTTCAAGCCTATCTCACTGGATGCAGGACTGCCAACACCTATATACGTAGAAATATCTACCATGTGTTCAAACGTATTCAAGGGCCCCAACATAGTCAGCAGAAGAGCAACTTTAAGAAACAAACATGATTTATTTGTGATTGGGGGCAGTCACCCTCCATTTCCTCTGTATAGGAATCGTGGGGTGTCATAGTGATGGGCGAACAACCCCCGTTCGGTTTGCACCAGAACATCTCGAACAGGGAAAAAGTTCTAGCGAACATGCAAACTCTATTAAAGTCTATGGGACACGAACATGAAAGATTAAAAGTCCTCATTTTAAAGGCTTGTATGATGTATGGAGCCTGCTGCAGCAATACCGACATTTCTAATGGAAAAAATGTCATTTAAACCTGCTCGCGGCTGTAATGTATTGTCGGCTCCCGGGAATACAGATAAAGAAAATTAAAAAAAACAGCGTAGGTCCCCCCCAGTCCATATCAGGCCCTTCAGGTCTGGTATGGATTTTAAGGGGAACCCCACGCCAAAAATGTGATGTCAATCTGGTGGCTCTGCCCCTTGTCTATAAAAGAGCTGTTAAAACTCAAGACCATCATTGGGCGGGTAAACAGGTCTGCATCAGAAGAGGCGGAAGTGTCTTTCAATTCTTTTTATTTTTTTCAATTTTTTAAAATTTTTCAGGTGCGGTGGTGTTGTGATTGACAATGGATTAACATCAGGGCACACTGTTTTTTTATTTTTGTTTTTGTATAGACTGTTTTTTTGGACACTTTTTTGGTGAATGGGTAGGGGTATGATGTACTCGATACTATTCACATGGGGGGGGCTGGGATTTGGGGGCCCCCATCCGCAGACCCCCACAAACACAGCCCAGGGTTGTCGGGAAGAAGCCCTTGTCCCAAAGCACCCTCCCTATGTTAAGGGCAAGCGGCCTGGTATGGTTCAGGAGGTAGTGTGCTCCCCCCCCCCCCATCCTGGCCTACCAGGCTGCATGCTCGGATAAGGGTCTGGTAAGAATTTTAGGGGGGACCCCATGCCGTTTTTTTTTTTTTTTTCAATATTGGCTTGGAGTTCCTCTTAACATCTGTACCAGACCCAAAGGGCCTGGTATGGATTTTGGGGGGGACCCAACGCCACTTTTTTTTTTTTTTTTAATTTTGGTTGGCATGAAGTTACCCTTAAAATCTATACCAGACCCAAAGGGCCTAGTATATAATTTTGGGGGGGACCCCATGCCATTTTATTTTAAAATTCTGTTAAAGGGTTCCGCTTAACCACTTAAATACAGGGCACTTTCACCCCCTTCATGTCTAGACCAGTTTTCAGCTTTCAGTGCTCATTGGCATCTATGAGAAGTATTAGTAAGCTTGGCATGGTACTGCTCCCTTTCTTTAACATTGGCTTCTATGGGAAATATTGGTCAACTTGACATGGCACTGCTCACGAACTATAAGTGACAGGAACACAAAATTTGGGGAGCACTGAGAGAGGACCCAGGACTACAACATATCCATACATTATAAAAGTTGGGTATAACCTGAACACTACACTGACTGCACTAACCTAACTCAACACACTATCCACTAACTACCTGCCTAATCTACCTGCCTATTATAACACACTATACACGGCTGTCGTGTCAGCAACAGCTTATATAGTGTGGGGCGTGGATTTAGCCTCTGAGCCATGGTTGGCTAAAGGCACCCTGCCTTTGGCCAATCATGGCTCTGACAGGACATTGTGCTGTGAATGGCTAAAGCATACAGGTCAGGTACATGCTTTGGCGAATCATCAGTAATTTATTCACTGCACCAGCGGAGTACATTATGGGGCGCTCATCGGGGGGTGAACTTCCTGCCGAGCGCCCAATTTGTTTGTGTGTTTGGCGAACACATGAGAACAGCTGATGTTCGAGTCTAACTTGCGCTCAACTCGAACATCAAGCCCATCCCTAATGTCAGGGTGGCATAGGTGGCACCCCAGCAAAGTGGGAAAGAAACTAGTCAGAGGGCTTTTCAAACTAAAAGCTCCTATAGGGGTGTGCTACATATGGATACGGAACGCCTCGGTGAAAAAGATCTTTCAGTAGACAAAGAAGTGAAAACCGAACCTGATTGCAGTTAAGATGTTTAATTATGAACTTAATAAGAGGTAGGCCAGGAGAAGGAGGAATACCCCAAAACCCAATGCTTGGGCTTCGACATTGAAACATTTGCAGACAGCAGGGGCTGTCACACCACACCAAACATCCCTTAACATATTTTGCATCCTCTCCATTTTCATGTGCTGCGGGCAGGTAACCAAGCTGTATTGCTTAACTGCATTGGAGAAAAATTGGATCACTGTCTGTGCTGTCTGTAAAGAATGCCTGTATCACAAGACTGGCCGAGCACTTTTACAAATATCTTTAAACAGTTCATATAAAACCCAATCCATACCAGGTTGTATGTATGATATCTTTCTAAAAAATGTGTCACTGATTATTCTGCCATGGAAAAGTTAACACTAAGGCTGCGGCATCTCTTAGGGCGACAACGTTGTTGGCATTAGTTAATACATTATTTATCTTACCCCAGGCTTTTATCCATGGCTTGAGGTTGAAGTCTTCATCCTTCCTTTTTGGTGAGGTCCCAGGTAATGCTGAGAACCCAAAGTCTTGTAAGAAGATGCTACTTTGCTGTGCCGGAGCATCCTCAGCAATGGAAGAGATCTCATCAGAAAAAATTGTGACATCAGACGCTGAAGTACAGAAGCTGGAGTAAAGTAAGTATTTAAGTATATTTACTAACCTTTTTACTCACGGGAATTTTTTTTTTTAAATTGGTAGCACCCTTGTCTTTAACAGGGGCTACCAGTAAATTGCCTAGGTTGTAGCTAACCTGGTTGATTTGTAGTCTTTGTGATTACTTGAGTTTTCTCCTAAGTCTGGTGAGGTGGTGGTTCCTCCCTTCTGTCAGTAGGTTACACTGTTACCTTTTTTATGGCCACTGAGCATGCTGGGAGAGAGTATAAATATTTGGGGCCAAGTGGTTAGGGTCCTCCCATCCAGACCTTAGTCTGGTGTGGATGTGTGAGGAACAGCTGCGTTGAGTGAGGCCTGACACCTAAGGCCTGGCTGTATGCTCAAGGCTCTGCCAGAGAGAGCCTGTTTGTGGCCTAGAGGCATGAGGAAAGGGATGGAGGTCTGAGATGAAGTACCAGAGGTTACTCTTCCATAAGCCGGAGACTTATGGAGACCTGGGGAAAGTGTCAAGACAGACTCATCCAAGGGAACCCCGCATGATGCTCTGAGTCTTCCGTTGCTTTAGGAGATACAGCTGTTGCTACGTAGATACAGAATTTGGGGTGCAGTACTAAGGCCCTTGTTCTGTATTTTTATCTACCTGCCTATTTTTGTGTCTTTGGAGTCTGCAGGTCTGTCTGCCTACTGTCCTAGGGTGTCCTGTGCTTTAACCCTCTCTCCCACATTTTGTTGTTGTGAGCAATAAACTCAGTTTTGTTCAGCCTAGTGACTGGTGCCCATTTTTCTGCATTCCTCCACACCCACAATGACTAAGAACAAGCGCGCTGAGGTGAAATGTGAGCCCTTCCAGATCCTGGGGTCGGGGGGTCGCTACATTTTATGTTTTTTTTTTTCATCTTTTCAATGTGTTTTGGGGCCAGGGAAAAAAAACAGACCATGCTTAGCAGTAGTAGTCACCTAAATGAAATGCATAGGTTTTGTATATATTTTATTTTTTTCTGTATTCATTTTGATCAGGGTTAAAAAATGTACACCAATTAGCCATAATTTTTTGACCACTGACAGGTAAAGTAAATAACCTTGAATATCTTGTTACAATGGCATCTGAAAGTCGGAGGGAGATACTAGGCAGCAAATGAACATGTTGTCCCTGAAGTTGATGTGTTAAAAGTGGAAAACATGGGCATCGCAGCTTGTTGTGTATGGGCTACATAGCTGCAGACTAATCAGGGTGCCCATGCTGATCCGTGTCCACAGCCAAAAGCGCCTACAATGGGCATGTGAGCATCAAAACAGCAAAGAGCAATGGAAGAAAGTGGCCTGGTATGATGAATCTTATTTTCTTTTATGTCATGTGGATGGGGAGGTGTGTGTGTGTTGCTTACCTGGGGAAGAGATGGCACCAGGATGCAGTATAGAAAGTAGGTAAGTCAGCGGAGGCAGTGTGATGCTTTGGGAAATGTTCTGCTGGGAAACCTTGGGTCCTACCATTCATGTGGATGTTACTTGACCACGTACCACCTACCTAAACATTGTTGATGACCAAGTACATCCCTTCATGGAAATGGTATTCCCTGATGGCAGTGTCCCCTATTTCAACAAAAGAAAGACACCCTGCCATACTGCAAAATTGTTCAAGAATGGTCTGAGGAACTCAACAAAAAGTTAGGGGTGTTGACTTGGCCTCAAATTTCTCCAGATCTCAATTCAATAGGGCATCTGTGAAATATGCTGGAAAACAAGTCAGGTCCATTGAGGCTCAACTTTGCAAGTTTCATTACTTAACCTCCCTGGCGGTATTCCCGAGTGTGGCTCGGGGTGGAATTTCAGTTCCATTAGCGGTAACCCTGAGCCACATTCGGGATACAGCCAGGGTGCATCGCTGAATCCTGGAAGAGAGGTTATTTACCTTGTCCCCAGGATCCCGCAATGTATTCCGGCAGTGTACGGCGGCTGGATCTTCCACCTGATGCTGTGTGCCCTGGCTTCCGTCTCCTGCGAGCGTCGCGTCGCAGAGGGTGGAACCAGCGGGAAATTCAAAAAGTTAAAAACCCAAACACACTGATATATTGTAATCCTATTGGATTACATTACTTAAATAGAATAAAATAAATGAAATAAAATTTCAGCAATGATCCTGCGACTGTGCCCAGCAATGTGCGGACTTGGTGCTCGATTGACTGCGGTACGGAGCACGTAGCACCCCCAAGATTCCCGTTTACTGGAGCACTTGGTTTCAAAGTGGATGTTAAGGATGACAACCCCTTGGCATATCTCCAACTCTTTTTGATCGATGAGGTTATTGAAAATATTGTAACGGAAACAAATCGGTACCAGGAGCAACAAGCTTCTGCGCATCAGAGGTTTTCAAGGAGCAGAATGTGGGAACCCGTGACCAAAGAGGACATCTGGAAGTTTCTGGGCCTAATTATTCTGCAGGGAGTGGTGGGGAAACCCCTGCAGAAGTGGTATTGGACAACCAACAAATTACTAGCCACTCCTTTTTTTGGCACGGTCATGTCGGAATAAAAAATTTCTCTCATTATGAAATATTTGCACTTTGCAAATAATGAAGAATTTGATGAGACTTCTCATCCAGCTCCAAAACTCAAAAAGATTTGGGAGGTTTATCAAATTATTCTGAAAAATTTCCAGCAGACCTATGTACCAGATAGAGACATTTGTATCGACAAAAGTCTAATGGCCTACAAAGGAAGACTCAACTGGATACAATATATAGCATCAAAGAGAGCAAGATTTGGCATAAAAGCATTCATGCTATGTGAATCAAGCACTGGTTACATATGGAATTCGGTCCTATACACCTGGAAAGGAACCAAACTCAACAAATGATTCAGTAGTTATGGAATGGCAATCGCTTTGGTTCTTACTTTGATTGAGCCATTGCTGAGTCAGGGGTACTGTGTAACCACAGACAATTTTTACACTTCTCCAGATCTCTATGAGTTCCTTCTACACAACAAGATGGATGCATATGGGAACGTTAGGGCTAACCGGTGTGACATGCCGCCAACCTTTGCCAATAAAAAGCTCAAGGCAGGAGAAATAGTTGCCTGGCAGAAAAGCAAAATGATGGCACTGAGATGGCGCGACAAAAAAGATGTGCCTAATGAGTACCATTCACAACACCTCTACTGTCATGGTACACACAAAAGGTGGAAAAGACGTAATGAAACTCATGATGGATTACAATAACACCATGGGAGGTGTGGACAGAGCTGACCAGGCCATGACATTTTATCCGGCAATGAGAAAACAACAAAAATTTACAAAAAAATCTTCAGGCATCTTCTTGAACAATGTTTGTGGAACGCATTCATTCTGCTAAAAAAAAAAAAAAAAGAGTGACATGCCTGTGGTTCATGCGGACTTTGTTTGTAAAGTTGCCAAACTTATATTTCTCAAGCACCAAGCACCAACGGCTGTAAATAGATCCAGACGTCGTGCTGCTGGTGTTGTGAACCCCGAACGCCTGACTGGTCGTCACTTTATGGACCACATTCCACCAACGGAAAAGAAGTCTGCACCCACAAGGATGTGTGTGTGGTTTGCTGCTCTAAACGTGACGACACTGAAAGTAAAATCTGAAAAGAAACGCGGTTCTGTTGTACCGATTGTGACGTCGGACTGTGCTGTACCATGTTTTAAAATTTTCCATAACCGGGACGTTTACTGAAGCAATATGACTACTAATATTGCATCCTTGTTTGGCCACAAAAAAATGTCAGTGTTTTTGATTATATTATTTACTACAATTATTATTATATTATTATTTGTTATTATTTATAGTTATTTATTATATTATAATTTATGATTTTGTGTTTCAAACTTTACCATACCCGAGATGTTATAAAGAAGAACGCACAGTAAAAAAAAAATATGTAAATAGTTAGTTGGGGCTGCTCGTCCTTAAGAATTACATGCAAAATAATTGTACCGCTTTCTGCACCTAAAATCTGAAATAATCATACCGCCAGGGAGGTTAACCACTTTACCACCGGAGGATTTTGCTGTCTTACGTCCAGGCCACTTTTTGCGATTCTGCACTGTGCGACTATAACTGACAATTGCGCGGTCATGCAACGCCGTACCCAAACCAAATTTACGTCCTTTTTTTCCCACAAACAGTGGTGGTATTTGATCACCTCTGCGCTTTTTATTTTTTGCGATAATAAAAAAATGTGAAAATTTTGAATAAATAACAATATTTTTCTAATTTGACAGTTAAAAAATATCCAATATATTACATTTTTGTCATATATTTAGGCCAAAATGTATTTAGCTACATGTCTTTGACAAAAAAATTCTCAATGAGTGTATTTTTAACCACTTTATGACCAAAAAGGTTTTACCCCATTCCTGACCAGGCCATATTTTGCGATTCAGCACTGCGTTACTTTAACGGACAATTGCGCGGTCGTGTGACGATGTACCCAAATTAAATTTATGTCCTTTTTTTCCCCCACAAATAGAGCTTTCTTTTGGGGGTATTTGATCACCTGTGTGATTTTTACTTTTTGCGCTATAAACAAAAAAAGAGCCACAATTTTGAAAAAACAACAATATTTTTCACATTTTTTTTATATGAAATTCCCCCCAAAAAAATGTAAAAATCTAAATTTTTTATCATTTTAGGCCAATTTGTTTTCTGCTACATATTTTTGGTAAAAAAAAAAATCGCAATAAGCGTATTTTGATTGGTTTGCGCAAAAGTTATTGCGTTTATTAACTAAGGGAAAGATTTCTGTCATTTTTGGTGTTTTTTTTTTTAACGAGTAATAGCGGCGATTTGCGATTTTTTTGCGGGACTGCGACATTGCGGCGGACAGATCGGACCCTTGACTGACATTTTCGACACTTTTGGGGGTACCAGTGACATTACTACAGTAATCAGTGCTATACATATGCACTGTTACTGTAAAAATGACACTGGCAGGGAAGGGGTTAATTTTTATTGGAGAGGGAGGGGTTAATGTATGCCTGGTGCTTACTAACGTGTGTGGGGGGAGGTGACTGAGTGACACAGGGACAGATCGCAGGTTCAGCTATGCAGAACACTAGATCCCCGACGATCGGGGAAGAGCAGCGGTGATCACCGCCGCTCCTCCCCTGGCCCTACTCCCGCTGTAACTGAGAGAGGGGAATGTCTGGTGACGTAGGTCTACGTCGCCAGACGATAACGAGCCACTTTGCCGCAGTAAAGTCAACGTGACTGGTCAGCAAGTGGTTAAAGAATCTGCTACTGATGGCCTGGTGCCAGATACCACAGTATACCTTCAGAGGTCTAGTGGCGTCCATGAGTCAGGGCTGTTTTGGTGGCAGAAGGGGCTGTTTTGGCAGCAAAAGGGGAACCTACTCAATATTAGGTGGGTGGACATAAAGTTATGGGTGATTGGTGCACATTCTTAGTGGCTTAAGTATGCATTGCATATGAATATGTAGTCTTCTATCGATCCAGCAGGAAGCAATTTAAGAACCTTTGGGGTTGATTTACTAAAGGCAAATCCACTTGGAAGTGCATTTGCTCTGGATCTAAGGGGAAGATCTGAAATGAGGGGAAGCTCTGCTGATTTCTATCATCCAATCATCCAATCATGTACAAGCAAAAATGCTGTTTTTTTATTTTCCTTGCATATCTCCCTCAGATCTACAGCGACTTTGGATTTGCCTTTAGTAAATAAACCCCTTTGTCTCCATACCACTTTCTGTAAAAAAAAAAAAAAAAAAAAAAAAAAAGTAGCCCAATCTGAAGATTACATACAAAAGAAAATGAGTCAAAGGAATGAGGCATTCCCTATTGGTCTCAATGGAAGGTGACCATTGGATATAGGCATCTTCCGCTGTGCTGTCCTCTTTAGATAACTCATGGTGTTCTGAAAAGCCTCAGTCATGTATCTAATTCTATTTATTACATACAGTATATACTTTAGACATATAAAAAACACTATATAGAAAACAGTCCAAATATTTTAAAACAAAAATTAAATTAACCCATATTTATTATAAATGTTATTTAAAAGGATAGGCATGTTGTTTAATTTTTTTGAATAGAGAAGAGTTAGAACCCCTTTCAGATTTTGATTGCAGCTTGTAGCGCCATTGGGGATATTTCTCCTAACTACTTCCCTTGTGATAACAGTATCATGGGAGAAGAGGTTCTAATTCTTCCCCACTTAACTGAAAAACAATGTTGATGCTGTCGTATCCAAGTGGACTTTTCCCTCTTTCACTAAAAATTACATCAGGATGCAGTTCTTGATACTGGTATCAAATCAGCTGACATTCATTACACAATTACTCTTTTCCCACTTCTTGCTTGAGTGAGGAACTGGTGATGTAACCAGGACCTCAGGGATGCATCCTGGGAAGGCTACATCACCATTGCCTCAACCCTCAGATGATGTGCACTGTCTTCAGAAGGCTGAATCAGAGTTCCAGGCAGAAATTCAGGAAGGGCGATGGATTAATTTGCCTTTAGTGCAAATGGGCACCATGAGAAGAAAGTAAAATTAAAGTATGCAAATAATAAAAAGTCAGCAATTATCCCTAAATATCTGTTTGTAGAGTAAAGGTGTCTTTGTTGTGATGTTTAATATAAGGGTGAGGTTCCTCTTTAAGAGGGATTTCTCTTCACGTTCCATCCTGCTGACAATATTGTCCCAAGAACAGGAACTGAAGTGAAATCTTCTGAATGAGGTCACAGTCAGCATTAATGTCCCAAATGAATCCCATAAATGTTCCAAATGTTCCCCACTCAGAGTTACACAGTGCAGATAAAATCTCTGGAAAGGTTAAAGTATTTACATATATGAAAAAAGTGCATCTTAACATTCTTCGTCCTGTGCTCTCTGCAAAGCATCCCAATAAAGTGTAATTTCCTGTGGTTGGACCCGATGTGACGTCACAAGGTTCCGATAGGTACACACAGAGAACTCAGGCTTTGATGGAAAAAAAACGGGCTTTTCGTGAAGTTCCTCCAGTGTGATATTTAGTCTTTCTAGACACAGTCCTATGTATACATCCTCAAGTTTAAGGAAGGGTATGGAGGGAGATATGTTGTAGATCTTTTGAGCAACATCTACAGAGAGCACATAACCCGTACCTGAACAAAACGGGGGGTATTTATTACCATCGTACTCATTTTCACTTATGTACCACTTGCTGTTTTTATCACGTATAGGGGAGTCATTTGGCTTTAGAAACCCTGTGAAAAGATTTGAAGTCTGGTTTTTATGCATGAGCAGTTCGACAAGGTAAAGCGTATTGACAAACATGTCTATGTCTGTTTTCATGACATAGTGAGTCTGAGGGCAATAGTGAGTAATCCATTCCATGCCCATTATTGTTTTATAAGTCAAGTTGTAATATGTGTCTATAAAGTCTTTTTGGATGATGTCTTTGTAAGTGTTAAGTTCTTCTAAAATAAGTAAATCCTTCTCAGTACTAGGAGTGGGATCGGTGCCAATAAGAAAGAAGGTCACCACCTGTTTTCCATGGATGAGTTGCTCCTGCCCCCATGTTTTTCTGATGGCCATACGCTCTGTCTTCTGGTCGTGTATCGTGGTCACCAGCAGAACCAAGAATGGAGAGTTTTGTTTGCAGTAGGTTTCAGGCAACTTTTTGGAGGGGTTATTTTTGGAAACGCCATTGAAAATGAAGTAAGAGAATATGCTGAAACACGGAAGTATTACGAATACCACAATGACCATCCTTTTGTGAGCCATCTGTCAAATAGAGAGGGAGAAGTGTCAATTAGTTTTGTATCAATAATTTTACAATAAGATAATGGTAAGATAAGGTTGAATCTATCTTTAGATTTAGATATGATGTTCCTGTCTCCTTTAACCCTTTCACTGCCACAGGCATGCAAGCAGATGCAACTATTCAGTAGATGGTGCTGTGCCAATGGAGTGGGATCTTTAAAGGGAGAATTTTTCCTTAAGAGATCCTGTAGTTGTCACAGTGGTTACAGCTGTCTGATTGGACCCAGGAGGTGAACAAGCCAGAATCCAGTGATAGATTTAGCAGGCAGAGATAAAGCAGAAGCGTAGTCAGTAGAGTTGAGCGAACACCTGGATCAACTTGAAAAAAAAAAGTCTGGGTTCGTGAACCGGACTTAACCCGAACTTTTCCCCGATCCCGAACCATATTGAAGTCCATGGAGACCCGAACTTTTGAGTACTAAAATGCCTCTAAAACAAACATGGAAAGGGCTAGAGGGCTGCAAATGGCAGCAAAATCATCTTAAGAGCATGGCAAGTGCTCTGCAAACAAATGTGGATAGGGAAATAATTTAAAATAACATAAAAAACAGAAAACTAAAAAATAATCATCTTGAATGATGTAGGAGGAGGACAAGGCCCATATGGAGTAGGAGGTTGAAGTGGCGGTGGATATGGCGGTGTAGGTTGAAGCGGCGGTGGAGGAGGACGAGGTAGCCAACACTTGTTTTTCTTTTTAAATTAGGGTACACCCCAAAAGAGTTAGAAAGATCAAATAAAACAATGGCTTTGTAAGGCCGGTATACATGTCTATTCTGCACAAGGTACGGACAAGTCCTGTGGGATCCATGCCTGGTTCATTTGAATGAATGTGAGCTTGTCCACATTGGCTCTGGACAGGCGGCTGTACTTGTCTGTGATAACGCCCCCAGCTGTGCTAAATACACGTTCAGATAATACACTGGCTGCAGGGTAGGCCAGCACCTCCAAGGCGTAAAGGGAAAGCTCAGGCCATGTGCCCAATTTGGAGACCCAGAAGTTGAAGGGGGCAGACCCGTCATTCAGTACGTGTATAGTACGTAAGGAACGGTAAGGAACTGTATATGGTAAGGAACGGTGATGGCGGCAGGGGGGCTTTTTTCTCCCTTCTGGGTTGAGTCTGGCCTTGGAAAAGGTATGTTTCCCTGGTTGTGGGCCGGGCTCTCCCAAAGCTGTCTAAGTTCTGAGGCCTTCTGGTAGGGACGGGGCTGCACTGGTCTTGCCAGGGACCAGGATTCTGAAAAGCCTGTGGTGTATGTGCCCCTGGAGTGGCAGTCCAGGGGTGCCATAATTCATGGTGGATAGCAACACTATGAGTATGGCACCAAGGACACTGCACTTCCTACAGACATTTTTCACACCAGCCTCTAGGGCCGGGCCTTTTGGTCAGGAGTCTGGACCAGAGGAATTTTTTATTCCTGCCCGAAGGGCCTGCCATTGTAATGCAAAATGGCACTAACCTTGCATTTCTCCACTATCCCTTTCCCCACTTCTATGTGTTGTGTGTCTCACGTTTTGTGTTTTTTATTGTGGCGGTACACTTTATTTTGCACAGCGTGATTAGTAGGGTGTAAGTCCTTGGGCCTGTCCCTTAAAGTCTTGGGAGGGGGTGGATATGGCCTTCTGGCTTGGTTCGCCCTCTCTCATGGGGTCTCTCTTCGGGAGAGCCCCACCTAGTACTTGGGGTGGTCTGTTTCAGCAGACCTCCTAAAGAATGGGGCTGCCTGGTTTCAGCAGGTTAGCCAGTGTAAGTAGCCCAATCCCTGTCAGGAGCCTTGCGCCCCGGGGGATCAGGGTCAAGGACCATGTGTACATCCTGTGCACTTTTTGTGTTTCACTTTTTTGGTGTGCACTTTTTTATGCACCCACCGGGTGATCCTGGTTGTTGTGGCGTGCCGACAAAGCTTTTCCACATTTCATACATGCTAACCCTGCCTTCTAAGGTGCTGGCGGTGCCCTGGCTGCGTTGGCGACCTCCTCCTCCTCTGCCTTCGCTTTGTGCTTCCACTGTGCCCCCGCTGTCAGGTGGGAATGCCACCAGCATCGCTTCTCGAGTCTCGACCTTTTGCCTAAGATCAAGTGTAGTATCTGTTGTTATCAGTTATCTGGGTGCCACCCTGCTGTGAACATGGTTCATCATCCTCCTCCTCATCCTCCTTATCCTCCACCTCGTCATCCTCCAGAACTGTGCCCTTGCTTGACATTTGTGTACCTGGCGTTTGTGGGTGCAGGAACCCACCCTCGGAGCCACTTGTAAATGACTGCCCTGAAAGCCTTGGAAATGATCACTGCTCCAGATGCGGAGGCGGTAGAGGATGAGGAAGCAGAGTAGGAGGAGTTAGCAACAGGAGACAAACGGAAGCGCCCTACAATCCTCGGTGGTGAAAGGAGATGCGCCAAACAAATTTAAAGGGTGTATCTCACAGTAACATAATCAGCAAACGCTGCAAAATTATTAATGTTCCCCTAAATGGGTGTTTATTAAATAGCAGAATAGAACAACAGTATCCAAAGGGTGTATCTCACATGTACAGATACAGACTAAGCCGCAATTTAATATCTTTCTGTCCCCTACATGGGTGTTTATTGAATAGCAGAATACAACAACAGTATCCAAAGGGTGTATCTCACACGTACAGATACAGACTAGACCGCAATTTAATATCTTTCTGTCCCCTACATGGGTGTTTATTAAATAGCAGAATACAACAACAGTATCCAAAGGGTGTATCTCACACGTACAGATACAGACTAGGCCGCAATTTAATATTTTTTCCCTAAATGGCTGTTTATTGAATAGTGGATTAGAACAACAGTATAGAAAGGGTGTATCTCACAGTAAAATATGCAGACTAGCCCGCAATTTATTTTATTTCCCCTAAATGGGTTTTTTTTATTGCAAAGCGCAATACAACAGTGTGCAATGGGTGTATCTCACTGTAACATATGCGGACAGGGCCGCAAACATTTTTTTTGCCCCTAAATGTTTTTTTTATTGCAAAGCGCAATACAACAGTATGCAATTGGTGTATCTCAATGTAACATATGTAGACAGGGCCGCAATCAACTTTTTTTGCCCCTAAATGGGTTTTTTATTGCAAAGCGCAATACAACAGTATGCAATGGGTGTATCTCACTGTAACATATGCGGACAGGGCCACAATGAACTTTTTTTGCCCCTAAATGGGTTTTTTTTATTGCAAAGCGCAATACAACAGTATGCAATGGGTGTATCTCACTGTAACATATGCAGACAGGGCCGCAATCAACTTTTTTTGCCCCTAAATGTTTTTTTTTTTTTATTGCAAAGCACAATACAACAGTATGCAATGGGTGTATCTCACTGTAACATACGCGGACAGGGCCGCAATCAACCTTTTTTGCCCCATAAATGTTTTTTTTTACTGCAAAGCGCAATACAACAGTATGCATTGGGTGTATCTCACTCTAACATATGCGGACAGGGCCACAATGAACTTTTTTTGCCCCTAAATGGGTTTTTTTTTTACTGCAAACTGCAATACAACAGTATGCAATGGGTGTATCTCACTGTAACATATGCGGACAGGGCCGCAATCAACTTTTTTGCCCCTAAATGGTTTTTTATATTGCAAAGCACAATACAACAGTATGCAATGGGTGTATCTCACTGTAACATATGCGGACAGGGCCACAATTAACTTTTTTTGCCCCTAAATGGGTTTTTTTTTACTGCAAACCGCAATACAACAGTATGCAATGAGTGTATCTCACTGTAACATATGCGGACAGGGCCGCAATCAACTTTTTTGCCCCTAAATGGTTTTTTATATTGCAAAGCACAATACAACAGTATGCAATGGGTGTATCTCACTGTAACATATGCAGACAGGCAGGGCAGCCGCTACCGCTATGCGAACAAAGCAGCCGCCTAGGGCGCACTGCCGCCTAGGACACAACCATACCTCCAGCTCCCAAGCGTCCCTGATTCGCCGGGATCATCCCTGACGAATCAGGGCTGAGTCCCGGAATGCTTGCGGCAGTGTGGGTGGCTTGGTTCCTGCACGCCGCCGACGAGTTACATACACACGGCAGCTGGTCTCTCTCCCCAGCTGCCTGTGTCAGTGCAGAGCAGAGACAAGCACTGAACCCACCCCTCCCCCTTCCTGTGTGTTTCCTGTACACAGAGGAGCAGTGGCGGCCCCTCTATAGGGGGCACAGGGTCGCCGCCCCCTCCAGTCTGTGGCCACAGAAAAAAAGCTTAAAAAAAAAAGCTTAAAAAAAATATTCAATTTTTCAGCCCACTAGGGGCGCTGGACTAGTGGTGAGTATGGGGGGGGGGGTTGGGGTTTTTCACCCCACGTGCGGCGGTGTAGAGGCACCGATTGGCGGCCTTCTGGGAGTCATCGGGGCGCAGAGCAATGCCCCCCGACACTCCCCACTTTTGTTATGTCCTGGCTGTGATTGGTCCAGACTCCAGCCTGGACCAATCACACAGGAGGACATGATTCCCAGCGACCAGGTGACGTAAATGCGTAGGGGCGGTGCGTGTGCCAGGCCCGCCCGCCAGCAAAGAGGAGAGCTTCCCGCCCGCAGAGAGGACTCAGAGGAGAGCCGCGCGAGAGTCCGCATCGCATCCCACCATCCGCATCCGACCGTGAGTGACTCCGACTCCCGCCGCCGCCCCGGGGCCCGACTCAGAGGCAGAGCAGCTGCAGCAGTGCACGACGCAGGTCACCCCCCGGGACCGTGAGTGAGCCGAGTCAACCGACCGAGGTAAGTGTTCAAATGAAGCCTGGGGGGGGGGGGCCCGGCCCACACACTGTCTGTCACTGACACAGTACTGTGTCTGCATTGAAGGGGGCATGCACGCTGGTCACTACATGGAGAGGCATGTATGCTGGTCACTACATTGAGAGGCATGTATACCGGTCACTACATTGAGAGGCATGTATACCGGTCACTACAATGAGAGGCATGTATACCGGTCACTACACTGAGAGGCATGTATGCCGGTCACTACATTGAGAGGCATGTATGCCGGTCACTACATTGAGGGGCATGTATGCCGGTCACTACATTGAGGGGCATGTATGCCGGTCACTACATTGAGGGGCATGTATGCCGGTCACTACATTGAGAGGCATGTACGCTGGTCACTACATTGAGAGGCATGTATGCTGGTCACTACATTGAAAGGGGGCATGTATACTGGTCACTACATTGAAAGGGGGCATATATACTGGTCACTACATTGAAGGGGCATGTATACTGGTCACTACATTGAAAGGGGGCATGTATACTGGTCACTGCATTGAAAGGGGGCATGTATACTGGTCACTGCATTGAAGGGGGCATGTATACTGGTCACTACATTGAAAGGGGGCATGTATACTGGTCACTACATTGAAGGGGGCATGTACGCTGGTCACTGCATTGAAAGGGGGCCTGTACTGTGGGGTTTGTGCTAGGGGGCCTGTACTGTGGGGTTTGTGCTAGAGGGTCTGTACTGTGCGGTTTGTGCTAGGGGGTCTGTACTGTGGGGTTTGTGCTAGGGGGCCTGTACTGTTGGATTAATGCTAGGGGGCCTGTACTGTGGGGTTTGTGCTAGGGGGCCTGTACTGTGGGGTTTGTGCTAGGGGGCCTGTACTGTGGGATTAGTGCTAGGGGATCTGTACTGTTGGATTAGTGCTGGGGGGTCTGTACTGTGGGATTAGTGCTAGGGGGCCTGTACTGTGGGGTTTGTGCTAGGGGGCCTGTACTGTTGGATTAATGCTAGGGGGCCTGTACTGTGGGGTTTGTGCTAGGGGGCCTGTACTGTGGGGTTTGTGCTAGGGGGCCTGTACTGTGGGATTAGTGCTAGGGGATCTGTACTGTTGGATTAGTGCTAGGATGCCTATACTGTGGAATTAGTGCTAGGGGGTATGTACTGTTGGATTAGTGCTAGGGGGCCTGTACTGTGGGATTAGTGCTAGGGGGTCTGTACTGTGGGATTAGTGCTAGGGGGTCTGTACTGTGGGGTTTGTGCTAGGGGGTATGTGCTGTTGGATTAATGCTAGGGGGCCTGCTGTACTGTGGGGTTTGTGCTAGGGGGCCTGTACTGTGGGGTTTGTGCTAGGGGGCCTGTACTGTGGGGTTTGTGCTAGGGGGCCTGTACTGTAGGGTTTGTGCTAGGGGGCCTGTACTGTAGGGTTTGTGCTAGGGGGCCTGTACTGTAGGGTTTGTGCTAGGGGGCCTGTACTGTAGGGTTTGTGCTAGGGGGCCTGTACTGTGGGGTTTGTGCTAGGGGGCCTGTACTGTGGGGTTTGTGCTAGGGGGTCTGTACTGTGCGGTTTGTGCTAGGGGGTCTGTACTGTGGGGTTTGTGCTAGGGGGCCTGTACTGTTGGATTAATGCTAGGGGGCCTGTACTGTGGGGTTTGTGCTAGGGGGCCTGTACTGTGGGGTTTGTGCTAGGGGGCCTGTACTGTGGGATTAGTGCTAGGGGATCTGTACTGTTGGATTAGTGCTGGGGGGTCTGTACTGTGGGATTAGTGCTAGGGGGCCTGTACTGTGGGGTTTGTGCTAGGGGGCCTGTACTGTTGGATTAATGCTAGGGGGCCTGTACTGTGGGGTTTGTGCTAGGGGGCCTGTACTGTGGGGTTTGTGCTAGGGGGCCTGTACTGTGGGATTAGTGCTAGGGGATCTGTACTGTTGGATTAGTGCTAGGGGGCCTATACTGTGGAATTAGTGCTAGGGGGTATGTACTGTTGGATTAGTGCTAGGGGGCCTGTACTGTGGGATTAGTGCTAGGGGGTCTGTACTGTGGGATTAGTGCTAGGGGGTCTGTACTGTGGGGTTTGTGCTAGGGGGTATGTGCTGTTGGATTAATGCTAGGGGGCCTGTACTGTGGGGTTTGTGCTAGGGGGCCTGTACTGTGGGGTTTGTGCTAGGGGGCCTGTACTGTGGGGTTTGTGCTAGGGGGCCTGTACTGTGGGGTTTGTGCTAGGGGGCCTGTACTGTAGGGTTTGTGCTAGGGGGCCTGTACTGTAGGGTTTGTGCTAGGGGGCCTGTACTGTAGGGTTTGTGCTAGGGGGCCTGTACTGTAGGGTTTGTGCTAGGGGGCCTGTACTGTGGGATTAGTGCTAGGGGGCCTGTACTGTGGGATTAGTGCTAGGGGGCCTGTACTGTGGGATTAGTGCTAGGGGGCCTGTACTGTGGGATTAGTGCTAGGGGGCCTGTACTGTAGGGTTTGTGCTAGGGGGCCTGTACTGTGGGATTAGTGCTAGGGGGCCTGTACTGTGGGATTAGTGCTAGGGGGCCTGTACTGTAGGGTTTGTGCTAGGGGGCCTGTACTGTGGGATTAGTGCTAGGGGGCCTGTACTGTGGGATTAGTGCTAGGGGGTCTGTACTGTGGGGTTTGTGCTAGGGGGTCTGTACTGTGGGGTTTGTGCTAGGGGGCCTGTACTGTGGGGTTTGTGCCACTCTCAGTCAGTGTATACCATAATAGGGTGTCTCTCACAGTATATCCCATAATGGGGCCCCTGCTCCCTATTATGGGATATACTAGTACTGATGGACCCCTTAATATGTGATATATTCAGAGAATTTGTTCACGCAAGCAAAATACAGGGGACAAAATGGATGGAGTCTATAAGGGGTGGGGCTTCTGAGAAATGGGAGGGGTCAAAATGGAAGGGCCACCATCCTAAAACTTCACCAGCCGCCACTGCAGAGGAGAGAGGTGAGCAGAAGCTCTTCACTCTCTGCAACAGCGCCGCTCTGATCTGAGGTCTGTGATGTTTATAACTACTACTAACTTGCAAGGGGGGGGTGTATGGAGCTGGGGGGGCGTATGGTGCTAGGGGGGTGTGTGAAGCTGGGGGAGGGGTGTGTGAAGCTGAGGGGGGGGTGTATGGATATGGAGGGGTGTATGAAGCTGGGGGGGTTGTATGGAGATGGAGGGGTGTGTGAAGCCTGGGGGGGTTGTATGGAGATTGGGGGGGTGTATGTTATCTTCCTACCACCCCACCACCTGACATCTTCATCCCCCCTGTCAGCTTCCCCCCATTCCACCCCATGTCATCTTCATCCCCCCTGTTATCTTCCTACCACCCCACCCCTGTCATCTTCATCCCCCATCAGCTTCCCCCCATCCCACCCCCTGTCATCTTCATCCCCCCCTGTCAGCTTCCCCCCATTCCACCCCATGTCATCTTCATCCCCCCTGTTATCTTCCTACCACCCCACCCCTGTCATCTTCATCCCCCATCAGCTTCCCCCCATCCCACCCCCTGTCATCTTCATCCCCCCTGTCATCTTCCTGCCATCCCACCCCCTGTCATCTTCATCCTCCCTGTCATCATCACCCCCATGTCATCTTCATCCCTCTTCAGCTTCCCCCCATCC
Organism: Pelophylax lessonae; assembly: GCF_965119305.1. NCBI lineage: Eukaryota > Metazoa > Chordata > Amphibia > Anura > Ranidae > Pelophylax > Pelophylax lessonae. Next base: position 47,806,947 of record NC_138769.1, on the reverse strand, counting down.
CACCCCCTGTCATCTTCATCCCCGTCATCTTCATCCCCCCTGTCATCTTCACCCCCATGTCATCTTCATCCCCCATCAGCTTCCCCCCATCCCACCCCGTCATCTTCATTCCCCCTGTCATCTTCCTACCATCCCACCCCCTGTCATCTTCATCCCCCCCTGTAATCTTCCTACCATCCCACCCCCTGTCATCTTCATCCCCCATCAGCTTCCCCCATCCCACCCAGTCATCTTCCTACCATCCCACCCCCTGTCATATTTACCCCCCTGTCACCTTCCTACCATCCCACCCCCCGTCATCTTGCTACCATCCCACCCCCTGTCATCTTTTTCCCCCCCGTCACCTTCCTACCATCCCACCCCCTGTCATCTTCATCCCCCATCAGCCTCCCCCATCCCACCCCCTGTCATCTTCCTACCATCCCACCCCCTGTCATCTTCATCTACCTGTCATCTTCCTACCATCCCACCCCCTGTCATCTTCATCCCCCTTCAGCTTCCCACCATCCCACCCCCTGTCATCTTCATCCCACCCCCTGTCATCTTCATCCCCCATCAGCTTCCCCCCATCCCACCCCCTGTCATCTTCACCCCCCCTGTCATCTTCCTACCATCCCACCCCCTGTCATCTTCATCCCCCATCAGCTTCCCCCCATCCCACCCCCTGTCATCTTCCTACCATCCCACCCCCCTGTCATCTTCATCCCCCCTGTCATCTTCCTACCATCCCACCCCCTGTTATCTTCATCACCCATCAGCCTCCCCCCCATACCACCCCCTGTCACCTTCCTACCATCCCACCCCCTGTCATCTTCATCCCCCATCAGCTTCCCACCATCCCACCCCCTGTCATCTTCATCCCCCCTGTCATCTTCCTACCATCCCACCCCGTCATCTTCATCCCCCATCATCTTCCTATCATCCCACCCCCTGTCATCTTCATCCACCCTGTCATCTTCCTACCATCCCACCCCCTGTCAGCTTAATCCCCCCTGTACCCCACTGTCAGCTTCCTCCCATCCCACCCCCTGTCATCTTCATCCCCCCTGTACCCCACTACCAGCTTCCTACTACCCAAGCCCCTTAAATTTTCTGGTGCACATCATATATGATGGACGCAGGGAAACATTTTTTCTTCCAGTGAGAACACGGACATTTGTCCTTACAGTGAAACCACCAATGCAGGGAATTTTTTATTTCAGTGACAACACAGATGCATTTCTACCCAAAACCCTGCTCACACATAGTGCAGTGACCCTGTTTTTAAAATGTTTTAAAATGTTTTTTTTTTTTTTTGGGGGGGGGGGGGGCACGCAAGTAGCTGGTCTTGCCTAGAGCGCAAAATAGTCTGGCACCGGCCCTGCAGACAGGACTGCAAACAACTTTTTTTGCCCCTAAATGTTTTTTTTATTGCAATGCGCAATACAACAGTATGCAATGGGTGTATGTCACTGTAACGTATGAATGAAAAGCTGATAAATAATTGTCCCCTTAATTGGTGCTTGTTGAATAGCAGATTTGAAATGCAGTGTCTGTCTAAACGCTCACAGTAAAATATGAAGGAAAAACGTTTTTTTTCTTTTTTAAATGCAGATTAAGCAGGCACATATGCACTCAGCTTGCAGTAAATGGCCGCTACACGCCGCACGCCTAACAGGTTGGATACTGTTGTTGCTCTATTCCGCTATTGCATAAAAAAAAAAAAACCCCATTTGAATGAAAAACTGAAAAATAATTTTTTTCCCTAAATACTGAAAAATAATTATTTTCCCCTTACGTTGGTGCTTTTTGAAGAGCAGGTTAGAAAAGCAGTGTCTGTGTAAAGACTGTATGTCAAAGTTAAATATGAAGGAAACATTTTTTTTTCTTTTTTAAATGCAGATTAAGCAGATACATATGCACTGAGCTTGCATGAAATGTGCAGCACCGCACGCCTAACAGACTGATAAATATCATTCTCCTCTTCACTGGGCTCAGGTCAGGGCATAAAGATCGTGCACTGCACCCCCACACAATACAATCAATGTAGATCACTGTCTATGCTTTCCCTCGAAACAATCTCCAGCCTGACCCTGCAGTAATCTCCTATCTCTCCCTCCGGGCAAAAAGATCGTGCACTGCACCCCCACACAATCAAATCAATGTAGATCGCTGTATGATTAAAGCAGATTGTTCCTATCTATGCTTTCCCTTAAAGCAATCTCCAGCCTGACCTTACAGTAATCTTCTATCTCGTGTGTACTTAGTCACTCCCCAGGGGGCAGGGCAACACAAAGATAAGGACAACTGCAGGTATGCAAGGAGTAGAATATCAGCTGGAGAGAGCACAGTAATCTGGCAAACAGGAAGTTCAGAGACATGTCCATCATATCAGGTGGCACAGCCAGAAGAGCTACAGCCAGATACCACAGAGGTTTTTGGTTTGGACCTGGACCATAACGGTACTCCCCTCCTTCCAAGATGGCCCCTGGGTGTCTTAGAGCCAGGTTTGTGAGAAAACCTCTAGTGGAACTATTTTGGCAATCTGGGAGCATGAACGTTCTCCTCAGGTTCCACAGACTTTTCATATGGTCCATATCCTTCCCACTGAATCTGTTCCTAAAGATTCTAGAATCAAGAATTATTTCAAGCGCAAATTCTTCTTCACCCTGTACTTCAATATGTGGAGTTGGTGGAAGAATGAAAATGGATTTTCATGAAATGGTGTGAGTAGTGTTATATATAAAAAACAGGGTGAATCTTCATACTGGAAGGAAGTTTTAAAAGAGAAGCATTTGATTAAAAAAAAAATCATACTTACCTAGATGGCTGCAGCACTGATCCCAGGTGCAGCTGTCCCCCATTGCCTCTAAGAATGAGACATGGGAGATCAAACACCGCTGATCGCTCAGCTTTCGGGCTTCAGCGTGGACAGAGCAGTGACTGTCAATCACCAGCTTTATGATCTGCCCCTCCAGCATTCACTGAAGCACTGGGATGTGCAAGGGGGGGGGGGGGGGTTGGATCAGGATTTCATGGGCTTGCTCAGAGGCCGAGCCAACTGCTGGTCCAGGCTTCTGGGCGGATCCCGACCACATGGTCGGAGTCTTTTCAGAGGCTGGACCGGGTCTATGATGTCAGTTGACGGTGGGCTTTAGCCCACTGCCAGGTGAAATGTGATCCATTGGAGAAGTACAACCAAAAAACTTTGTTCTCTACAGTGTGAGTCAGTGTCTGGCCAGTCCTGATTGGTGCTCTACCAGTCACACGATTTAAAATAAATAAATAAAAAACTGTTTCAGAAGAGCAATTCCAATTATTAAATGTTTTACAGCCCCAATAAATGTTTATTGAACATACAGTGGCTTGCGGAAGTATTCGGCCCCCTTGAATTTTGCGACCTTTTGCCACATTTCAGGCTGCAAACATAAAGATATAAAACTGTAATTTTTTGTGAAGAATCAACAACAAGTGGGACACAATCATGAAGTGGAACAAAATTTATTGGATATTTCAAACTTTGTTAACAAATAAAAAACTGAAAAATTGGGCATGCAAAATTATTCAGCCCCTTTACTTTCAGTGCAGCAAACTCTCTCCAGAAGTTCAGTGAGGATCTCTGAATGATCCAATGTTGACCTAAATGACTAATGATGATAAATAGAATCCACCTGTGTGTAATCAAGTCTCCGTATAAATGCACCTGCACTGTGATAGTCTCAGAGAGCATCATGAAGAACAAGGAACACACCAGGCAGGTCCGAGATACTGTTGTGGAGAAGTTTAAAGCCGGATTTGGATACAAAAAGATTTCCCAAGCTTTAAACATCCCAAGGAGCACTGTGCAAGCGATAATATTGAAATGGAAGGAGTATCAGACCACTGCAAATCTACGAAGACCTGGCCGTCCCTCTAAACTTTCAGCTCATACAAGGAGAAGACTGATCAGAGATGCAGCCAAAAGGCCCATGATCACTCTGGATGAACTGCAGAGATCTACAGCTGAGGTGGGAGACTCTGTCCATAGGACAACAATCAGTCGTATACTGAACAAATCTGGCCTTTATGGAAGAGCAGCAAGAAGAAAGCCATTTCTTAAAGATATCCATAAAAAGTGTCATTTAAAGTTTGCCACAAGCCATCTGGAAGACACACCAAACATGTGGAAGAAGGTGCTCTGGTCAGATTAAACCAAAATCGAACTTTTTGGCAACAATGCAAAACATTATGTTTGGCGTAAAAGCAACACAGCTCATCACCCTGAACACACCATCCCCACTGTCAAACATGGGGGTGGCAGCATCATGGTTTGGGCCTGCTTTTCTTCAGAAGGGACAGGGAAGATGGTTAAAATTGATGGGAAGATGGATGGAGCCAAATAAAGGACCATTCTGGAAGAAAACCTAATGGAGTCTGCAAAAGACCTGAGACTGGGACGGAGATTTGTCTTCCAAAAAGACAATGATCCAAAACATAAAGCAAAATCTACAATGGAATGGTTCACGAATAAACATATCCAGGTGTTAGAATGGCCAAGTCAAAGTCCAGACCTGAATCCAATCGAGAATCTGTGGAAAGAACTGAAAACTGCTGTTCACAAACGCTCTCCATCCGCCCAGAAGAAGTCTTTCTTATGACGAAACGTTGGCGATCCCAGACATAAACGTCCACACGCCCCCCAACGAAGCCGGCTGTTTATCCATATGCTGATCTGGAGACTTGCGGGACGCCGCGGTTAGATCCATGACCGGCACATACTACATGCCTGTTTTTGTCTTTTAAATTGTAAGTAGTTTTTTTAATAAATTTACCTATTGGTTTACGGGATTACGCTATGGGCCTCTGTTTCTTTCTACATATGGCTTTACGTTCAATGGAGTATATGAGAAGTTCCAAGTGTGCCACATATTAATGTGATCGGTTTAACAACACACCGGAAACGGCTTTCGGCGTCTTTCGAAGCACCTGAGCTTGATATCGGTTGACCTACTGGTTTACTACTAGCTGGGAGAGGCTGTCTCATTAAATTGAGCAGCCACGGAATTTCGGTAAGCTGCTTGTTATACCTGAGCACAAGGGTGTCCCCTTCCTACACTTTTCCCTGGTGTCACTGGAAGAAAGTTATTTTGCACGTGGATTCACATCTCTGCACTTAATATTGGGACTATTCATTTGGACATTATCCCCTCTCCTGTTTTGTTTTGTTTTTGTTTTGTTTTCTTTATATGAGCTTTTCAGCTATATAATTGTATACTGATTTCAGCGCTGCACTTTTTGGTTTTTATTGTATTTTTTGAATCACTGTTAGTTGATTTTGTGCCAGCTGCTCACTATTGTTCTCAATCATTTGGTTTTCTGTCACATCTAGCGCGGAAATTTCTCTTCTATTTATATCTCCATCCAACCTCACTGAGCTCGAGCTGTTTTGCAAGGAGGAATGGGCAAAAATTTCAGTCTCTCAATGTGCAAAACTGATAGAGACATACCCCAAGCGACTTACAGCTGTAATCGCAGCAAAAGGTGGCGCTACAAAGTATTAACTTAAGGGGGCTGAATAATTTTGCACGCCCAATTTTTCAGTTTTTATTTCTTAAAAAAGTTTGAAATATCCAATAAACTTCGTTCCACTTCATGATTGTGTCACACTTGTTGTTGATTCTTCACAAAAAATTACAGTTTTATATCTTTATGTTTGAAGCATGAAATATGGCAAAAGGTTGTAAAGTTCAAGGGGGCCGAATACTTTCGCAAGGCACTGTATGTATTTTCTAATATGGTGTAGGCAGATTCAAAGATGACTGACATTAGATTTCATTTTGTTCAGATGGCATCTGCATCCAAGACTTTTTTTTTACTTTGCAAATACTAGCAATTACGTTTGACATACTGTATTTTATTAAAACTATGTGTTTTGGGGAGATTGAATTAAATCAATCAGCATATTATATCCCCCCCCCCCCCCCAAGAGGCGGAGGAGCCAAGAATGCGGTCAGGGGACCCTAGAAGAGGAAGATCGAGGCTGCTCTGTGCAAAACCATTGCACAGAGCAGGTAACTATGAAATGTTTGTTTAAAGAAACAAAAATAACTTTACAATCACTTTAAAGCAGAGTTCCGGCCTCAGAATCGAAAAAAAAAAATCGATTTTGGGCCATCCGCTTGTTGAGGGTCACCTGAAAAAGAAATGGATGCTCCCGATTTTTTTTTTGTTCACTTACCTTGTTATAGAAGAAAATATACTTACCTTTCTTCCACTTCCTCCCTCTGCGGCCGCTGCCCGCGCGGTCTCTTCTGGCTTGCGATGACTCCTGGGAGCTCAACGTCATCGCTCCCAGGAGTCAATGCGCCTGCACGGGCCTCGCTCATAACTTCCGGTGCAGGCGTGACATTCCCTGCTAAACAGCTTCTGGGCATGCCCAGAAGCTGTACAGGGATGACGCGAGGGGCCGGTGCAGGGCATTCTGGGACTCCGACGTCACTGAAGAGGACGCAGAAGAGGACGCGCTGGCTTCAGCTGCCCACACCTGAGATGGCAGCGCTGGAGAAGATATTTTCAAGGTAGGTATTTCTTCTAAAAGGTAAGTGCGACCCGGGACAGTTCAGAAGCTATCCATTGTGGAATGTACTAGCCCTGACTGTCCTGGGGGTATTTTTATCTAAAATTCACCCCCCGAGGCCGGAACTCCGCTTTAAGAAAAAAAAGGGCTTTGGTAAGTGAAGTTGTGTTTCAAATTAAACTCTGCCGTAGGAGAATTTTCCAACCAGCCATCCTGAAGATAACTGACAAAACTGATAAGTCTGACCATTCGAGAGATTGAAAAACTGAGTACAGATTAATTGTTGCACCTAAAGCTGGGCAAAAGCTTTTTCTAAATGTATTTTTTTAAAGGTATCCAGCAAAACATTACAGCATGACATGGCAAACCATAGTTGATGATATCCGTTAATATAACAAGAACCGAGAATTTATAAATATCAATAAAGTAAAAGATAAGGTTCCAGCACAACAATATAAGGTGTCCATAAACTTCAAGCCATAGCCTCTACAGCAAGTAATTCCTGCATTGTGAAGGAAAACATCTAAAAAACATAAATGACATGCCATACTGAAAGAAAGAGAAAAAAGAAAAAAGGCACTAACTAACTAGCATGAACGTTCCGTTTTTCAAAATTTCTAAGTAAACTGTACTCATCTGTCAGACACAACATCATCAGGAATTCCATGTAGTTTAAAGAATTCTTAAATCATCAACTCCACAGTTTGCTCAGCAGTGGGTACTCCCTTAACTGGAATTATATTAGTCACCTTAGTGAGACTACCAAGATAGTGGTCATCTCTTTCAAGGGAGGAAGATCGACCATAAAGTCCACAAGGATTGATTCTCATGGTCTTGATGGAACAGAGAGTGGTGGAAGTAACCCCAGATGAGAAGACCTAGGTGTCCTATTACGTGCACAGGTCAGACACGAGGCCACATTACTCTTGACACCTTTTTCGTAACCAGGCCACCAAAAGGAACGTGATAAAAGTTCTTCTGTCTTAGACCCCGTTCACACTGGGGCGACCCGACCTGTGAAGTCCCGGTGCGCAGCTCGCACCGCGACCTCGGAGCGGCCGGCACGGACTTCATATCATTAAAGTCAATGCAGGTCGCTCCAGGTCGCCCCAAAGAAGCTCCGGACCCTTTTTCTAAGTCGGAGCGACTTGTGTCGCTCCTATTAGAATGGGTCCTGTGCTGCTCTATGGCAGATGACCCACGGCGACTTGTCAGGCGACCAGGTCGCCTGACAGATCGCCCCAGTGTGAACGGGGTCTTAGAAACCCCAAAATGCCCAGCAAGGTAAAGCAATGTTAAACTCAAAACAAACATTTATTATATTGCAGCTTACCAATTCTGTGATTTAATGGCTGTATTAGTTGTTTTAGGCTTTCTTTCTTCTATTTTCATCTGGTAATCAAGACAGCAAGTCTGTTGTTTTTCACAGCACAAACTCTCAAGCATAATGTTCAATCACATTCCTGATATTGATACTGTGTTGGACTGTCACTGGTGTTCACATTTTTTACTTTTATATGAAAATGTATTTTTGTTTTTTAATCAATATATTCACTTTCTATTTGTGTTTATATCATGTTTTATGAATGTTATTTTTAATTTATATCTCACTTTTTAGCGAAACTTTTTTTTTTCCCTGTTTTGTTTGGTGTATATCTCACTTTATAGTCGCTTCTCCGGAACGTATTTAGTTTAGCGCAGTTTATTTTTTCATTATTAATAATGTATCAGTTTACATGGATGAGACAAACCACTTAACCATAAACCACTTAACAGTGGCAGGGGTGATTAAAATGATCAGCTTTTATTTATTCACACAAAACCTTTATCTCAAAAGGAAATAAACTGTGTGCTGTAACTAATTATAAAGTGTGAGATGGAGTCTGGCTTCAATCGATTAGTGGTTATAAATCTGCTAATATATTTAACACTCCCTTCCCCTCAGAGTGACAATGCTGCTGTCTGCTGTGCCTCCTGTGCTCAGCTGTGTCTCACTAATACAGGAATACAGGAGGTGTAGTATTGGCCAGATCACCAAATGAAAACAGAGGGGGGAAAGGCCAATGAAAAGAAAACTGATGCAGCCACCACATCTAATAATTGGTAAGCTGCAATATATTACATTTTTTGTTTTGGACTTAACCACTTGCCGACTGCCTAACGTAGATCTACGTCGGCAGTCAGCCCCTCACAGGCAAAGCGACGTAGGTCTACGTCGCTAGCCTGTGAGGGTCTAGGGAGCGAGCGCGCGCCGCCAGAGGCGCGGTCACGCACCCCCCCGCGCGTGTGACCGGCGGACCCGATGTCCGCCGGTCACTCTGCGATCGTCGGGGGAGAGGGAGAAAGTCAGGCGGCTTGTGTAAACAAGCTGCCTGTCATTCTCCCCTGTGTATGAAGGATGATCATACGGTTCTACTATGTAGAACCGTTGATCACTGTTCATACATCTGAAGCCACAGCCAATCACAGTAGAAAGCACGCCCCTAGGGACACACATAGCCCCTCCCTTTCAAAAAAAGTTAACCCCTTCACTGCCAGTGTATTTTTACAGTAACAGTGCATATGTATAGCACTGATTACTGTAGAAATGTCACTGGTAACCCCAAAAGTGTCAAAAATGTCAGTCAAGGGTCCGATCTGTCCGCCGCAATGTCGCAGTACCGCAAAAAAAAAATTGCAGATCGCAAAATCGCAGATCGCCGCCATTACGCGTTAAAAAAAAAACAACAAAAATGACAAAAATCTTTCCCTTTGTTAGTAAACGCGATAACTTTTGCGCAAACCAATAAAAATACGCTTTTTGCGATTTTTTTTTTACCAAACATAGGTAGCATAAAACAAATTGGCCGAAAATGTTAAAAAAAATTTAGATTTTTACATTTTTTGGGGGGGGGAATTTCATATAAAAAAATGTTTTTTTCGTTTATAGCGCATGATCAAAAAAAAAAAAAAAATCGCACAGGTGATCAAATACCACCAAAAAAAAAGCTCTGTTTGTGGGAAAAAAAGGACGCCAAATTCGTTTAGATACAGCGTCGCACGACCGCGCAATTGTCCGTTAAAAATCACGCAGTGCCGAATCGCAAAATACCCCCTGGTCAGGAAGGGGGTAAAATCTTCCGGGGCTTAAGTGGTTAATAACGCTTTAAGAGTAATTTACCAAATGAGGGTTTCTACCCAAAATAATTCACTATGTAGAGGCGATCTGCTTGGGTCTAAAAGCCATCCTTGTACTCAAGGTTAATATCTTTGGGAGGATAAGGGTCATTCTCATATCTTTGAGGAAACCCAAGAATGCCTTTAAACTCGTGGTCCTTAGGAAGTTCTTTTGAGGCAGGGTTGTACACTCAGAGTTGCTTTCTTGGAAAAGCCCAGACAACATTCTCAATAAGGCATTGGCCTTACCATGCTTTGACCCAGGTTGGTACAAAATAATAAAATCAAACCTAGAAAAGAATAGGGTCTAACATGCTTGCCTAAAAGATAATCTCGTAGCAGAACAAATTCATTCTACATTTTTTTGATCAGTGAGAATGGTTACCGGATGCTTGCCCGCTTCCAGCAGATGTCTCCACTTGGAAATTGTTTGCCTATTTGCCAGCAAATCCTTATTTCTAATGTCATATTTTTTTCCCAGCTGAAGACATTAACCAAAATAAAGGAAGGAGGAAGGAATAAGCTGCATCTTTTCCCCAATTTGCTGAGAAAGGATATCCCCAAGGCAGAATCCGAAGCATCAACTTCCACGATAAAAGCTGTTTATTTGGTGCAATTACCTTGGAGATATACCTTATGAACCATCTGTAAAAAATTGGCAAATCCAATAAATTGCTGTATTTCCTGGGGGCATGGCAAACCACAATTGATCATGGCAAACCACAATTGACAATAAGCTTGCTCTGGGGGCACCCAAGCTGAGCTGCAACTCTGTGTGTCCATTTAGACACGGAGCCCCGGTTCTGCCTCGCCCCTCTCTCTCCTCGTTGGCTAACTGACTTTGACAGCAGTGGGAGCCAATGGCACCGTTGCTGTGTCTCAGCCAATCAGGAGGTAGAGTGGCCGAGGCACCCATGCAACATCGCTGGATGGAGATGGGGCTCAGGTAAGTATTATAGGGGCTGAGGGGGCTGCTGCACACTGAAGGTTTTTTATCCTAAAGCATAGAATTAAGATTAAAAAAAACTGCCGTTAGAACCACTTTAAGCCCAAAAACAAAAAATACTAATATATCAAAGCTTACCAGTCCTTAGATGTGGTAGCCGCATTCTTTTTTAGGCTTTTTTTTTCCGATTAATCTTCCCCCTGGAAATTCAGCAATAACACACTTCCTGGCTAGAGGTGAGCTGGGGCGTCCTCTGAACTAATCACTAGCCAGAACTCTGAACTTCCACTTTTTTGTTCTCCAATGAACTATAGGTTGGGCCAGATTGCGAATTTGGGATAGAGAGGAGTTGGGAGGCCTAGAGTAGCAATGTCACTCCTCTGAATTATTTATGGATGAGTCAAGGTTGTCACACTAGGCTTCTCTTTTCATCTCCCTAAAGTGGGGTACATACTTTAGAAAAATCGGGCAAATGATCATCAGATTTTCCTCGTTGTTTCAGAACTGAGAACTGAGGAAGGAAATAATGTACAGAAATTCTTAAAAGGCTTTTTTTTTTTTGTTTATCGTTTCTGATCATGCGCAGTCTTTCATTTCTGGTTATTCTCATCCAAAAATCATACCATAACGGTACACAGTAAACGAAAGTCGTTTGTTCTTTTTGCATACAAGAAACATTTTGGAGCTTTTCCCTTTGGAGATTTTCGTTCTGAAGGTCGGAATCGGCTGGACGAAAATGTTAGCCAATTTTCTTATAGTGTGTACGAGCCTTAACATGACGCATGTAGTTTACAGAAGTTGTTTTAGGAGATAAGGCTGTTTGTGATTGAATCTAACACTACATTTCCAGCAGATTTAACAGGTATTTTCTGTGAAAAAAAATGTTGTAAGCCTATAGACATGTGCAGAACGAAAAAATTCATACTAATTTGGTTTCGTTGCCTTCGTAAAGAAACTTGTTTTGTTTCATTTATTCATTTTTGGATTCAAATTTTTCCAATCGATTTGAACTTTTCAAATTGAATTAGAATCAAAAAAATAGAATCAATCCAAATTCATTGTGAAGAAAAGCTGTTTTTTTTCTATTCCAAATTCAAATTTCAGAAGACAGCTATATTTTTCTATTTTATTCTATTCTTTTCTAAACCCAAATTTTGATATTGGAATTTCGGAAGATCGCTATATTCTTTCTATTATATTTTATTCTATTCAAAATGTAATCTTTTATTTTCTATTCTATTCTATTTTTGTTTTCAGTGGTTTTTATTGAAGAAACTTTTATAAAGAACAGAGAAATTACAAAAAGCAAAAAACAGTGGTACAATAATCTCAATTGTCCTCCAATGATCAAGTAAGTATACTGCAGAAGACATTTGTGGTTCGCTTTAGTCCAGTTCTCTTGTTATATATACCCTGAGACAGTAGAAAAGACTACTACTACTACTACTACTACTAGAAAAGAATAAGCTAGCAGCATAACACTAATCAAGTTCAAGGAATAGTGCAATCGTGTAACAGACTGCAATAGTCATAAAGAAAAAAAGCTCAACAAGGCACTGTAATTATTCATGCATGAGTAATAGAAAATAGACTGCTCAGTCTCCTGCTGTACCCCATTACCAGGGTAAACAATGCTAGCACATACAAGTTTGGCAACTGGGAGTATCTATTAAGGATAGCTACCATGAGAATTAGTAGGCAAAGAATAGAGAAGAAAAAGAAAAGAATGGAAGAAAGGAAGTAGAAGAGCAGAAAGTGGACCCGTTCCCACACCCCACGTCCCCAGAACCCGGGTGACTGGAAATCGCTTAAGTGCCATTAGTTAGGTAGCGGAGCCATGGCTCCCACACTTTATCAAACATATTCATTTTATCATTTAACTTTAATTTATCATAATCAATGAGAGTTTGTGTCTGAGCTGATCGAATGGTATGACAGGGGGCCTCCAAGACCTAGCAATCATGATTTTTGCGCCTTGAATATAAAAAGGTAATAAGTCTTTTCTGGGCCTTCGTGGCCATCTCCACTTTGAGAGACAACAAGGCCTTTTATGGGGATTTAGTCTATTTTTTCTATTCTATTCCTTCATTTTCTATTTTTTTTCCGTTCTGTTCAATTCTATTCTTTTGTATTCTATTTTATTTTATTCTATTCTTTTTGAAATTTTAAAATTTTGAAGATGGCTGTATTCTTTATAGTTTATTCTATTCTATTGAAAATTTTATTTCAAATTTGAAAATTTGAATTTCGAAAGATGGCTGTATTCTATTTTATTCTATTTAAAATTAGAGTTTTCAAAAGAAGGCTATTTTCTTTTTATTTTATTTAAAATTTAAATTCATATTTGGAAATTATTTATTTCGGAAGATGGCTATATTCTCTCTCTTTTATTCTATTCTATTTCGAAACTCAAATTTCGAAAGATAAATATATTCTTTATATTTTTTTCTATTCTTTTTGAATTTTGAATTTCCTGTGTGTGTGTGTGTTTATGTCCATAGTAAATCCCATATCCCTGTATGTTGTGATCGATTAGATACCGATCAAAACGTTTTTTAAACTATCCACACTCCCTGCTGATATCACTGCTTGTGGAAGAGAATTCCACATCATTACCGCTCTGAAAGTAAAGAACCCTCTAATCAGATTAGGTTAAACTTCCCCTCTTTCAATTTTAGTGAATGGCTGCGTGTCTTTTTAAACTCCCTTTCACTGAAAAGTTTTATCTCCTATTCTATTCTTTTCTATTATATTACTTTTTATTCTATTCTGTTTCTTTTCTATTATATTAGTTTATGTTTTATACCATTTTTTTTTTATTATTCTTATCTGTCCTATTCTATTTTATTCTATAATGCAGACTAAGTAGGAATCAACATCTTATTTCATTTTGTTTATCTTACTATATTCATTGTAATATGTTTCCATTTTGAATTCAAAATCATTCTCGATTATTTCGTTTTGTTATGATTTATTTCGGATTTGTTGAAATTCATTACTATTGTGATTCGGAAATTTGTATACATCAGAATCTCAGAATGAAAGTTTTGTCTGAATTTCGATTCGTGACGAAACATATTGCACATGTCCATTGTACTACTGCAGGCACCATATCAAGATATTACATTTTTGTTCTTGGGTTGAATTGGTGCCATGTTTAAAGGCTGAGGAGTGCAGAGGATCTTTTTACCAGGTCTGTTGTCAGGGGATAGCGATTTATCTGTTCCTTATGCAGAATATTAAACCCAAAAGGAAATAACAAAAAGGATACACTGGCCTAAGTGCATTATCTCAAACACCATTAGTAAAAGTGTATAAAATACTCACAAAAGCTATAAGTATGCAAACATCACTGCATGACACAGAAGAAGAATGCTGTGTTTTAAGGGATATACCTTCATCCTCAGAGCAGGTGCATCCTTTTCAGTGTGCCCCTTTTGTTGTTTTCTTCTAGACAAAAAGATTTCCCCAATCTGAAGTGGGCTACAAAGCTGAGAGTAGAGTCTGGGCACCGTATGGATCAGGGGGATTAATAATCCTTACTCATCTTCCAGATCCTTTGTCACCTACTCCAACACTTGAGCACTGATAGGATGTTCCTTTCAATTGTTAGAATATTAAATCCACCCACCCAGTTCCTTCAACACTTCTTGGGTCACTGCATGGGGGAAGAAGAATGTAGGTCACCATTCAGCTGGTGCTTGGAGAGGAAAACATTTTTTATCACCCTGCTCTGAAGCTGCCATGCTGAAGGGTGTACCTGTGCATACTGGCATACCAGGGACCCATATACTTCCAGCTATTGGAATACCAGCCTTAACATTTGGGACGCTAGTCTGATATCTTTGAGTAATGGAGGCACTGTAAAGTGCCAAGACAAGGTCGTCCAGTGCCAAGGGCTAAAATGTGGAACTGCAACCATGTTGAAGTTTGGGCATAGTGTTCTGCCTGCTCTCAATGCCCATTCTCCAATTCCGTTTTGCCCTGGCTGCCCATTGTTGGTATGGAGGGTGCACAGTGCATGGAAAATTATTTGCTTGTTTTGAAGCATCAACGGTTTTCCCATGCATAGTATGTTATATTGTGATGGCTGTGGGTGACCAAGGTAAGGAGGCAGAGAGTGGAAATGCTGGAGTAAGCGGAAACTGTTTGAGCAGACAGAAATCTGTGGCTCAGGGCAAGGGAGGACACAGTTCACTAGTTGCCCACGACCAATCTGGAGCATGTATGCACTGGGTGCTCCTGATCAGAAACACCCCCCCCCCCCCTTTCCCTTGGGTAAGGGCACTTCACCCAGGGTGGCTGCCCCTCCTGCCCCTCTCTTTGTCCCAGACCTGGTACTGTACATCTCTTTTTAGCAGACTTACACTCCACACTTATAAAATGAAAACAATGCATTTATGTATTAATCAAAACTGACCAGCATACCACTAAGGAAAAAAACAAACTCAAAATCCCAACCAACACCGTGGTTTAGAAGGCAGCTTACCTGCTATGTATGCCAGCCTAATTAATGCTGCAGGTTCAGTGAAAACTCCTAATCTTGTGGATACAAGGCACACGTTCACACTCCTTTTGCCCTCCCACAATGGACCACTGAAACAAAACAGGAAAATAAAGCAGATATTCAATCTCCAACAGCAGACCTTGGCAGTAGGGTTACTGAAAATTTCTGTAAACGGTCTCTTCGGACCATCAACAAGTCAGGTTTCTGCCCTGCTAGTGCTCCATGGTGATTTGCTCAGAAAGATGAGGAAGTGGATTCCTAATCTACAGAACACTGACTTCTGAGAAGCATAGTGTATGCATGAATAACAGATTGCAGAATTATTTATAGAGGGCCTCACCCAATAAAAATAATAAAGTAAAATATCTTGAAATAAGCAAGGCAGTAGCTTATATACTATATTGTCAATAGTTTTGGGACGCCTGCCTTTACACACATATGAACTTTAATGGCATCCCAGTCTTAGTCTGTAGGGTTCGATATTGAGTTGGCCCACCCTTTGCAGCTATAACAGCTTCAACTGTTCTGGGAAGGCTGTCCACAAGGTTTAGGAGTGTGTCTATGGGAATGTTTGACCATTCTTCCAGAAGCGCAGGTCAGGCACTGATGTTCGACAAGAAGGCTTGGCTCACAGTCTCTGTTCTAGTTCCTCAATCCCAAACTCACTCATCCATCACTTTATGGACCTTGCTTCATGCACTGGTGCGCAGTCATATTGGAACAGGAAGGGGACATCCTCAAACTGTTCCCACAAAGTTAGGAGCATGAAATTGTACAAAATGTCTCAAGAGTTCCATTCACTGGAACTAAGGGGCCAAGCCCAACCCCTGAAAAACATCCCCACACCATAACCCCCCCCCCCCCTGCACAAAGCAAGGTTCAAAAATACATGGATGAGCAAGTTTGGGGTGGAGGAACTTGACTGGCCTGCACAGAGTCCTGACCTCAACCCAATAGAACACCTTTGGGATGAACTACAGCAGAGACTGTGAGCCAGGCCTTCCCGTCCAACATTAGTGCCTAACCTCACAAACGGGCTTCTGGAAGAAAAGCCAAAATTCCCATAGACACACTCCTAAACCTTGTGGACAGCCTTCCAAGAAGAGTTGAAACTATTATAGCTAACCCCAAATCATTACAGACTGTGGAAAATGTAGCATTTAATTTGGAAATCAAGGTCCCAGAGTCTAGAGGAAGAATAGAGGGGCACATAATCCAAGTTGCATAAGGGTTCATTGGGAAGTTTCCACAGTCAGTGATGATGTGGGGAGCCCAGTCATCTGCTGGTGTTGGTCCACTGTGTTTTATCAAGTCCAAAGTCAGCGCAGCCCCCTACCACGAAATTCTAGAGCACTTCATGCCTCCCTCTGCTGACCAGCTTTATGGAGATGCTGATTTCATTTTCCAGCAGAACTTGGCACCTACCCACACTGCCAAAAGTACCAATACCTGGTATAATGATCATGGTATCACTGTGCTTGATTGGCCAGCAAACTCGCCTGACCTAAACCTCATAGAGAGTCTTTGGGGTATTGCAAGAGGAAGATGAGGGACACCAGACCCAACAATGCAGACGAGCTGAAAGCCGCTTTCAAAGCAACCTGGGTGTCCATAACACCTCAGCAGTGCCACAGGCTGATCGGAATTACTGAAATAAATTAACTTTTTGATGATATTCTAATTTTATATGATGCACCTGTATTTTCTATTAACCTCCGACTTTGTTCATAATAACAATAAAAAACATTAAACCTGTTACAATTGAGAACCGGTGGCAGTCAAAATCAAACTGTGAGCAGTGACCGCTGATCACTTCAATTTCTGTTCTAAAACCTTCTGATTATATAGAGAGGAATAGGTCAAGACTCACATAGAAGAAGAATAAAGGGCCACACCAATTGTAAAAACTGAATATTGATTTCCTCATAATAAAAAAAAACATTTGGGTTAGCAACTCTTGGGTTAGTTTAGTGCTCCATTCTTCTATGTGGATTGTGACTGAGGACATGATAGAAGTGATGGTCAGAGACTGCAGACATAATATAAGAGGTAAATAAACAAACAAGCTGCGCTAACAAATTGATAATGTAAAATATTGGACATCTGCTCAAACAAATAATGTCACAAACATTAGGAAGACGTCATCTATGACGAAACGCGTCAGTTTGGCATGCTGACGTCACCTTCGTCTACCCGGAAGGAGCGGGCAGAGCGGTATAGCCGACCGACTTATTGATTGTTTTACACGCTGTTCTACTTTTATTCTGTAAGTGCGATTCTTTTTTTATATCTCATTAAAGTTACTGTATTACACTATGGAGCTATTGTTTCTTTGCATGTTGCCAATTCGGAGTTTATTGATTCATAAGTACTGAGATTGGAATGTCCTGCTTTGTATACTGAAGTGGTTATTGTCTGACCCCTGCTATCTTGATCGGATTCATTCCCCTGGTGGCCATTCTGTAGGAATTCATCTCCATCAATTTGGCTGGTATTATCTGCTATTTGGTAAGCAGAATTCTATGGTGTGGTGGCGGTGACACTATGGTGGAAGACGTCCTAGTCCATCTTCTTATTTCCCACATTTCACATTGGACTTCGTTCAACCATACAGGACTTTTTGGGGATTGTGCACCTTATTCATTATTTTGTTTATTCACTTAAATATTATGTGCACAGTTTATCATTGTTTGTGACATTATTTGTTTGAGCACTATGTCCAATATTTTACATTATCAATTTGTTAGCGCAGCTTGTTTGTTTATTTATCTGGTTTGCGTTATCTCACTTTAAGTTGCTGCTTACCTTATTTAGCCTATTAGCGCAGTTACATACCACTATAATATAAGAGATGGTCAGAGACTGCAGACATAACATAAGAGATGGTCAGAGACAGTGAGCATGCAATAGAAGTTGTTGGAGACTGGGAACGTGCTTCAGGAGACATTCATTGACTGAAGACATATTACAGGAGACTGATTGAAATCACTACTAAAACAGGGAAATTGGGCAACACAGATTATTGTGTGCAAGGGCCCAGGCCGTAAGTTTTGCACCAGGAACATGGAATATACAGTGCAGAAATCAGGGCTATATAATGGTACCATATACTGCATGCATGTACATTTCATGTGATTTTTATGTACTTTTGCATGTGTTTGCACATTATTATTTTTACACACATGATTATGTTCACACTGCATTTCAGATCCGTATGTGAACCTATTGTACTAGATGTAGCACCCTCCTAGTTAGGCTGCTTGGTAAATTTTGTTTTTTGCTCTTTCTGTAAACAGAGGAACAGAGATTGTTTAGTCTGGTCTGTTCAGATCTTCGCAGGCTGAGAGTTTGATTGCTTCCCCCTGCCTCTAGAAGAAGTTTCTAGAGTTTAGGAGAAAGGATTTAAAATTACCAACCTGAATATTGAGCAGAGCCTAGGCAATCCCTGAGGAGATGTGCCCAGGTGGTGGCTGGGGAAGCTGATAAATAGTCTGAAGAGCCCTGGAGATATTCCCTTCCTCTGTGAAGGAATGTATTAGTAAGCTTCAGGGGGCTTTTTGCCCCTGGAGCACTTCTGGACTGGATTCTAGACTACTCTCCAAGGGGCTGCACCTATGGACTGATCCTGTTCCAGGATTTTGTGATTAGAGCCTCTATTCTGTGCTGCATTTTAATTCATGGTCCCCAGAAGTGAATAAACAGTCTGTTCCAGTCTGCCACTAAGTATGTTGCGAACTATCTTGGGGTTCCCAGCCATAAGGATATAGACTGTACCAGTTAATTTAATACCTATGCTACAAACTATCTTGTGGTCCCCAGCTGTAAGGATTCAGACTGTTCCTTTCTGCTGCTACTTGCGCTATAAACTACCTCATGGCCCCCAGCTGTGAGAATTAGACTGCTGATGTTATAGTGATGAAGTGTCCTCTACTAACTGTGCTGAACTGCTGGAGGACATTTGCATACAAGAGCCCCCCTGAGGTCTGCTCTAATTCATCCAAAAGGTGTTCTATTGGGTTGAGGTCAGGACTCCGTGCAGGCCACTCAAGTTCCTTCACCCCAAACTTGCTCATCCATGTCTTTCTGGACCTTGCTTTGTGCACTGGTCTAAATCATTTGGTGGAGGAGGGAATATGGTGTGGGGTTGTTTTTCAACCCCACACCTTAGTTCCAGTGAAGGGAACACTTAAGGTGTCAGCATACCAACACATTTTGGACAATTTCATGCTCCCAACTTTTTTGGGAACAGTTTGGGGATGGCCCCTTTCTGTTCCAACATGACTGCGCACCAGTGCATAAAGCAAAATCTATAAAGACACAGGAATGGGAAGGGACCATCCCCAAACTGTTTCAACAAAGTTGGGAGCATGAAATTGTCCAAAATGTCTTGGTATGCTGATGCCTTAGGAGTTCCCTTCACTGGAACTAAGGGGCCAAGCCCAACCCTTGAAAAAAAGACCCCACACTATAATCCTCCCTCCACCAAATGATTTGGACCAGTGCCCAAAGCAAGGTCCATAAAGACATGGATGAGCAAGTTTGGGGTGGAGGAACTTGACTGGCCTGCACAGAGTCCTGACCTCAACCTGATAGAACACCTTTGGGATGAATTAGAGCAGAAACTTTTAGCCGGGCCTTTTCGTCTGTGTAATATGTCTAAAAGGCTGCAATAGCTTATATATTTGGGTCAATAATACAATCACAGTTGATACAAAAAATACAAGCATTCCAACATGGATTAAAAATGCTTTAGAGTCGCTTTACGTGTTTCATCATATTCTGACGTCTTCAGAGGCGCCAGAATATGATGAATAATAATTATTTTTAACAATCGAAGTTCATTGAAAAAGAAAGAGAAATAACATATTCACTGAAAATACAAATAGGTAATATGCTTGTGAATTTTGTCCATATAATTTCATTGCTATAGGGAAGTATTTTGCTGATTGAAATGGATTCATTAAGTCTGTTTTGCTGTGATTAGCTATGATTGGCCACAGCTGATGCATTAATAAAAAAATGTCTGTCTTTACAACCACTTTAACCACTTCTGGACCGGAAAGGTTTTACCCCCTTAATGACCAGGCCATTTTTTGCGATACGCACTGGGTTACTTTAACTGAAAATTACGTGGCCACTGTCCCCAAATAAAATTGATGTGCTTTTTTTTCCACAAATAGAGCTTTCTTATGGTGGTATTTGATCACCTGTGCGATTTTTATTTTTTGTGCTATAAACAAAAAAAGAGCGACAATTATGGGGAAAAAAAAAAACAATATTTTTTACTTCTGCTATATAACATTGCAAATAAAAAAAAAAAAAAAAAAGGAAAAATCACATTTTTTTCATCATCTAATGCCAAATTGCATTCTGCTACATATTTTTGGTAAAAAAAAAAAAAAATCCCAATAAGTGTATTTTGATTGGTTTGCACAAAAAGTTATTGCATCTACAAACTAGAGGAATATGTCATTTTTTTTTTTTATTTTTTTTTTTTTTTGCAACATTGTGGCAGACAGATCGGGCACCTAACTGACACATTTGAGGGGACCAGTGATATTACTACAGTAATCAGTGCTAAAAAAATATGCACTGTTACTGTACTGACACTGGCAGGGAAGGGGTTAACACCAGGGGTGATCAAAGGGTTAAATGTGTCCCTAGGGGGTGCTTTCTAACTGTGTGGGGGATGGACTTGCTGAATGAACACAGAGATCTGTATTCCTAAATAGGAGGAACACAGGAGTCTTGTGTTCATTACTGACAGAACAGCGGTCTGCCATACTTACAGCGGCAGACCGCGGTTCTGTCTCCACGGGGAGCGATCGCGGGTGCCCGACTGATATCGCTGCTGCAGGACCCGCTGATTAGCTCCCCCTGTGGATAACCAGTGCATGAACGTGCCTCCAGCAGCGTGCACACCCCCCACTGGCGGTCCCGCAAAGTAAAGTACAGGTACATTGTTTTGCGGGACAGAGTCAACCTACCCCAGTAAAACTATGGCAGCTGGTCGGCAAGCGGTTAACCTGGGTGTCTCACCTTGTGTGTCTGTACCAAGGCCAAATATTCCAGGATGGAAACTTTTAATCAGGGCCATAGGGTCGATTCCTGTTATCATTATGATTTAAATAAGCCATGCGATAATAAATGGCTTCATATGATCACTGCCCTTAACCGCTTCCCGACCACCTGCTGCCCACTTACTGCGTCAGGGTGGCTCTCCTGCGCAAACTGACGTAGACCTACGTCGGTCGCACGTGGGAAGCTAGGGGGCGAGTGCACGCTGCCGGCGGCACGTTCCCGCCCCCACTCGTCAGTGGGGAAGCCGATGCACACAGGGCCGCTGATAGGGGGGGACCACCAGCCCTCTTGTAGGGGGCCCTAGCACACAGGGGGGCCCACACAGAGAGGGGGATTAGTGATGGACAACAAATACAGAAATCTTCCTCCAGCACCTGAATCTGATCTCTGTCCCTCTCCCTGCTATCAGCTTTTATCTGTTGAGAAAGACAGTTGTCCCTCACTAATCCCCCTCCCTTGTGTGCCCCCCCCCCCCCTCCCAGCACTTATCTCTGCTCAGGAGTTTATTTGTAAATTGTAACTTTGCTTCTCTCTCTCTGATCCCTGAGCTCCAACTGCCCAGCCTGTATATTTTCTCATCTCATCTTCTTTTTTATTTAACATAGTTTTTTTTTAGATTTAGCAGGAATTATGCGAGTTATGTTATCTTTGTGTCTGATAATAGTGATTTTGTTGTAATTTTAGCTAAATATATCTTTAATGTTTTTTTGGGGGGGGCCCTGCAAGGTAGTCTGTACGGGGCCCCACGATTTCTAACAGCAGCCCTGGATGCACGGGTCAGGTGGCTCCGATTGCTGCCTGCCCCCCACACAATCGCTCCCCGCTGGGAGAGAAGAACGGTCAGCGGTTGTAAACACAGCTGACCGTTCTCCCTGGAATGATCATAGAGCCCATGCGATCCTTCTATATAGGGATCACATGTCTCTATGGTCATTTAAGAAGCCACGCCCCCCCACCCCACAGTTAGAATCACTCCCCTAGGCTCACATTTAACCCCTTGATCACCCACAGGGTTAACCCCTTCCCTGCCAATGGCATTATTACAGTAACAGTGGATGTTTTTAGCACTGATTACTGTAGTAATCTCACTGGTACCCCCAAAAGTGTCAAAAATGTCAGTTAGGGGTCCGATCTGTCCGCCGCAATGTCGCAGTCCCGCAAAAAAATCACAGATCGCCGCTATTACTAGTAAAAAAAAAAAAAAAAACAATAAAAATGACATAAATCTTTCCTGTAGTTAGTAGACGCAATAACTTTTGCGCAAAACAATCAAATTACGCTTATTGCGATTTTTTTTTAAAATATGTAGCAGAAAACAAATTGGCCTAAAATGTTAAAAAAATTTGATTTTTAATTTTTTTTTTTTTGGGGGGGGGGGAATGTTATATAGCAGAATGTGAAAAATATTGCTTTTTATTTCCAAAATTGTCGCTGTTTTTTTGTTTATAAATAATTGTTCAAAAAATAGAAAATCGCACAGGTGATCAAATACCACCAAAAGAAAGCTCTGTTTGTGGGAAAAAAAAAAGACGTTTCCTTTCGGTTTTGTTTGGGTACAGCATTGCACGACCGCGCAATTGTCCATTAAAGTAACGCAGTGCCGAATCGCAAAATAAGGCCTGGTTAGGAAGGGGGAAAAATCTTCCGGGGGTGAAGTGGTTAAAAGTACAGACACTTCTGTGGCTTCCGCGTCACTTCTGGCTACAGCTGTCAATCACGTCACGCGGCTCTGCCATTGCTATGACTGCCGTTTTTGTGCCTATTCACTTTCTACAGTATACAAAGCATTTAAATAACTCGTCTGGTGATTCCTTCAAATCTTCCGATACGTGAATTAGGTGCTGCCCACACCAAGAACTATTCTTTATCTTTAATCCTCATGCTGCTAGCATTAGTAAATAGATAGGAAAGTATATCATAATTACTTGTTTTAAAGCAGAAGTAAACTTCCCTTGTTTGTTTGTACCTATAGGTAAGCCTATAATAAGGCTTACCTATAGGTACTGTAAACATCTCCTAAACTTGTATAGTTTAGGAGATGTTTACTATATACGCCGCCGATGACGTCATCGTTGCATGTGCTGTGAAGGAACAGCGGCCCGTGCCATTTTTCAGAGCCCTGTGCATGCATGCGGGGGGTGATGTCATCGCGGCTCATTTTTATTTATTTTTTCCCAGGGCTTACAACTTCTTTAAAAACGTTTTTCTTACATTTCTTCAGTTACTTCCTGGTTTCCATGCCTAGGCAAATAATGTCATATATCCCAGGATTCTTCAGAAAGGAAGAAGAGGAGGAGGGGTTTTCTCTCCTGATTGCATTCCTGTGTTAAGGGCAGGAATATGCTACAAAAATAATTTGTAGCCAATGATAATTTGTGGCTACGACCAGAAATGCTAGGGGGTGTTTTT
This sequence comes from Pelophylax lessonae, assembly GCF_965119305.1. Lineage (NCBI taxonomy): Eukaryota > Metazoa > Chordata > Amphibia > Anura > Ranidae > Pelophylax > Pelophylax lessonae. Next base: position 47,783,313 of record NC_138769.1, on the reverse strand, counting down.
CACTGAGATTTCTCACCAAAACTCTGGTCCGATTGCATCTGGAGTATTCTGTCCAGTTCTGGTCACCAGTCCTGGGATGTGCTGGAGCTGGAGAGAGTCCAGAGAAGGGCAACAAAACTGATTAGGGGATTGGAGGACCTTAATTATGAAGAGCGTCTGCAATCGCTTGATTTATTCTCCCTGGAAAAGAGACGCCTGAGGGGGGACATGATAGCAATTTATAAATATCTCATTGGGGATCTCAGCTTAGAAAAAAAGCTGTTCAGTCGAAGGGATTGCATGAGGACTCGAGGGCATACAATGCGACTGGAGGAGAAGCGTTTTAACCTCAGGCAACGTGGGGGGTTCTTTACTGTTAGGGCTACAAGATTGTGGAATTCTCTACCACAAGAGGTGGTTTCTGTGGAAAGTATGGTGGCTTTCAAAAGACTCTTAGATGTACATCTCAAGGATCAGAACATTCAGGGGTATGAGAGAGGATTACGGCCACACACGCCTACACAGGTTGAACTGGATGGACTATTGTCTTTATTCAACCTCACCTACTATGTAACTATGTAACATAAAGCATAAAGACATAGATAAATGGGGGAGTTTGCTTTGAATATTAAAAATGAATAAAATAATGTTTTTGGCTTGTGGTGCTGATATGTAGTGCAGATCCACTTTAATGATAACAAGAAAAGTAGTAAAATAGATTTCCCACAGCCAGTAGCAATATTTTGAAAAAAAAAAAAAAAAAAAGATATATATTCATTTTTTTACTTTCTGCTATAAAACATCCCCCCCCCCCCCCCCCCCCAAAAAAAAAAGTAAAAAAATTAATTTCTACATCAGTTTAGGCCAATATATATTCTGCCACATGTTTATGGTAAAGAAGATCCCAATAAGCGCATATTGATTGGTTTGCGCAAAAGTTATACCGTCTAAAATCTATGGGATATTTTTATGAAATAAAAGGCGGCATAAAGTGTCAACATAGAAATAATGACAAAAAAGAGCTTCAGGAATAACATACTGACAGTCATTGGATCATCAGTAGGAATTTGCATCAACGTTACAAACATTGGCAAACAAAAAAGGGAAACCAAATTCATGGGTTAAATTATAAGATTTTCAGTAGGGGAGAAAAAGTTCCCCCAATTCAAAATATTCTCAAGGAATAGATGAAAAGTGCAAGCAGAGCTGTAAGTATTGAAGTGTGTTCTGATCTGGTTGCAGCAATACCGCAAACCCAGCCAAGACGATGAATCTGAGTGTAAATAAAAAAAAAAAAGTAGTGCTAAATCAAAGGTTACCCAATGACGCAGTAATACATCTAAACATTAAATACAAAGAAAGTGTACCAAGTTGTACAAAGTGCAAATGTGAAAAAAATTAGTCAATAAGAACTTGATCACCAAAGGTTCCAAAAGGGTTCAAAAGTTGAATCTCCATTCCATTTCACATATGAGTCTCCCCACAATCCCAATTTCTTGTGCGTCCACCAGTGAGTAACACCAAATAGATGAACCTCTTACCAGATCCAGTGGATCATTACATAAACGGTCAAATGCACTAAATGAAATCCCTTTGATCAGGATATTTCAAGGCAACAAGCATGTGTCCAATCAGGATTACTCCATTAGCATAGAGGATATGGTGGAAAACAAAAACTATATGCGCTCCTAGTGTAATCCAAAAATAAATGCTTTATTTAAAACAGATGTATGGAATTCGACCCCCCCCCCCCCCCCATTTATACTTTCCTAAGTGGATGCAGCATCTGTCCCCAGACGCCTCTACACTGAGGACCGAGCGATTGAACACTTCAGTCCGCTCTCTGCTGAAAACGGGTCACAGGAGTGCAGAACTTACTGCACTCCTGTGATCCATAGGAGATGTACAGCCAAACGAGCTGTTGAGGCCAAGCGGCCTGGTATGGTTCAGGAGGAGGGAGGGGGCTCCTGCCCTGCAAGGCTGCATGTTCGGATAAGGGTTTGATATGGATTTTGGGGGGGAACCCTACGCGTTTTTTTTTTTTTAGGTTTTGGCATGGAGGTCCCCTTAAAATCTATACCAGACCCAAAGGGCCTGGTATAGATTTTGGGGGTTACCCTACGCCATTTTTTTTTTATTTTTTGCGTGGAGTTCCCCTTAAAATCTATACCAGACTCGAAGGCCAATCATGGCTCTGACAGTACATTGTGCTGTGACTGGCCAAAGCATGCAGGTCAGGTGCATGCTTTGGCCAATCATCACCAATCAATGCACTGCAAGAGCGCAGTATATTATGGGGTGCTCATTTGCGAACTTCCCGTCAAGCGCCCAATTTGTTTGTGTGTTTAGCGAACACAAGAACAGCTGATATTCAAGTCGGACTTACGTTTGGCTCGAACACACAGCCCATCCCTATCGATGACTTTGGGGCCTGGTTAATGTGTGATGTTCTCATTTAAATATTGTAAATTCATTTTAGTTCATAGCCAAAGATGAGCAAATAAAGCGAATTTCCAGATAATGTGTGGCAGTCTTATGGCGCTTTTCCACTGCATAGAACCGTACCGGCTCGGCACGCTTTTGTGCTTTTCCACTGCGGTACCGCATGGTATAGGGTCGGAACGGTTCGGTACGGTACGGTATAGGTTTGCTTTTCCACTGCATGGAACCGAACGGTACGGCTCTGAAAAAACAGTACCTACTCGATTGTGGTTCCAACAGGTACCAAACTGGTACCATATCCCACAATCCTTTGCATGCAGTCACTACTAGCCACTGATTGGTCAGAGAATCCCACCCACCCCGTTGTTATCCCACCCACTTAACTTTAGTACTACTTTAGTGGAAAAGCAAACCTATACCGTACCGAACCGTTCCGACACTATACCATGCGGTACCGCAGTGGAAAAGCAAACCGGGCCAAGCAGGGCCGAGTAGAGCCGAGCCGGTACTAGCCGGTACTTGCAGTGGAAAAGTGCCATTACACTGGTTGGGATATTGAGCAGGAAAGCAGATGAGTTTACTTGGAAATGGTACCGAGACCAGGCAATATACTTGGTGATTTCAATAGTTAATAGTGGGAGATTTGACTTAAAATGTCCATCAACTGTTCTTATCTTGTCATATTGCAGCAGGCCAGGCAGTTTGGCCTTGAGTTGTCCTTTATTTGCAGGCCAGTCAACATGCGCCCCCCCCCCCCCCAAAACACACACACACGCCTTCAATGCCTGGAACTAAACCACAATCTAGGGGCAGGTACCATGTGTAGCCAATAGAAGAAGCCTATTTATCTTGAGTGTGTCAATAGCTACAGCAGTCAACTTGGCTGCTATGGGGTCTAGAGTCAGGGGGCCCAGTGAGCCACACCTTCCTCAAGACTGCAACCACAACCCACAAGAGTTTCTGGCTTCTTATCACCTACTCCATCATTGAGAAAGTCTTTATTAACCACTTGCCGACCGCCGCACGACTATCTATGTCGGCGGTCAGCCCCTCACAGGCAAAGTGACGTAGGGCTACGTCGCTTGCTTGTGAGGGTCTAGGGAGCGAGCGCTCGCCCCCAGGGGCGCTCCCGCGTGGTCACGGACCCCCCCGCGCGTGTGACATCGGGTCCGCCGGCCACTCTGCGATCGGCGGGGGAGAGGGAGAAAGTCAGGCAGCTTGTGTAAACAAGCTGCCTGTCATTCTCCTCGGTGTAAAAACACTGATCACACGGATCTACTATGTAGATCCGTTGATCAGTGTCCTTACAGCTCAAGCCACAGCCAATCACAGTAGAAAGCACGCCCCTAGGGACACACACAGCCCTCTCAAATAAAGTTAACCCCTTCACTACCAGTGTATTTTTACAATAACAGTGCATATGTATAGCACTGATTACTGTAGAAATGTCACTGGTAACCCCAAAAGTGTCAAAAATGTCAGTCAAGGTTCCGATCTGTCTGCCGCAATGTCGCAGTACCGCAAAAAAAAATTGCAGATCGCCGCCATTACGCGTTAAAAAAAAAACAACAAAAATGACAAAAATCTTTCCCTTTGTTAGTAAACACGATAACTTTTACGCAAACCAATCAAAATACGCTTTTTGCGATTTTTTTTTACCAAACATAGGTAGCATAAAACAAATTGGCCGAAAATGTTAAAAAATTTTGATTTTTACAGTTTTTTGGGGGGGAATTTCATATAAAAAAAAGTGAAAAATATTGCTATTTTTGCAAAATATACGCTCTTTTTTTGTTTATAGCGCATGATCAAAAAATCGCACAGGTGATCAAATACCACCAAAAGAAAGCTCTGTGTGTGGGAAAAAAAGGACACCAAATTCGTTTAGGTACAGCGTCGCACGACCGCGCAATTGTCTGTTAAAGTCACGCAGTGCCGAATCGCAAAATACCCCCTGGTCAGGAAGGGGGTAAAATCTTCCAGGGCTTAAGTGGTTAATGCCTCGTACACATGCACCGATTCTTGGCCGACCAATCGGCCGTTTTTTGTCCAGTGTTGTTGTGTTGGTTGAAATGTGCTCTAGACTGCACACAAATTTTGTCGGCCAACAACAACCAACTTCAGAAGTGATGTCATGTGCTGGTTTACTTTCCATGTGTTTTTTCTTCTCTGAGCATGCCCAGTCTTGCTCATCATATTTTTGTCCGCCGAAATCTTTACTGACTGAAGAACAATTGGCCGTTCTGGTGACGGCCAACAAAAATTTTATAGCATGCACACCAGATTTTGTTTCGGCCGAAAAGTCGCAGTCGGTTGTCGGAAGCATCATACTAACAAGCCGACAATCGGCCGATCGGACGTTGGCCGAAAATTCACGGCCAACAATCGGTGCGTGTGTACGAGGCTTAAGTCTACAGCAGTTTATATTTCTCTATCTTCTAAGGCTGACATCTTTCCCGTCAACACATGGACATGTGTTTGAGCCTGCAGTCTTATTGCTGATCTCTGTCAGAGTCGGGACACTATATATCATATTAAACGGCAAAGCTAACATTTGTTTTTCTAGTGGAAATTAGTATTTTTCTTGCGGTAGGTCAGTCTGAATATATTAGAGATTATTGTGGAGCTACCACTTATTTTTTAAGGTATGTGCAGTGGACTGAAAAGGGGAGCAAGCAGTTATATGTGTGATAGGCAGGAGTGTTGTGGAAAGAAACAGCAGAGGGTGCCAACTAAGTGCAATGTAAAGAAAAAGACTATTAAAAATCACAAGTGGCAAATCTCAAGATATATAGAAATAAAAGCTAGTAATCCCCCCAGTGCAGTTTTCTGTTGAGCCTCCGTGTGTCTTCATGAGCCAGGAAGTAGATGCTGCTGTCAGGAGCTATGTAGGACACAAGGAATAAAAATGGAAAACCTTGGAGCCACCCTGGAGCACATGTACTGAAGTAATGTAACACATGGGAGGGCCATAACGTGGGGAGTGTGGCTGTGTTTTTCTGAACTAACTGCTTGAAAAAGAGGCAGTTAGTGCCCGAAACATGTAGCCACGCTTCCCATGTTGTGGCCCATCCATGTGGGACATTACTTTTGGTCTTGCGCAATCCATGAGCTCCAGGGCGGCTGCAAAGTTTTCCGGTTTTGTTTCTGGTGTCCTACATAGCTCCTGACAGCAGCATCTGCTTCCTGGCTCCTGAAGACACTCTGAGGCCCAACAGCAAACCACATTGGGTAGATTACAAACTCTTATCCAAGGTGGTTAGTGGGAAGAATATTCATTATATCGGTGGTCAGCAGGAAGAATGCTCCTTACATTGGTGATAAGTAGGAAGAAAACCCCTTACATTAGTGGTCAGCAGGAAAAATGGTCCTTATATTGGTGGTCAGCAGGAAGAATGACTCTTGCATTGGTGGCTCATGAGAAGAATGCTCCTTACATTGGTGATCAGTGGGAAGAATGCTCCTTACATTGGTGGTCAGTGGGAAGAATGCTCCTTACATTGGTGATCAGTAGGAAGAATGCTCCTTACATTGGTGATCAGTAGGAAGAATGCTCCTTACATTGGTGAACAGTGGGAAGAATGCTCCTTATATTGTTTATCAATGGGAAGAATTCTCCTTATATTGTTTATCAGTGGGAAGAATGCTCCTTACATTGGTGGTCAGCAAGAAGAATGCTCCTTACATTGGTGGTCAGTAGGAAGAATGATCCTTACATCTGTGGTCAATGGGAAGAATGATCCAAATATTGGTGGTGAGTAGGAAGAATGATCAATGATCCAAATATTGGTGGGCAGTAGGAAGAATAATCCACATATTGGTGGTCAGTGAGAAGAATGCTCCATTTACAGATAGCTAAAACAATTATTGGTGTTATTGACAACTTATCTGAAAGACAGAAACAGCTCGTTGCTTAAGGAGACCCTAGCAACCATGGAGATTGAGTCTAAAAGAACTCTGGTTGAGAAAGGCAGGGTTTAACCCAGGGCCAGATCTAGCCTGTCTGATGTGGGGGTACAGGATATAATGTCAGGGGGGCAGAGGATGGGAGATCAGCGGGGCAGTGTACACATGTTTAGCAGGGCAGAGTATAGGGTCAGCAGTTTGTAGGGCAGTGTACAGAGGCCATTAGTATGTAGGGCAGTGCACAGTGAGTTATCAAGGCAGTGTACAGGGGTTAGCAGGGAAGAGGACAGGGAGCAACAGGGCAGTGTACAGGGGGTCAGCAGGGCAGACGAAAGGACCATTATTTTGTAGAGCAGTGCATATTGGGTTATCAGGGCAGTGTACAGGGGGTCAGCAGGGCAGACGAAAGGACCATTATTTTGTAGAGCAGTGCATATTGGGTTATCAGGGCAGTGTATAGGGGTTATCAGGGAAGAGGATAAAGGGCAGCAGAGCATAGGGCCAGCAGGGCAGAGGATGGAGGCTCGGTTCACATTGCTGTGATGCAGGAAAATCTGCAAATTCACTGCGGGTCCCTGCATCACACCTGACTCACAGGCAGTTCACATTGCCATATGCGAACTGCTCGGAGTGTCAATACAAAGTTAATGACATCCTCAGATCGGTTTTTAAATTGCAGTGCGAACTGTCAATTTGGACAGGAATCGGATCGCATGGGGGTGATCCCCATGTGATCCGATTCTGGTCTGGACTAAAAAAAGGGTCCTGCACAACTTTGATCTGAATGCGATGCAAATTCAGCCATACAATATGTATGGCTGAATTTGAATCGCACAGACATCACATGTGATTTGCACAGCAGTGCGGTGCGAATAACATGCAATGTCATCCATCGCACCAATGTGACCCGGACCGGAAGGTCAGCAGGGGATTGTACACGAGTCAGTATGCAGTGTATTTGCCAGGGTAGAAAGAATGAGGAATAGGAATGCACTATAATAAAACTATATATATATATACTGTACTTTTTATTATTTTAGGATATAAAATATAAAAATGACATAAGATATACATAAAGCAAAAGGGGGTGATTGAAAGGAAAACATTACCACCAAATTGCCAATAGAGGGAGACAATGCATTTCTTTACCATGTGGTGTTCGTAAGCATTAAAATGAATGTTGTGATTTATGTAAATTGCAATATAGTAAATCTAATAATGGATGACAAACTGTAATCCAAATGTCATGTAGCAGTCTAAGTAAACCAAAAGACTTAGGCCTGGTTCACCCTAGTGTGACTTCAGATGCTAATTGAGTCTCACAGAATCGCATGACAATGGAAATCACATTAGTCTATATGGTGGCCTTTCACATCAATGCAGCACGGCTCTGCGCTTTTTCGAAAAGGCCGTTAAGGCTCCTTAATCCCTTCATGATGGAGGGCAAAAATCCTAACTCCTGAACTCAATTTTGCAACTATGACGTGTTCGTAAACCAGTTTATATAATCGCATTTACCTAGTGTATTCAGGTGAATTATACCTTGGGTTTTTTTCAGGACAAATTGGGCTTTTATTTGGTGGTGAATGGTAAAAGATATCTCCTGTGTTTTTTTTTTTTTTTTTTTTTTTTTTTTTTTTATCAAAGAAAAACTGGCACAAAGTATTTTTTTTTTTTTCATTTAGCTGTATATTTCTTGTTATTACCATAACCTACCACCAAAGAAAATTCTAAAATAAATTATCCTGCTCTTGACGATCACAGAGAGGCCACATACAGTACTGTGCAAACGTTTTAGACAGGTGTGTGAAGAAATGCTGTAAGAATTGTTTATTTGGTTATTTTTATCAATTTACAAAATGCAAAGTGAGCGAACAGAAGAAGAAAAATATTATTCAAATCAATATTTGGTATGACAGTTTCATGTCACAGGTCATACACCATGGCAAGACTGGGCACAGCAACAACAGGGCCAAGGAAGTTATACTGCATCAGCAAGGTCTCTACCGGGCAAAGATTTCAAAGCAGACTGGGGTTTCAAGATGTGCTGTTCAAGCTCTTTTGATGAAGCATAAAGAAATGTGCAAAGTTGAGGACCGTAGACGCAGTGGTCGGCAAAGGAAACTTAATGCAGCAGATGAAAGACACATCATGCTTACTTCGTTTCCACATCCGAAGATGTCCAGCAGTGCCATCAACACAGAACTGGCGGAAAGAAGTTGGACCCAGGAACACCCATCTCCTGTCCAGAGAAGTTTGGCCAGAAGTGGTCTTCATGGAAGAATTGCAAGCAAAAATTCATACCTCCAATGTGGAAACAAGGCTAAGAGACTCCATGCCCAAAAATTTAGGAACTGGGGTGCAGAAAATGGCAGTAGGTGCTCTGGAATGATGAGTGCAAATGGGAAATATTTGGCTGCAGCAGGAGGCAGTTTGTTTTCTAAAAAAAGAAAAGAGTGATGCCAAGCACCCTGCTCCTGCTTTAAAAACCAGGTCCTCAGGCTGTTTCAATCTAGGAACCCACACTTGGCATCCCGTATGGCTAAGCCTTGCTGCCCTCTACGACTGAGGTGGTCAAAAACACTGTAAAACAAACACAAAGAAAGGGCGCACCAGCCTAGCGAATTATCCTCAGCAAGCTTTTTAATAGCAATTGTTTAAAATCAACTACTCACAAACATGCGTGGTAGATCAGCATATTAATTCAAACGAACAGCATCAAATGGAAAAGTCTGAAGTCTCATATAAACAGAGGGCTGATGCATTTTGAGGCCTTGCCTCTTCCTCAGAGCCTGAGGGCCATGACCGAGACCATGACTTAAATAAAGTGACCAGGCCCCACATGACCCTCCAAATTGTGGGAGGGGGTATCGCCCTTGTGGCAGTTTGTTTTCTGAAGGGCTGGAGAGCAGTACAATAATGAGTGTCTTCAGGCAACAGTGAAGCATGGTGAAGGTTCCTTGCAAGTTTGGACTGCATTTCGACAAATGGAGTTGGAGATTTGGTCAGGATCAATGGTGTCCTTTAGGCTCCATTCACACTAGAGCGACTTGTCAGGCGATTTGTCAGCCTGACAAGTCGCGGTCTCTCGCGGTCCATTGACTGCTACAGGACCCATTCTAATAGGAGCAACACAAGTCGCTCCGACTTAGAAAAAGGGTCCTGTACTACTTTGGGGCGACCTCGGGGCGACTTGCATACACATTCATTATATGAAGTCCGTGCAAGTCGCGCCAAAGTCGCGGTGCACGGGCCTTCACAAGTCGCCCCCGAAGTAGTACAGAGTCGTGCAGCTGCAGTGTGAATGGGCTCTAATGCTGAGAAATAGAGGCAGATACTTATACATCATGCCATACCATCAGGGAGGCGTGTGATTGGCCCCAAGTTTATTCTGCAGCAGGATAATGACTCCAAATATACAAACAATGTCATTAAGAATTATCTTCAGCATAAAGAAGAAAAAGGAATCCTGGAAGTCATGATTTGGCCCCAACAGAGCCCTGATCTCACCATCATGGAGCCTGTCAAGGATTACATGGAGACAGAAGGATTTGAATCAGCCTTCATCAACAGAAGCTCTGTGGTTAGTTCTCCAAGATTTTTGGAACAACCTACCATCCGAGTTCCTTCAAAAACTGAGTGCAAGTGTACCTAGAAGAATTGATGCTGTTTTGAAGGCAAAGGGTGGTCACACCAAATATTGATTTGATTTGGATTTCTCTTTAGTTCATTTATTTTCCATTTTGTTCATTGTTAAAAATAAACTACTAACACTTTTATTTCTGAAAGCATTCCTAATTTACAGCATTTCTTTTACACTTTCCCAAAAACTTTTGCACAGCATTGCAGGTGTTTTGCTGTTTTGTTATTTGTTGGAAGGACTGGTGAAAAAGAAGGAAGAATAGGAAATGGGGGAAAATAACCCCCCTCTCCTTCTTCCCACCCTTTCCCCTTCCTACTATTCCTTTTTCCCCATTTCCCCCATCCTCTTCCTCCCCTCCCTCTCCTATTTCCTAATCTCCCTACTGTTTTGCCGGCCCTTCCATGATGCCTCCATATCTATATCCTACCTTACATTATAGTGAGATTATTGTAGCCAGGTATGTGCTAGTCATGGACAACAATCTCCTATTTCCAGAAATTGAGTGATCCATAGATATGTGTGCTTGCTGTTTGCCCCCCATGTCCGCTGTGGGGGTGTACCCTCGGGTGCCCTTACTATTGCTGCCGTCATTGCCTGCTGGTTTCTCCAGGATAAGCAACATATTGAAGTCCCTACTATTGTTTCAATTAAAATTTTATAAGTCTGTTATGATTTATTGTTTTTATTACAGATTTTTAGTATATAATACTTCCTGAAGAAGCAGCTGTCACCGCGAAACATGTAGAGGACTTAGGCCCCTTTCACACATACAGTCCGTTCAGTTCATCAGTTCAGTCACGTCAAATGTATCAGTTTTTCATCCGTTTTTCATCAGTTTTTCATCCGTTTTTCGTCAGTTGTTATCCGTTTTTCATCCGTTTTTCATCAGTTGTTATCCGTTTTTCATCCGTTTTTCATCCGTTGTCATCAGTTGACATCAGTTTTTCATCCGTTGTCATCCGTTGTCATCAGTTGACATCAGTTTTTCATCCGTTGTCATCAGTTGACATCCGTTTTTCATCCGTTGTCATCCGTTTTTCGTCCGATCCGTTTTTTTGACGGATGAAAAATAGGGCATTCATCCGTTCAAAAAAACGGACATTGACGGAAGTGGATGAAAACGGATGTTAACTGATGATCATCAGTTGTCATCCGTTTTTACATAGAGATGCATTGATGTCCGTTTTTCATCCGTCAACGGATGGATGAAAAACGGACAAACGGACAGCATGTGTGAAAGGGGCCTAACTGTACATTGGGAATTTATCACATCTGGTGTCCTTAGGAGTCGGACTACCTGAGGATATTATATTACTAGCAATATTAGTTTGATAAACATATGTTTATTGCAAGCATTGTTTTTATTTATGTGT